>NC_137696.1:1207500-1655000 GCF_964034855.1 Anser brachyrhynchus | reverse complement strand
CTGCCAGCAATTTGTCAACATAATTTGGGCTTATTGTTTTCCTTCTGAAGTTTTATCTTATTTTCTTTTCCTAAATTAAATGCTTATTCATTAGAGAAGTAGTAATATGTTATGTTTGAAACGTTCTTCAGATTTTCCTTAACTCCTCCCTTTTAAAAACCTTCCCACAACCCTCCCGAGGGCAGCGACCCACCCTCCGCGGAAATATTTGTGCTCGCTGCAGGGCAGAACTTGAAAAGGGGCTGCTTCGGAAGGGCATCGCACCCACCTCCTGCAAACCTAGCCCATCCTGTTAGCAAGGATTTACTTTTTGTGTATTTGATCATCCCGGTGGCTGGCTTGGCTGTGCTCCTGTCCCAAGCCTCCCTTGGATGAGCCATTCAATACAACTGCTCAATACTCTAAGTGTATAATCCATAGCGCTGCAGATAGAGCTCTGTGATAGACAGACCTGGTCTTTGCGATCCACGAGCCTTAGCCCACTTCATTTCTGGAGGGCAGGGTTAGCAGTAACCCTCAGGTAGCCCGGGCCCATCCAGCACAGAAGAAAGTTTTGGAATTCTCTCTTCATTGGGAGGAAAACCCCAAAATACACAGATCAGTAAGGAGGCCTGAAAATACATCCCACACACAGACACTGTCTGCTCCATTCCCTGTCAAGTGTGGGTTTGGGTTGCCGTGAAACCCACAATCGTGACCGCGGGGACTGTCTGATCCCAGTGGCCATGCCACCTGCACACCTCCTGGTGGGGCCAGCCCACGCTGCCAGCCAGCACTGCCAGCTCCCAGCCTGCCACGACCGAAACCGAGGGGGTAGAATGACCACACGTACCCGAGCATCAGTGTGCTGCAGGATGGGGACTGGTTCACGTCAGTAACTCCTGTAACCTGCCTCTCATGACTTCGATCCAGAGGGAAATTAATTTCAACAGAACAAGGGCTCAAACACCAGGTTCGTACAGAAGGGAGGTGCTCCATGCCTGCCCCAAGAAGGACACTCAGAGGACAGGCACGCGAGAGCTACGGCAGCGCCTCAGCACCACAGCGAGCACAACACAGATGGAAACCTTTGCCACGCTAGGAGTGGCAGGGCCTGCTGGACTAAAAAGCAGAAGAAATTCTGCGCAAAAGGATTGGCTCTGACCTGGATTCCCTTCCTGTCCCTGGAAAAGTCACAAGCTTTCTATCTTTAGTTTCCCCGTATTTCAGAGGAGGATAAGACTGAGTGCCATGCCTTCGCAGCAGCACGGGAACAACAAGATGTGAGCTGTCTTTATGACAAAAGGTAACGAGGGAGGGTATCAGCACAAATACCAGAAAGGATGAAAAAATGGAAGCGAAAGGGACTTTTGCTGCTGATTTCCACCCAAAAGAACCAACGGCACACCCAGACCTTCAAACCAGCACCCACCAGGCAATGCTATCTCTCTCCATCAGCCCCGCTGTCACGACCTGTTGCTGAGCCCCCTGGGTTCAGAGAGGAGCTAACATCTGGGAGCAGTGAGACACCGGCTGTGCAGCCACGCTGGTACCTCCAGCACCACAGAGCTTTCCAACCCACCCCATGTCCTCAGGGAATGGAAGAGAAGAGGGAATAACAAGGAGAAGAGAGGAAAGGGCCTGAGAGCCCCAAACAGGCTGGATGCAGAGGAAAACACGAGTGCAGAAGGACACGGACAGAGCGCTTTCCAAAGGAAAACGAATAATTAGAAGCAGCAAGCATAAACCACAAAAATAAAGGCGAACGAAATGGAGATCATCAGATGGGGTGGGACAGAAAGACAAGCAGGAAGCAGAAAAGCACAGCTCTTCTCTTCCATGAGGCCCCGCAGCCCCACCAGTTCTTCAGGATCGAGACTGGGGGGGGGAAAAAAGGTTGTGTGCACGGGTGTGCATGTGCCCCCAGCTATGCACAAACCCTGCTCTGCTGGAAGCACAGGCCCATCGCCTTCTGCCCATGCTGAAACCAAAGACGTGGTTCTTGGGGAACCCTCTCCCAAGTCCCTCTGCGGGATGTGGCATGAGCAGCTGGGCTTGCAGCACAAGAGAGGCCCCATGAGCCGCCCCAAAACACCTCTGGCAGGAAGGAAAGCAAACCTCCTTCAGGCAGCAGAAGGCTCAGACCATACAGAAGGCTTCGGCCTTAGGTTTCGCTTCTTGCCTCGGTGGCTGCTAAATGTGGCAGCTGTAAGGGGTGCCCATGAAGCCCCAGCATCACAGTGCACCTTACATTTGCTTGACCTCACTCCAGTCCTCGCCGTGTATCTCAGCTCAACTGTAAGCGCCGCCTGCCCGGCCAGGTTAACCCAGCCTGCTGTGCAGGGTTTTCGTCCCCCACACAGCAAACAGTGACCAGTCCTTTCTATTTAGAGCAACCCCACCGTGTAAACCCGTCTCCTCCCCTTTGATAAGAGCCCTATCGCTAGATAGTAGTAATCCCCATTCCTTTCCCAGCACAAGGAAATACAGCTTCACGGACAAGGTGGATAAAATCACTGTTCCACGCAGGTTTTTTTTGGAGGAGGGTGTCCCGGATCATGCAGAAACACACACAGGGACAGCCCCAAATGGCACTGCTGTGGCCTGGAGGCGCACGGGGTCTTGAGGCATGGTGTTTCTCCCCGGCTCCTACCGAATTCAACAGGACTGGAGCATTTTCAGCGTCTTTCTAGACCAGGAAAAAGGCCTTCGGAGACAAATAGAGTTTCCTGTTCAATATTTCATGTAATGATTGCTCCAAAGGTGTAAACAGGAAAAATGCCTCTCCACTTAGCCAGAAAATGAGTGTCTGCCTTCCCTTCCTTTTATTGCCTTTACGTGTTAAAAGTCATTTAGACGGGGATTTGCCAGATGCCCAGGTTCAGCTGAGGCACCACAGGCTGTCGGGTGTCCGGGTGAGGATCCCATCTGGGTCTGCACGGGCAGATTTGGGGTGAGGGGGAGTGCTCGGCTCCCCCCCCAGCCACCCCTCGCCCTTCTCCCTCCCAAGGACCCCTCCGAAAGCCCCGCACGTCTGCGCCCAGGCAAACTGCTTTACTTACACCAAACCCCGCATTTCTAAGCCGTGCCTTAACAACCCAAAGCACTAACATCCTCCTTGCAGATTTTTCGGGGTGGTATCTTTACAGAAGAGGAAGTTAAGCCATCGGGGCACCTGCTGCAAAATTTCTGCCACGCGCACAAGCGCTGGATCGCTTCGTACCATCCTCCCTGCCGGGGCTCCTGGGGAGGGAAGGCATGAGGCCAGCCCCCGCTCCGCCACAGCCACGCTTCCTTCCAGCTCCTTCCAGCAAGAACGCCGAGTGTATGTCACAGCCATCAAACGGTCTTTTAGCTAAGTGACAACAGACATGATTCGGAGTCAGCATATTTTGATTACAGCTCATTGTTAGCAGGATTCGAGAGCGCGCTCGCATCACAGTGTTGTTCAACACAAAAATTAAATTGCGGCATAATTAGCTTCGCCGCAGCTACACCTTTCCGTCTGAATGGATGCGATACCTGCAAAGGTTGCACTCGGTATGAAATGTGTTCCTGATTATAGAGCGTTTGCCTAATCTCGAGGGCGCCGCCTTGTTTTTTAAGGCGCTCGGCAAGTCACGCACTCGGGTACGTGCTGCCCGTTATCTCCTGGAGGCTTACAACTGGAATCCCCGTGATTCACATTTTCCAACGCTCATGGCCAAACCCTTCCCCAGATCAGATCCTCCACTCTCTACCATTTCACAACCAGCCGAATCTGCAGCAAGGCGCAAGCAGCCAACGGCCTGACTCTGCAAGCCACACGCCGAGGAGCTGGTGGCCACAAAAGACACTGTCCCCGGGCTGCGGGAGCCCGTGCAGGGCAATCTGCCGGGGTGGCTCACCAGCCTGAGGTGGTCGTGGCTCCCCGATGCCTCTACCCGCTCGTTGAGGGATGGCTTGAAAGCACGGCTGGCTTCCAGAGTCACCCCAAAAAGCTGTGCTGAGAGCTCCTTGCAGCCTCGCTCTGTCTCCCAGGGAGGTGTGGAGAAGCCGGCGGGCTGGCAGCTGCGCAGCCGGCATCGCCCCGCACAGACCTGCGCCTCGGGGTGGGCGGGCTGGCCCCCAGCCCACGCATGCTCCCGGTCAGCCCCCCAGCTCCACTCCTCATGCAGAAGTTTCTGAGGGCACTGCTACTTACTTCATCCCGTGTTTAGGGTAAATTAAATTTAAACTGTGGGAGACAGCAGAAGGGACCAAAACCAAAGCACAAAGCCACCAAGCGCGAGTTTCTCTGTCAGGCTTTAGATTCAGCTTATTGTTTCCCTGTGGCACCAAACAAAAGCATTTTGCATTCTTTACACTTTTTTTTTTAAACTATGCACAGAGCAAAACAATGAATTACTGTTAACATGCCATTTCCGAGTCTTCCATGTCTCCTATACCTTGCTATCACTATATGACATATAAACTACAGTGCCAACAGCTACACCGCGTAACCCTGCTCGTGAGCAACCCATCGTCTCGCCCCAAAACTTCAGCGACAGGCTGCGGAAGAGCACCCACAGCTCCTCTCCGGCCTCGTGCCATCAGCAGAATCACGTTTCCCATCCCTGCCCCTCTGGCATTCCGGCATCACCATATCGGTGCTCATCCAGAGCATCTCGAACCCTTCATGCTGTGGACTGAGCCGTGCATTGCGCACTTACAAGTGAAATAAATCGTCCCCGCACATACTGGTTGGGTGTATACCTTCACTGAGGCTTTGAGGAAAAATAACAATAATAATAATAATAATAATAAAGGATTCTGTGAATGCAGTGAGACACAGCCATAGATACCACGCTTTTCCTGCACAGCCCTACGACGGGCCTCGTGGACACGGGGAAATAAAGCACAGCTCAGCTGGGCGGTGGAGGCCACGCCAGTAAAACTGGTTTGCACAGCAGGGAGGAGGGTCAGGAGCCTCCTGGGCTAACACAGCTGCAAAAAGTGCCGGGCAGAGAGGGGCAGAGGTGGGAACAGCCTGAGCACGGAGGCCCAAGAGCTACGGTGATGCCCAGACATACGGTCGCAGCTCATGCCGAGTGCTGCCCAAAACGCCTGACCTCGTGGTGACGTGGCTGTACCCATCACCGAAATGCAGCAGGGATACTTTCCCGCACACTGCACAACGCAGGTGAAAATTCTTAAATTACAAGGCACGGGGACACTTTCCTCCTCAAAAAATACCTGGCCAACTCCATCTACATGAGGTACCAGGGACCAGCAGAGGAGCTCTGGGGCCAATGCCACCACAGCACAGGGGGCACGCCAGTGCTGCAGCTGGGATCAGAGGGGTCCGAATGTCGGCACCACCTCAAGCCTAAAACCAAAGTCAAAGGTGCCACCTACTGAGCCCCCGGCACGGCTCCTTCCTATAGCAGCTGCGTGTGTCCTCCTCCGAGGGCTGCTAGCAAAGGGCTGGCCGTGGCTAACACGCAGCTCGTCAAATTCGGCAAAGTTTCGGCCAGCGGTCACCAGGCACGCGGCAGCGCTCGCCTTGGGTTGCTGCTGCGCGGCAGAAAGCAGGGGACGTCCCTCCCGAGACCTGGACGTCCCCGCAGCCTGGCCCAACGCAACAGGTTGTGTGCTCTGAGAGCTGGGCAAGGGGCAGCTTCCACATCCACAATGCCACAACCTGTGTTGGCAGCGCTTGTCCTGCTCACAGTGGGGAAAAACTCTGCCCGTGTAGCTTTGCCCACGCGCAGTAAAGCTGCTCATAAAGTCCTCTCCGACAACGAGACCAGATCCTTCGCATTAGGACGCTATTTTCTGCCATTTCTGTGCACACAGACAGTTGCCCCGCTCCCGTGCAAAGGGGACAGACAAAGCAGCAGCAGCAGCGGAGCTTTTAATCCTCTCTTCCCCTCTCCTCCTGACAGCGCCGCAGCCTTAAATGGAGCTATTTAAAAGGCAGCGTTAAAAACACATGCGGCGTGATCTGACCTTCTCCACAGCGACAATGAAAGGGGACGAAAACCTGAACACCAAATGAATGAAATGAAAATTACAAGGTAAAGGTTGGATTCCCTGAATTCATGCCAACTGCAGGGATCTTACATTACAGCACTGCAGCTTTCCAAATTTTAAATACAATAATTTTCTGTATTAAGGGCCCAGTAACCCTAATGGAGGCATAATTAGGCATTTATGCCAGACCCATATGAGACGCTTGAAAAACTTAAATAAACTGTGAATGGCAGGATTAATACCACAGCTTTTCATTTTGTACAGCTGTTTGAATACAGTGCACTGACTGTGATGGCATCAGCTGTTGCTTTACTCTTGGTCAGTATTTCTGAGGTTAAAACAGGCAGTTCTTTTAACCACATGAATAATTACCCCTCTCATTGTTGTCCTGTTTGTTTCAGCAAAGAGGGTCTGGATGCATATTTGCTTTATGTTTGGAAAAAAAAAAAAAAAAAAAGGAAAAGAGAAAGAAGAAAAGAAAAAGCCAAATTGCAAACAAAATCAGCTGGCTCGATGCGAAGCCTGGTGACGCTAATAAGAGAATTGTAATTCAGTGCGATGCCGAGCGCGCGGGCCCTTCAGGATGGAGGAGTAAGTAATGCAGTTTTGGAGATCATCTGCACAAGTGGGAATATCATATAGATGCCGGGAGAGTCCTTGAGAAAACATCTCACCTCGGCCCCGACTGAAGAGGAAAGACAATACTTCGGTGAAACGTAATTCTGTATTTCTAGGAAAGGCTCCAGTAGTAAATTGCTTACTAATGCAAGGAGCCTTGTAAATTTTAGTATGAATGGAACGGGCAACAGCACGAGTGCGACACGGCGCAGCATTTGCACACGCGGCTTAGCCAGTAATAAGTAAATAAATGTGTAATTTATAAGCTATAGAAAACACCAGAAAATACTTCTAACAAGAACTCAAGCTCAGCGAACTTCAAGTGCAGACATAAAACAGCTCCCAAAAGTATCTCACTATTCTTTTCCCCCCCAGGTAAATTACTTCTCCGACAAGTTAATTTTCAATCTTTCGTTTTACGGCCAGCGGTGGTTAGAAATATCAGCTGAAAAGCGTTAATTGAGGTTTTCTCGCTGTCTTTAAAAGCTTGCTTATCGGTGGACGTGGAAGAAACTACGCAGGGAGTGCATACGGGTAGAAACTCCTGATTGCAACACCCACATGAGTGGTCCGGGAGGAGGACTGGTACCACGAGGAGCCTAACGCCACGTCCACACGGGAAATACCACCCCCAAACCACAGCCCCGGGACTGGGGTCGGACGAGCCAGCCCCAGCCCTTGCGTGAGCCACCGGCTCCGCTGCTTCCAGCCTGAAACTCTACTCTGGCAAAGCTTCCCAGTTGTTAAACAGGCAGCATTAAAAACAACATTGCTCTCAACCTGAACAAGCGGCCGGACCTCTCCAGAGCACCGGGCACGAGGCCGCGAGGGCGCTCGGGAAAGACGAGTGAACCCAAAGTGGATGTGGCTGATCTCATTCAAAAGAAAAGTGGCCTACTCCAAAGGGGATTAGGCTAAAGTGAACTACGGCCACTTTATTTCTGAATGAGAGCATCTACACAATAGCGCAATGCACTTTAACTAATGCACTTTAATTTTACACCCAGTCAATTTGTCTTACCTCTCCTGAGTGTCCTTGTGTGGACAAGCCCCAGGATCCATCGAGTTTTGAGGCCGGGCGGGAGCACTAGATCAGCCCAGCCAGCTCCCCGCGCCACGGGCCGCTGTGTTCCCCCGTTATCGACCCCGAGCCCGCGATGGCTGACGCATGCCTGCCCGTCGGGGAGGACGCTTCTCCCAGCGAGGAGCCGGCCTGCCTTTGACAACACCCGCCATGTCGCTCGGTGGCCTGTCCCACCGCCGGCACGGGCAGGAAGGCCAAACCCAGGCAAAGTTTCTTTCCATCGTTACCTTCTGTCAGACAAAAATTGGCAATCTAAATATCGTAGCTTTTAAATCTCTCTCCCTTTCTTTTTTTAATTGTAAACAGGCCCTTTGTCTTCGGGACCAACTCCGATTTGTTAATTATTATTATTATTTCAAATTTTCCTTGTCTGTTTTTAAACGCCGAACGTTTAGACGCCTTCCGACTCACCCCAAGAACCACCAGGAGCCGCTCAGGGCCTGCGCCTGCCGTCCTTCGCAACGACATACAAAGTGCGCAGGCCTCGGCCTACGCCCTCCATGTTGCTCCTCAGCTCCCAGCGAGGCGCTGATTTCCCCCAAAACAACCGAAGCGAGCGGCGGGGCAGCGTGAGATGCCGGGCGATGGGGCTCTCCCTTGCTAACAGAGACCAGACCCCACCGCCGAAACAGGCACGATAGCTGCCCTTAAGTTTTCCAGTGATCTCACCCAAATTAAAAAAAGCCGTCCCGTGGACACCAGCCTGCGGGGCTCCTGCTTTCACCTACGGTCCTAGGCTGGATTGTATCTCTTTTTTAACCTCATCTCCCCCCAGTCTGAAGGTAGTACACGCACAAAAAGCAACCACAGTAAAATGCGAGCCAACGGCCGGCAAGTTGCCTTGAAGTTGTGTCACAAAATATCAGCGGTGGGTTAGATACCGGGCCATTAATCAGGGACAGAAATACGCTCAAATAACGCAAAACACAAAATGTGCACTCCATTAGAGGCTGGAGTCACCCTCTCCAAATATTGCTGCAACTGCAGAAAAAAAAAACAAATATAAACACTCATTTACAAATTTGCCGGGTGAGTCAAAGCCTGTTACAAGCAACTGAGCATCAAGAGACTGAGGGAACGCGCCAAGGACACGCGATGGTACTGCAGCACACCCGAGTCTCCTCGCACACAAACCCCGACCGGGAAACAGCTCCAGAAACGTTCAACAATTTTAATGACTGGTTCAGAACAATCCTCGTCTTTATTTTCTGAAATTTGTTTAGATTATACAAGATAGCTCCTAACTGCGCGCTCATGTGACCAAAAAACCCCAAACGCAGCAATGCAAAACAAAAAAAGAGACTCCCTAATTTAAAGAAGCTGTGCCGGATTTTCACTACGTTTTAAACTGCTATTTTAAAACAGTATTTATCAGCACAACCTACGCTTACTCATTTTGATCGAGTGTGTTATAATCTGATTTTTCCAGTACTAACATTGCCCACTCCGGGCTCCAGCGACCCCGCCGCGCACACACGTCCAGAGCCTGTTACCTTTGCTGCTACCTGCATGCGAGCAGCAAGGGAAGAACCAAACCCTCACACACGAGAGCTAAACCTAAGGCAAAGACCATTTTTGCACAACTTACTTGCCCATCTCCAAGCTGCCCCAAAATAACAATCTGCACCTCAGCAGCGCGCTCCGAAATGCAAGGACGCCATGAGTTCCCACTTAGAGGAATGCCTCGGGATACGCTCCCTCTTGAGCACGTATTACAAGTTCCAGGGTTTCCTGGGGTTTGATTTTGCAAAGGATGCAAAAAAAATTGAGAATGCAAATTACGCTTTGCAAACTCCAGTTTGGAAAATTTTACGCGGGAGTTAGGCCTGAGCAAGGAACCTAAGGAAGGGAGCAAATATCATACCCAACAGTGAGGACAGATATGTTTGTGCTCACAAACAATTAAAAAAAAACAGCAAAGATTCTTGAATTTAAATGAAATCATAGATTAAAGAAAATATGCTCAATCTCCTATCTATTTAGCAGTATATTTACTTGCTTAAAGAAACAGGCAGCAAAGAACCTTATTTTGCTAACACGATTTCAGTCACAGTGTTTCTGATGATAACAGGTCCCGAATATAAATCAACTTGCCCTATCTTTACACTAAACAGTCTGCCGAGCTCAGGCATGGTAACAGCTCCTAAATATTGCAGCGAAAAAAAAACACACCCCCCCCTCAAAAAACAACAACAACAAAAAAAGGATTCACTGGCTCATGGTGGCATGAAGTCAGAAGAACAACATTTAATTTTGAGGGTTTTAAACCCTATGTTATTGGGTCTCCTCAGAGCCCTACTTCACTGTAACTCTTTCATTATGCAGAAATGAAGTCTACCTTGCACTCTCTGTACTGCATCCGTTATTTGGATGCCTGTTCCTCCAATACGGGAGTACATATACCAAAGGCAGTAAAATTCCTAGCTCTTCCCACCCCTTAAAGCCATACATGGTTTGAAAATACCTGCGAAGAAGTCCCCAAGCAAAACAGTGTTTCTCAGTCTTTTCTATTTTTCCCCTATGACATTATTTTAGTATTGGCCACAGGGAATAGCTAATATATATTTGAAACATTTGGGAAAGTTATCCTAGTCCTAACTGGTAAATGCCCCGAACAACCCATCCGCCTTCAGACGCGCTGTATAATGCATTCCAGTTTACGACGCTTTGCAAAGAAGGCTGCATTTTAAGTAATCTTTCAATTTTTAAAAAAGCTGCTGTCTATCCGCATTTTGTTTAGAGAAACTCTGCAACTGCATGCATTAAAAAAATCTATTGCAACATAAATACAAGTGTTTGCTTTATTATATACATATATATATATGATATACTATCATCCAAGAAGGGCCATCTAAAATGCCACAGTTGCAAACATTTAAGACTGTAACAAAAATGACTGAGACTCTAGTATCAGTTTACTATCCTTCAACAATTTCCCTGACAGTGGAGTCAAATAATGTTGAATTATGGACCTTCTTACAGGAAGTCTTATTTCATGTTCATTTTTTGATCATTTCCCTCCGCGTCCCTATAGGAATTTGGCCGTTTGCCGATTTTCCTTTAAAAATTTCTGCACAAGTAATTGGCTTGTGCGTGATTAAATTATAATTTTGTCAAGAAATACTACGGCACATTCGCCCAACGAGTTTATTTCACCTAAGAAAATACCGTTTTGCCTCCATGAAAAGCCATCTCATGCTGCTAACGTACTTTGAGTGTGGTGGCTACTTCGTACCCTGCTTGCCTTAAAGGGCTTTGGGAAGGATTCCCGCAGACGCACTCTGGGAGGAAAGCGTCGCAGCCTCTTACAGCTTGGGCTCTAGCACCTAGGAGCCAAGGTGAAGCAAATTCAGGAAAAGAGCCCCACGGTGCCAGCTTAATCTATCTGGAGTCCCTCAGAAACCGAGTTTCTTCTGTGCGACTGCGGACGGTCTTTGAGGTTTTGTATAGGACGGAGTTTTCCCAGCCGCATCACGCAACAGCTGTGTTTTAAATCTTTCCGGACTGCGACAAACATTTGAAAATTTAAACATGCAAATGTTTGAAAAGCTAATGATTAAAAAAGGTTTATTTTGAAACTCTGGCCATGGGCGCAATCGTTCAAGCGACAGTTTTAAAGCCACGGGATCTCGAGTTCAATTAGCCCGAGCAAAACCCCAAACTCCTGCCTTGTCCTTCTGGACGCGCGACGGTAAACAAGAGCTCGGCAGGTCCCACCCTGGCAGGCAGCGGGGTCGCGCCTGTGGGAGAAGGATGCTATTTTAGTGACCTCTTGCCACCGAGCTAGTTAAATCACCGAACAATGGTTAGCGTTATGGGGCTTTCCTGCGCAAAATCTGGCATTAGTGTCATTGCTTTCCATTAAGCGGGGGACTTAAAGGCGCTGCCACGGAGGGGCCTATAAGGGAAGAATAAATAAGGGGAAACCAATAAATTAAAAAACCCTGTTAACTGTAACCTTTACTACCACGATATACGAAAATGTAATTAAATCCATAATAAAAGCTTTTACATACTTACTCTTTTATGACTCTCCATAGCACAAAGGCGCGCAGACCGGGCCCCCCCGCGCCCCCGGCCCGCCCGGCCGCGCACACCGCGCGCTTCCAGCCATAAACGCACCGCGGAGGGACATCTTAATTAGCCGCCCCAGCGCCAACCACTCAACACCTTATTAGCCACCCATTAGGGCCCAGGTCCTGCCGGACTTGGCACCGGCGGCGCCGGGCCGCGGGCGGCCGCGCATCCCCGGCGCAACCCCCGCGGCTCTCGCCGCGCAGTTTTGCGCCTTTTTCCCCTAATCCGGGGCCGGGTTAGGGGGAGGAAAACGGGGGTTTCCTACAAGCCGGTCGCTCCCCCGGTGGCACCGGGGAGCAGCGGCGGCGGGGCTGCGCGCTTCTTGCGCGGGGTGCCCCGACGGAGCCGCCCGGCCCCGCGCAGCGCCCGCGCAACTCCCGCGCAGCGCCCGGCGCCGGCGCGCAAGGACCGCGCCGCCGGCGACAAGTCGGGGGGAAAACCGGGACGGGGACCCCCTCCCCGCGACAACCCCAAAACTGCAGCTTCGTTCTTTTAGCTTTCGCTTTAATAAAATAATGGTTCGTTGGGAAAATGGGGTATAAATCTTCATTTTGGAGGCAATTAAAGTGTTGATTTCATTCGTGCCCCTAAGCGATTCTTGTAATTTGCTCAAATAGCTTTATGTACCCAGCACTCCAGAGCTTTTAGAAACCCATTTTCTAGTTAGACTTGTTGGATTACAATTTTTATTCACCAGCGGCGAGCCCGGCTTTCCTCAGCCCGACCCTGGCCGCCGGCCCCCCCCCCCCCGTGTCCCCCCCCCCCCCCCGGTGCCGAGGGGGTCCCGGTGCCCCCCAGCAGCATCGCCCCGGGGCCCCCCGGCGCCTCCCCCCCGCCGTTTTCCCCCTTCGCAGAGAAACTCGGGGGGGGGACACCCGAACTGGAAGCCCCCCCGAAGCCCCCAGCCCTGCGCCTTCGTGTCGCTAACCCAGAAAATAGCGCCCGGGAGCCTGGCACGGCGGCTAAAGGGAACTCCTGTCTGCTTGACTGCGCCTCGCTTTAACAAAAGGAAACCTCCAGAGTCGGGAGCTGATTACTCCTAAGACTGTATTTACGAAGCAGATCATACAGAAGAAATAACTTTGGTTTCCAGTGGCGGATTTGGGGTCGGGGTCCCCCCTCCCCTCCCGCAGCCCAAGCGCCGCTACCCTGCGGCTGAGCAAAAGAAAGGGGATGGAAAGGCGACCGTGCAAAGCCCGCAGTTTTCCACGACCCGAAAAAGCCAAATCGCGGCCGCTTCCATGATGCAGGAGCTTAATTTAGCTTTGGGAGCCTCCCGCCTGAGCCCCAAACGCTCCCATCAAAGGGAAGGGATCACAGCAGAAGCCCGCCGAGGGGACACACACACCAAACAAGGGGAGGGGAGAAGGGGAAGAAAGCTTCCTAAAGTCATCTCTATTTCGCACATCGGGTACAGCAGGCATTAAGGTTTGAACCATCCCAGACAAAACCTGGACACCGTCAAAGCCACGCAACGCCTTGGTGGTTGGGGTTTCTACCTTTTCGTGGGGAGGGGAAGAGACGGGTTGAAAACTTGAAAGAGCAATGAAAATAATTTAAAACCTGGGTCCCGTTTTATTTTCTCCCCCCCCCTCCTTTTTTTTTTTTCTTTTACTTCTATTAAGTAAAATAAAATGGGCGCGTTTGCAGCAGGCAGGCGTGCACAAAGCAATGTTCACTGAAGTCTAAAAGCGTTCGGCCAAGGAAAACTGACAAGACAGACTAATGAACCGTAGAGACGGGAAGAAAATAGCCAGTATTTGCTAGATTTCAAACCCTCTCTGTCTTCCCCAGACCACCTATCTCGGATTTTATTATTATTTTTGTAACCGGCTCCAGCCATTCCTTTTCTAAGCCACCAGAAGCCAGCGATTCACAGATAACACTTCTATTATTGTAAAGGGTAAATAAAATAAAGACAAAAATTAAAAGCGACAAGAAACAGGTCGAGTTTGCAGGCAATGCTTTTACAAGCTCATCTCGCCAGGTCGAATCCGGGAGCAAGCCTTAATGAAGCAATAATAGCCACATTATTCAAAAATTTTCATTTCGATGGAAATTTATCTAAAAGGGACTTAATCATATGCAAATAATAAAAGGAGGCATAGTGACCCAGCGAGCGATCTGCATACAAATTTCAGCGTGTGCAGCATTGGCGAGATCATACCTGATCTGTTAGATTTGCTGATCTTGTTATGTCTTCACTGTCCGATTTTGATCCGCCCTCTCTATCGTCTATGACCAAATCGATAGGCATTTTTCCTTTCAAACAGCTAATATACCGGTGGCAGAAATTGTCACATAATTCGTGTACCTACATTATGACAGAGGTGAAAGGAGGAAAAAAAAAAAAAGAGAGAAAAAAACAGAGGAAAAGGGAAAAAGGGAGGAAAAAGGAAGAAAATATAATCAGGAATACATAAGTAAAATTGACAAGTGCAACCAGTCTCCCCCCTTCACCCCTGTGACATCAAAAGTCCTAAATAGGGGAAACACACTGCAATTATCCCCCCGAGACCTCTCGACGCATCCAGAATTAGGAATAACTTTCTTTTCTCGCAAAATAGAGATATCCCAGAAAATTGACAGTGACAAGATGATTCACAGGCTACAACATATTCAACACCCGTGTTAAATTCATCTGCTCCCGGAGCTGTGGCCATTAGAGAGGTGACCTGCATGGGTGACATTTAAGGTAAACTATTTAATTTCATCCAGTTATTTCATCATAAACCCTTTCCAAAGGGGTATGAGGACAGAAAAAAGGATTTAAAAAAAAAATCCCGATGCACTGTGCTGAAATACATTATAGGCATCCATGCCCTGAAATCCCCAGCCGCTCTGACAGACTTGTACCTGAGCTGCCTCTATTAATGGGCAGATTTTAACACATTTCATGTAGAGCGAGAACAACCTGCCAGTTATGGTTAGATAAAGTGGCTGAGGCTCCCGAGAAACTTTTCAACTATTTAAAAACCTCTCAAAATGTTTATTTTTAGGAGAAAGGGAATTCTCTCCTAGGCCAGCTATCAATGACATGTAAAAAATCCGCAGGAAACCAGAGCGCGCTTCCAATTTAATGTTAGCTCGGGTGACACCGCGCTATTGCAAATTAGCATTCTCGCTGCTAGCATTTCCAAAATAGCGCCGAAAACTGCGTTTAGGCTTCAATCTCTTTCTTCTGCTCGGAGGTGTACAATATTCCCGGGAACGAGACACTGACACAACTATCAACTCTGCTTTGTCTCTGCAAAATGTTACAGGACAATCCGTGCCCTGAGCCTGACCTGCAGATGGCTCTTAAAAAAAAAAAAAAAAAAATCCCCATCCCAACTAACTGCAACCAAACAAAGCATCTTCCCCACCACCCAAAAGGGGGGAGGTGAAAAAAAAATCATAAAAATAACAATATCACAATTTCGGGGGCTTGGCTGCAACAACAAACAAACACCGTTTGGAGCCTCATCTGCAGCACACAGAACTGCAACTATTTATACAAAGGCAGCAAAGTATTACAATGAACACAAGGCCTGGGCGTTTGAGAGCCCGGTTTTAGAGGCTGAAATTGTAATTAAACTGCGAAGAGAAATGGACGCCAAGATTGGTCTTGACACTAATTACCAGAAAGAAAGACATTTATGCAAATTTACCAGAAGCCTGAACTTCAGCAGTACTGAAACGTAGGAGGAAGAAAGAGAGAGACAAAAATTACCTTCTCTAATTCCAACAGATGAAACCTTAATACTTGTATGGCTTGAATCATCTGCAAAGATACAAACAACATGAGAATTTATCTCAGTCCCGGATTTCGGGATATTCCCCACAGCCGCCCCGGCCGTACTTTGCAGCTTGACTTTTCTTTAGTAGTAAATAAAAAGTTGTTTTGATTTATGGCAATAACACTAAAAGTTAATAGCGGTGGCTTTGTGCGCTGTTTAACGAGAAGCGATCTAGGGCTAAGCAAAAAAAAAAACCTCTGTTGCAACGAAGCAACTAAATTATACGGATCATAAACGTTTTTTTTAAATCCCTCTAAACACCGTCACTGGGTCCTCGCTCTACAAAAGCGGGAAAACGCCTCCTTGAGCGGAGGATAAAATATTTGTTTATCCTTAAGTAGGGGGGAAAGGGGAGAGAAAGGAGCGCGTTTGCGGTGGGCGAGCGAGATGGTGCATCTCCATCCCCTGCCCCTCCAGCTGCTTCCAAGGTGCGGGCAGGGGCTACCCTACAGACACCCCCAGGGGCCGGCCACAAAGCCCGCAAAGCCCCCATTTGGGTGCCACTCGCAGCCTTATGGGTTTTTACTTTTTAATTTTTTTTATTTTTTACTCACACGGAATTACCGCACTGGATTTACTCGCGATTAAAAAAAAAAATTAAAAAGGGAAAAAAAAAAAGAAAAGAAGATCCACGTGAGAAATTTTCAATTTGGCACCACAAAACGCTTGTCAAAGCTCGCAACCACCTCTCCAGAAGACATAAAGTTAAAAAAGAAAAAAAAAAAAAGAAAGGGAAGGGAAGGGAAGGGAGGGTGGCAGGGTGGGGGTGGGGAGAGGAAGAAGTGTTGTTAACTCTTACCAAGTTATCCAGTTCAGGATTAGAGGAAAATAGGGGTTTCTCTGCTCGGATCTAAATATAAGAAAGGGGAGGAAAGGGAAAAAAAAAAAAAAAAGAGAGATTTGAAATATGGAAGCAGAAAAAGCAGACGTTATTATTTCTTGCTTCATTACACTGTCGGGTCCATTATGTAACCTTTCGTGCAAAGCTCTGCCTGCTGGATTTAGTGCATCATCTGAACACTTTAACAAGTGAATCAAATACACCCCAAATACCTACGGAGCTGCCGAGGCTGAGCCCCGGCCCGGCTCGGCTCCCGCAGCAGAGCTCCGCGGCTGGGCAGGCTCGCTCCCAGGAGCTAATTCGGTTACGGGGGTGCAGATGCCGAGATTTCCCGATTTTATTTATTTATTTATTTAATTTCGGGGTGTTGTTTTTTCTTTTTTGGGGGGGGGGTGTTGTTTTGGTTTGCTTTTGCCTCTCTCGGTGAGAGAGGGGGGCGGGGGAAACGCGCATCTTTATCTCAGCAGAGACTTGTTTTTCTCGTTACGATTTTTTTTTTTTTTTTACTGTTTCAACCCGTTTTTTTGCTGACCTGTTTGGCGAACACTGCTATGTCTTCATTGAAAGACTCAGAGGAGCAAACATCGCCTCCCGCTACCCCGGGCTCCCTGGGTGTGCATGTAGCTAATTCACATTTCTCAAAAATCAGTGCTAAAAGAGGGAACAGGGGGTGTCTGAAAGAAAATACAATAGTCACACACACACAAACAGAGGGAGAAGAAGAAGAGAAAAAAAAAAAAACAACAACGAAACAGAAAACAAACACAACAATAGTTAGTCCCGCAAGCAGCCTGCGTGCGGAGGGGGGGCACCGAGCGAGGGGCCCCATCCTGCTCCCGGCCGCGGCTCGGAGCCCTGGGAACCATGCATCGCCCCGGCCGTGGCCGCGCTGGGGACCCTTAGGACAGGCTAAGAATAAAAACCCAAGCGGTTTCCAGCAGCCATTTTGAATTAACTTTCCTTGTCTCTCTCTCTCTCTCTCTCTCCCTCTTTTTTTTTTCTTTTAAATAAATAAATAAGTAAAATAAATAAAAAAAAAAGAATCAGCATCTACAGACGTGCACTTCTGCCTCTCTCCTGCTTTTTTAATTCCCATTTTCTGCCAGATGACTTTCTGGGAGCGACTAAAAAAAATAAATCGTAACAAAAACAACAAAAGCCCACCAGGAGCACCCAGACCCCTTCGCCACCCCCTTGCACCACTACCTCAAAAAAAGGAAAAACAGAGCCCCATGCCCCCAAAAACCAGGGGCACAAACCCAGGCTCCCGGCTCCGCGCAGCGCCCGGCGTGCAGGAGGGAGCCAGGTGCTCGAAACCACTGCCCTGCACCTTCCTCTGCCTGCCCTCGGCCGCTTAATAATTTAAATAAAGCTTTAAGCGTGGGCACACACGCATCTATAAGTGTATTTACAACAGGGGCTTGGGGTTTTGCTTTTTTATTTCCCTCTCCAGGGCTTCGTATTATTATCATTTTTTTTTTACTTCTTATTTTTTTTTTTCCTGGAGGGTACCCGTGCGGCACCGAGCTGAAAGCAGCCCTACAGATCCCTGATAACCCGATAAAGAAAGCGGACAGCGTGATTCCCCCCGTGTCCGCCCACCCCCTCGCTGCAGCACGCAACTGTTTTGAGAGCGATTTTAAGAGGCTCTCCGACTTCCCTTCGGCTCGACCCCGGGCAGATGCCTTGGGAAAGCAGCGGCCGCCCTACAAGACCCAGCGCACCGGCCTAGGACCGCTCTGCGCCCCGCCGCGCACCGAGGGGCGGCCGGCGCCGGTGGCTGCGAAGTTCCCAAAAATCCCCCCGGCCGCAGTGACACCGAAAGCGGTTATAAAAAGGGACAAGGGTCGAGGGAACCGGCCCGGGATTTCCCCCCTTCTTTGCTGCGGCCGGAAACGGCCCGAAAACGGCCCGAAAATCGGGCGCAGCGCTCCTGGGCGCAGCTTTCGCACCCGGCGCAGGTTGCGCACCGGGAACGCTTCCCTCCTCCTCTTCCCGGCTGCGGGAGGGGACGCCCCAAAACCCTCCGGGAGGGCGATCCCCGACCCTTTCTCTCTCCCCCTCTTTCCCCCCGGCTCGCCCCAAAAGCGCGCGGCGCTCGCCCCCCGCGCGGGGTGCGCGTCCCCCCGGGGGGGCTGCGCGGAGGTTGCGCGGGCGCGGCACCTACCCGTAGATGGCATCTTTATCCCTTTTGAGGGCGTCGTTGACGGAGGCGCCCATGGCGGGGGGCATGGCGTTGGCGTGGGCGGCGTGCGGGTACTGGTGCGAGTGGAGCGGCGGCCCGTGGTTGAGGTGGTGCACGGGCTGCATGGGGCGGGCGCCGTGGGGGTCCCCGTACATGGTGGTGGGGATGCCCACCCCCTCCATGCCGCCGTAGTGGGGCAGCTCGTCGTACTGCGGGGCACACAGAGCGCAGAGCGGTCAGCACGGAGGAGAGGGGAGCAGCCCCCCGGGAGTCCCCATTACCGCCCCCCAGACCCCCCCCCCCCCCCTTTCCAACGCGCACCCGCCCTGAAATAAAAACCGAACGGCCCCGGGGGGAGATGGGGCCGAGCCCCGGCAGCCCGCATCCTCCAGATCCTTGAGGGTGGGGGGAAAAAGAAAAAAAAACACAACAACATAAAATTAAATACCCCCCCCCCTCCCGCTCAGCCTGCTGTTCATTCAGCCCGAGTTTCCCCGCCGCCAAACTTTTGGTGCCGGTAACGAGCCGGGTACCCAACCCGGCCAGGAGCAGCGAGGATGCAAAGTTCAGCAGCGGAGAGGAAGAACAGGGGAAACAACAAAAAAGAAATTTAAAAAATCGAGGAAAAAAAAAAAAGCGATTTTTCTTTTCTTATTTTTTTTTTTTCTCCAGCGGCCGCACACACAACGCACTTCAACGCCGAAAGGCTGCAGGCGTCCGCACGGGCTGTCGGGCTCCCGGGATGGCTTTTTAAAGTTTTTCTTTTTTTCTTTTTCTTTGTTAAAGATTACGGAGAGCAGGCTACCGCGGTTCCCAGGCACCGGGGGAAACTGCCACTTTTCGTCTCTTAAAAGCGAAGGTGTGAATGACCAGGTTTAGAGAGCCCTGACACTTGCTTGGACCGAGCGAGTAAAAGGCAAGTTGTCAGCGGAGCAACTTTCTTTCCCGAGCAGCCCTCGGAGGGGCGGCAGGCGAAATTACGCACGGAAAACTTCTGCCGAGGGCTTTTCCCCTCGCCAAAGCCTGCCCGCAGGACCCCGGCTGCCCCCCCGCTCCATTTCTGCCCAAATTTCAATGGGGAGGTAGCTGGAGGGGGGGGGGGGGAAGGAAAAAAAAATAGGGGATGGCATCCAAAATAACAAGGTATAACAATGCACATGGCAGCGCACGCTGCTAGCCCCTAATTCAGGTTAAAGTCAGGGATCAGTTTCTTTTTAAAGAGCTTTGCCCATCGCACTGCACCTTCATAACCGAAAAAAAAAAAAATTAAGGGAAAAAAAAAAAAGAGGAAAAGAGAGAGGAAAAAAAAAAAAGTTCTGCTTACTCCCAGCTCTAAGTTATCCTCCGAAAGTGACGCGGTATATCATCAGTAACACAGCCCAACGCTCCGAGACATGCACACATTAAAATATTTCAAGCACTGGTGACTTTAAAAAAGACATCGGTAGGACTAGAGCTACAAAACCAACAGATACAGAGGCTCGGACATATTCACTTACATGCCTGCATGTCATTAATGTATAGAAAGCTTGCCTTTTCCGTGAGAGATCCGGGATGGGGATTGAAAGAATCAAGAAAACGTCAATATATACAGGTTTTTAAGTCTACAAGTACAACTGAGAAATCCTCCCGGGCCAGGACACCGCTTTGTGCCCCTGCTCCAAAGAGGAGGGGAAAAAGGAAAAAGAAAAAAAAAAAAAGGAAAAAAAAAAAAGAAAACAAAAACTTTTTCGCAGCGTCTCTGTCAGCCACGTTTCAATATCATTTCACATTTGAAATCCATTTTTTTTAATACGTACCCTTTGCGCCATCGGCCTGCTCGCTCCCTTCCTACTTCAACTTCTAATATATCCTCTTTAAGGCCAGTGTGAAAAGAAAGGATCGCGAAGTTTCCCCCCCCCTCTCCCCCAAAAAAATGCAAAAATCCCTCAGCGTCGCCAGCAATGGAAGCAATCGGGTAAAATCTTCGGCTTGCTGGATCTCAGCGAAGCGATGCGGTAACTCAGCATTAAAAAAGGAGGAGAGAAAAAAAAATCGGGAAAAAAAAATAATAAAAATTCAACTCTCCCTCCTTCCTTCCTTTTTTTTTCTTCCTTCCCTCTCTCCCTGTCTCCTCTCTCTCTGCCTCTGACTCTTCCCCCTCCGGTTTCCAAGACAGCAGCGGGACGGAGGCAAGTATCCTTTCCCCAAATCGCCTCTTTTTCTCCTCTCTTTTCTCTCCTTTTTTTACGGCGCCCCTCGGCCCCGGCTCGCGGCTCTCATGGCTGGCGGGCGGTCAGGTGCCGCCTGACGGCTGACGATCCGCTGCGGGCGCTCCCCTCCACGCCGCGCCTGGGAGACCTCGGGCGCTCACCAAAAAAAAAAAAAAAAAAAAAAATTAAAAAATTAAAAAAAAAAATTGAAAAAGGGGAGGAGGGAGAGCTGGGGGTGAAAAATTCTCAAAAATAAAAAAGCTCTCTAACGCGCCGGCTCCTTTTATTACGGTTATTATGATGTTGACGACGGGGGCTTTTTAAATTTTTTTTTTTTAATTTTTTGGGTTCTTTTTTTTTTGTTCTTTTTTTTTTAAAAAGGTTCTTTTTTTTTTTTTTTTTTTTTTTTTGTGCTCCTCGCTCGGCTCGCTGCTGATTCCTGCCCGGCGCCGGCTCGCTCTGCCCCTGCGCGGCCGGCGGGCGAGGCTGGGCGGTAGGCGGGCGCGGTGCGGTGCGGTGCCGGGCCGGGCCGTGCCGTGCTAGCCCGCCTCTTCGCTGCTCTTCCTCCTCCTCCTCCTCCTCCTCCTCCTCCTCTTCCTCCTCCTCCTCCTCCTCCTTCGCCGCCGCCGCCGCCGCAGCGCCGCGCCGAGCGGCGGGCAGGAGCCGACTGCGGGAACCCGGAAGTAGTGGTGGCCATAACAGGTCGCGCCTCACACAATGCGCCGGGCGCCCGCAACTCCCAGCGCAGCGCGGGGGGGGCGCTGCCCCCCCCCTCCCCGTTCCCCTATCTCCCTTTAGCCCTCCCCGTACAGACGCCCCCCCCTCCTAACCCCCCCCCCCGTGGGTACGGCCCGGCCCCGCGTAGCCACGCCGGGGGGGCCCCCGGGAGGCCGCGGGGCTTTGTGTGCAGGAGGCTCCGCGCCCGCGCAGCGCCCCCCCCCGCATCCCCGTCCCCCCCCTCCCTTCCCTCACGGCCGCGGCCCCGGCCCCGGCGGCGGCTCCCCCCGCGGCCGCCGCTCAGTGAGCTCACCCGGCCCCCGGCCGCCGCCGCCGCGCCGCCGCCGCCCAATCAGCGCCGCGCCGCCCCGAGCCGCGCCCCCATTGGTCCGCGCGGGGAGAGGGGCGCGGGGGGGCGGGGGCGCGCCGGGAGAGCCGAGGGGCGGCGGTGACCCCGCGCCGGGACCGGCACCGGGACCCGGACCCGGTCCTGATCCTGATCCTGATCCTGGTCCCGGTCCGGGTCCCGGTCCGGGTCCTGGTCCCGGTACCGGACCCCGATCCCGGACCCGGTCCCGGTCCCAGCACCGCACCCGGTCCCCGCCACCGGACCCCTCTCCGCACCCGGTGCACCCCCAACCCCTCCCCGTACCTGCGGGCACCGGGCGATGCTCCCCGCATCGCCTCCCCGGACCCGTCCGAACCCCCCCGTAGCTCTCCGTAGCCCCCCGTACCCTCCCGTGCCCTCCCGTGCCCCCGTCCCGGTCGCCTCCCGCTCGGGGGAAACCCGCGCCGAGCCCCCCGGCCCGCTCCCGACCCCCGTTACGCCGGCACCGGCCCTTTACCGGCGGGCGGCGGAACGCAGACCGGGCAGGTAAGCGCGCTCCCCCCCCCCACCCCACCACGGCATCCCCCCCCCTGCCGCCGGGCACCCCGGTGCTGTGCCAGCCCCTTGCTCCTTCCACCCCCTAAAAATTAAAAAATTAAAAATTAATAAAAATATATTTTTTTTAAAAAAAAGGGAAAATCCCTCCTAATCCCGAGGCAGGCCTGCCCGCGATGCATCCCGCCCGCCGGAGCCCCGCACGCTTTTACGGCGTGATTAGGGCCGTGCGAAACTGTTTGCCCAGAGCCCGCTCCGGATAAGGCTTTTACAATTAGCAAACACGCAATTAGCAAACACGCAATTAGCAAACACCTCTTACCGGCGGCGCTCGCCGAGGCGCTGCGCCCGCCGCCGGCCCTCGCTGCCCGCTGCCCCCTCGGGCGACGCCGCTTTTGGGGCCGGAGTTTAATTTTGGGGGGGGTTATTAATTTTTTTTTTTTTTGGAGGGGCCGAACTCGGAGCCGGCGGCTTGCGGAACCCGCTGCCGTCGTACCGAGGGAAGTAATGCTAAAAAAATAAAAAAATAAAAGGGAAAGGGGGAAAAAAAAACAGAGGGGGGGGATAAAGCAAGAAGTGGGGGTCCCCTGCGCCCCCCCCCCGGACCCCCCCGGGTTGTGGCCGGGCTGAGGCAGGCCTTTGGCAGCGGGTTCAGCCCCGAAAAGCCGCCTCGGGAGCAGGGGAGCCTCCTCCGCGAGGTGGAATCTGTGTCCCTTTGCTTATCGGGTAATAAATGAGGCTTTTAATCGGGCTGAATTTCCCAGCTTCGGGAAAGAATTAGTCATACCTAGGAACAATAAAAGACGGGGTTTCTAGCCGGCTTCCCTGCTCCGCTGCTGCCTTCCTAGAAGGGATTTGCGGCGAGGGGGGGGAAAGGAGCATCCGAGGGGGCTCTTTCCCCATTGATATTGAAAATCTGTAAACCTGAAATAAGAAGGAGCAAACAAACGGGAAAGGGTTCGGGAGGCGGCGGGGAGCTCCGGGCGGAACGCCGCGGATCAGGGGGGAGGCGAGCCGTGCCGAGATACCCCAAAAGGCAGCGCCCGAAGAGACGGCAGGGGAAAAAATCCCCCCTTCAAGAGCTATTGAAGGCCGGACCCGAGGGAGAGGGGAGTAAAGGGGCGGGCGGGGGCAGCATTAGGGCGCTGACCCTGCGGCGTCCCCGCACTTTTGGGGTTTGTGCGGCGAACAAAGGGCGGCCCGGCCCGGCCCGGCCCGGCTCGGCCCCGACCCCGATCCCGGTCCCGGTCCCGTTCCCGGCCCCGTTCCCAGCCCCGGCATCCCCGGGCCCGGCCCCTGCTTGCGCTCCGGCGGCGGGGGCCTTTTCTTAATTAAACGGAGGGCTTGAATAAAAGATTCCCAATAAAATTTACGCCCGTCTTAAAACTTTCTAAACGCCGCTATAAAATCCTTTTCATAAAATTAACTGGGAAATGAGTTACCGGCCCGGGCTCCTCTCAGCCCGGCTCCGCCCGGGGCTGGCCGAGCACGATCGTGGCCTCCCCGAGAACCGGGCTGCGAGGCCGGCTTCGCCCCCGCCGTGCCACCGGGGCCGTGCCGAGCCGAGCCGTGCCCGGCTCCGCGCCCCCCGCCAGCTCCCACGGCCCCGGAGCAAGCCCCGAGAGCGGCACCGCTTTTAGGGCGATTTCCTTCGCTTTTACAATTTCTTATTTTGGGGGGAGCGCACCACCTAGCCTAGTTAGAGCACGAGGCGCCCCGAAGTTCATTAGTGCTAATTAACGTGGCGGAGGGGGAGCGCTGCCCCGTGCTCCCCCCGGCTGCCCTGCGCCCCCTGCCCGTGCCGAGCCCTCTCCGCGCCTCTCGTTGAACGATAATAATAAATAATAATAATAATAGTAAAAAAAAAAAAAAAGCACCGAAACGTTGGGTGAAACTCTGGCCGCTTAATTAAAAAATCAAATCAAATAAATAAATCCGCTCGGCTGCTTTGCATTTGAAGGATTGAGCTGTTGTGCCGTCTACTGGGCGCTGCGAAAAGTGCAGCCGGGGCTGCGCCAAACCCCGCCGCGGGCTGCCCGGGGGGGGCCGGGCTGGGGGGCAGCGGGACGAGGGGCTGAGCACCTTTTGGGGGGGGTGTAAAAAAATAAATAATAAGAAGAAAGAGGGTAGATAGCGCACCCGCCTTTAAAACGCCCTCCTGAGCATCCGTCCGTGCGGAAAGCGCCGCAGCGGCCCGGTGCGAGCCCGCTTGGTGCAGGGGGCCCGGGGTGCGGGGGGGTCCGGGGGGGTCCCGGCTGCAGCCTCGCACGGAGCCCGGCCGGGAGCATCGCGCAGGGGTGGCCGGGTGGGGGGGCATCGCCCCGGCCTTGAGCGGCGGGGGAGATGTTGGGAATAAAAGTTCGGGGCGAGGTGTAAAAAAAGTGTGTGCTTTTCTTTTTTTCCCTTTCTTTTTCCTTCTTTCTTTTCCCTTCCTTTATTTTCCTTTTTTTTTTCTTTTCATTTCTTTCTTTTTCTAGCGTTCATTTTTCTTTTTTTTTCCTTTTTTTTTTTCTTTTTTCTTTTTCTTTCCGAGAAGTTTGCCGGGCGGTAGGAGCCGGTCTGCAAAGCCCTGCTCGCCTTTGTAGGGTGCCGGCAGCCCGTGCGCCTTCAGACAAAAAGCTGGCCCCCTCCGTGAGCCCCAGGGAGCTGTGAAAGCCCAGAGCTCCGCTCCCCTCTGGGGAAACCCCAGGGACCCCCCCAAAAAACCCGAGGCACCCCCGCAGAAGGGCTCGCAGCCCGGCCAGCCGTGGGGGGAGCGCAGCCCCGGCCGCTCGGTGCAGAGCCAGCGCTGCGGCTCCCTCCCTTCGGAGTCACTTGGGAAAGTTCAACAGAGGGTGACATTAGCCTAAAATATTCGATACCTTTTCCCGGAGACTTTCCCCGCTCCTGCTGCGCTAAAGTCCAGCTCCGAGTTCGCGCCTGCTGCCTCCGGAGGAAAAATTTAAAATAATAGTAATAAAAAATAAAAAATAAAACCCAACAAAACCCAGCGACCTGGCCGATTTCTGCCAGCCAGGACCACGGGAGCTTCCCCCCGAGCAGACAAAGCAGCGAGGACACGCCGCCGTGCCCCCGGTGCAAGCAGCCCAACGAAGCCCGTTCCCCTCTAACCGGGTCGCAAAGCTCCCTCTCGGGGTGCAGCGTGGCGGGGACCGGACTCAACCCCCCGATTTCAGACTGGACACGGAGAGCCGGGACCTCGGGGCGCCCCGGTGAGCCGCAGCACGGCGGAGCGGTGCCGGAGCCCCGGCCACTTGCTGCTTTTTGCCGACCAACTCCTTCTGGGCACCGCTCCCTCCCCGCTACCTGCCGCGTCCCCGCCAGCACCGGGGCAGAAATCACGCACACGCTGTAAATAATAAATTAAAAAATAGCAATAATCCACCCCCGGGATGGTAACAGAGAAGGGAAGCGCTCTGCCGGGCGGCAGCCGGCTGCACGGCCGCAGCTCCGGTGCCACCCGCTCCCGGTCGCACTCCCGGTGTCACTCCCGGTCCCGGTCCCGGATCCGGTCCCGGTCCCAGCCCCACGCCTTGCCCCCCGTTCTCCCCCCAGAATCACGATCCGCCGCCGCCGCGCTGCTCTCCGCACCCCTGGGTGCGTTATCACCGCCCTGTGCGTAGTTGCCTACTGACTTTGCTACATGGAGCCGCGGAGCTGTTTGAACACCCAGCCTTCCCCCCGCAAACAATTATCCCGGCAATGAATTTACAAAAAAAAATATAAATAAATAAAAATAATAATACAAAAGGCTGCGGAATGGCTTAAACTTGCTCTTGCTCCTCCGTTTTCCAACGGCTTGCACCGGTACCGGCGCACAAAGTGGTCGTCTCGAAGCGCTTTGCATCCGACTTTGTTTGCCAGTGCGGGCAAAAGGAGAGCAAACGGGGGCAGAAAGAGCGCAAATGGGGGTGAAAAGAGAGTAGATTGTGGCAGCGGGTGGCGGCCGGGTGGGGGACCCCCCCCGCTGTGCTCACGGCGGGGTCTCGCAGGTGTCCCCGCACACACCTGGCTCTGCACCTCTGCACTGCCCTGCGGAATCTGTGGCCAGCAAGGACACCTGTGAGAAAATCCTGCATGGCTCCGCGTGGGTGTGAGCACGAAGGTCTGTTTTAAGGACAATATGGGGAAAATCCCTCCTCGTTAATCAGTTTTGAGCCCCCTGCTTTGCAGGAGAGGCGTCCAAACTCATGCGGCCCCTCTCCCCGCGGCACAAGCAGTGCCACGCAAGCCACGCCGTCCCCAAAACCATCAGGCTGGGGTTTGTCCCCCGGGACAGGAGCGCTTGCCTACGGGGCCCCCTCTTTGCCGTCCCCTCTCCATTCTCCTCACTCGCTGGATGGAGCAGAGGCAGCTGCCGTCGCCCTTGAGCCTTGCAGGGGAAGGCGGCCTCCTCCTGCACCGAGGCCGGCTTCCCGAGGCAGCAGCTGCGAGAGGCGGGCAGGGAGGGGGGAAAAAATTAAAAGAAGTGAGGGAAAGAAGAAGGGGGGTCGGGGAAGAGAGGCGGTGAAAGCTGCACTTTCCTCCGAGCGGAGAGAGAGCGTCCCCTCGGAGGGGCCCCAGCCCCAGGAGCTGCCTCCCGAGCCCTGGGCCTCCCACACGGCAGTGGTTCCTCTGGCTGGGCCCCTGCTGCCCCACGCCGCCTCTGCCCGCGTGGGGACGGCGAGGTGAGTGGGGACAGCGACATGGGGATGGCGAGACCTATGGGGGCCAGGCCAGGCCCACAGGCTGGCTTCGGAATGGGGAGCTCCGAAGGTCGAGGGTTTTGGAGCATCCCGCGTGAGGACGTGATGCCAATGGCCAGTTTCTAGGACTCTTTTAGAGAGCTCGGTAAAAGACCTGCAGCCGGGGATGCCAAAGGGAAACGCGGGTCAGGAGAACCTGTCGAGGTGGGTGCATCAAAAGCGCTTGCTTCCAGATCACCCCACTGGGCACTTTTTGTACCTCCAGCACATTAGCTTCAGTTAAACAGCTCTAATTGCACTTTAAAGACAACGCTCTCCTTCTGTTATCCCCAACTGAGTCATGGGAACAAGATGAGGACTCACACGGGCACCCCAACACCCCAAACTCTGCAAAGGGAGCATTTCTTATGCAGAACCAGAGAAACAGCTCCTGGAGCAACCAGCTCAGCTCACCCCACCTGCAACACCATTTCCACGCATTTAGTACACTTCAGATCAATCTCATCGTCTGTATTTTGGCTAAGAGGGCTTTCAGCACGCTTTGAAGGGCGACTATCCCGAAATTCATCCTTTCAGTTCAAATTTCCAAAGGTAGTTTGGTTCTTCTCTCCACGTGGCAGGGACCGCAGTCCACCCTTAGAGAAAATTTGGCACCTAATTCCTGACAGAGGTCTAAACCTTCTCGAACAAGCATGGGCAGCAAGCTGCGCTTCAGGAGCTGCCTACAAACACAAGGCTCATTGACAGTCAGTAGGATTAAGTGCCTAAACCACCTTTTGAAAAGGGACGTACCTTTCTGAAGGTACACAGACCTCGTTGCACGTGTAGACATGACCAAAGTCACTCCAAGCCTCTCAGCTGGGGAGCCAATAAAAGCACATCAGTGGGCTCTACCCACCCAACAGCTCCCCAGGGGTTTGGGGGACGCCGAATCCTTTGCCCCAGTGAAAACAGGAGGT
Source organism: Anser brachyrhynchus (assembly GCF_964034855.1). NCBI lineage: Eukaryota > Metazoa > Chordata > Aves > Anseriformes > Anatidae > Anser > Anser brachyrhynchus. The sequence goes on along the minus strand of NC_137696.1, from coordinate 1,627,007 downwards.
TTTCAAGGCATTTAACCAAGCGGCTATGTGGTGGCACATGGTGAAACGCTGCCCCTCAGGCCTCCACTTGAGGACCAGCTGTTCCCACCCCTCTCTTCACTAATTCCTAAAAAGCATCCCTGGACCTTGCCCAGACCTACCCCCCCTTGAATATCTTGCTTTAAACCATTTTTCCCATACTATCTTAGATCATATTCCTCCTTTTACATTTCCGTGTTGAAGTTTGTTATAGTTTATTACAGTCATCTGTGCTGCTGATTATTTGTATCCCTATTACATCCCTGTCCTTGCTAGTATTGGAAACGCTTCTTACTTCAGGACTCTTTTCAGATTTCATTCCTATGCTGCTCACCCCATTTTCCCACCGAGCCCAATCTGCCTTGCCTTTATTCTTGCCAAACTCTTGCTCCTTTTCCTTCGCTGTACATCACGGCCAGGCTTTTCCTTCACTCTTTTCTATGCATGCTGCACCTCTCTCCTGATGAAGAGACCCTCACCGGGTTTCAGCTCCGTTGTCGTTGCCATTAGTGTTACATTTCTAGTTATTCTTGCCTCTTCCCAAAGCCTTTGAAGTTGTGTAGAGACAATTTGATTCATTAGTACACTCAGCCTCGCAGTAACCCTAGCTCCTGCTTTATTTTCTGTATTGGAAGCACATGTCAGAGCCTCTACATGAGGGGAAAGCTCCGCTGTCTGCCTTTCCTACATGGGTCAAACTCTGCTTAAAAATCTTTGCCTTGCTGAACTCAAGTGGCCGGTGGCTTTCTCCTGCTGTGCTGCACATCCCTCGGGTGCCTCCCTCTGCCTCGTGGGGCTGGGAGGCAGTGTACAGCCCCCCTTCTTCTGGCAGCCGGGATCTGGGCCGGGCTCCTCCAAGAAGGACCACGAGCGGACCACTCGCCTCCTCGCTCAGGTGGCTCCTCCCAAGCCCCATCTCAACAAGGCAGGGTGAGCATCACAGGCGTAAAATGTGGCTCCACGTGTGTTCCTTGCTCAGCCTTCCCAGGCTGTCCCGCTGCTGGGCTTTGTTTCCAGCCCCTGCCTTCCCTGCTCCGAGCTCCACAAAGCTCCTCGGTCTTCACCATCTTTGCTGGCTCCTTCACTGCCCGGGGTGCTTGAGTGATCCTGAGCTCCTGCAGACACGGCACGAGACCGTCACCAACAGCCAGGGGCTCTCAGAGGAGCTTTACCTCACGAGTGCCTTCCAAAATCAGTGTTAAAAGGAAGAGGCCTCCTAAGAAAACTCCGCCGCGGGACCACTTGTTGCTGCGGGTGTGTAGTTTATTCCATTCCCTCTTTCCGCTTTCCAGTGCTTTTCCTACAGCTTTTCTTACCTGCCTGCCTCTTAATATAGATTTTGTTTGGGAAGCCAAGCCCGCCTGCCTCATGTTTTCCCTTGGATCTGTTCCCTTCTCCTCGCACAGGTTGCCCACTGCTCTCAGCAGCTCTTCTCTCGGCTGACGTCGCCGCCGGAGTCCCTCTCCGTCTACCTTGCCTCTGCTCACTTTGATCAAAAAGAAATCCATTTACAAGCGTCGGCACAAACAGGCCCATGGGTTTCTAGCCAAAACCAGCTGATGTCAAAATATCCCGGCTTTCACTTCGGCTTGGTGCTTAAACTGGCTAGGACGAGGAGAGCCCAAAAGAAAAAGCACTTCGTTACGATTTATGAGCGGTTTCTGTTTGTTTAGCCCAAATGAGTCAGTCATCAATTTAAGAAAATCAATATAAGATTGGTTTAAATCAAATTAAGTGTTCATACAGGGGCTTTACCCCCATATTTTAACAAGTTAATTTAAAATTACACTTCGGATTGCTTTCCTGCTTGGAAGAGGCCCATTTCCAGGGACCAGACTGCGAATGGTGGTCGGCCCAGCAGGTCTGGAAGAAGGTGGTGGGAGCAGCTGGATCCCAGTGGCTCTGGAAAACTGACCGGTGCTCAGTGACCCAGCCCGTGTGTCCTTCAAACCTTGGTCTCAGTGACTTTTCCAACGAGCTGAAGCAGGCGACCTGGGTTAGAAAAGCTCATTTTCGCCGTGACTCTATGGGTTTTGCCCAAAAGGTTGCCACCCGCTCTACCAAGTTTTCAAGAATTTGTAACTATCAAGGGCCAAGTTCAGCCAAATCCTGTTGAAGGACGGGAGGAGGAGGCTGCTTGCAGCCAGGTGGCTTTGCACAATGCATCTTCTCTTCAAAACCCCAAGCTGACGACCAGGAGAGCAGGTCCAGCCTTGGTCCTCTGCTCGTCACCCATCCACAAACCCGTTTGCTCTGGCATCCCAAATGCACGCTGGCCCCGTCTCACCAAGCCAGCGGTTCCTTTCTTTAATTCTTTCTTTCATTCTTTCTTTCTGTCTTGCCCAATTCGTGTGGGTTTTAGCGTTGCACATTTTCCTGTTATTTTTGCTGCTGCACTCGGAGCCCTTCGCTGCTCTGGCCCTGTGCCAAGGAGCCTTCCTCCGCCACGTTTTTAGCTTCTTACCCCCAGGAGGGGAGAGCTTGAATTTGTTTCAACATTTTCTTCTTTTTATTTGTTTTCTTCTTTTCTGTCGAGCCCGTAATTTAGTTCTGCTGACACAAATGGTTAACCCCGTAGTGGGAATCTACTTAGAAACCCTCTCCGAAGATATCTGCTCGTATCACCGCAGCCTCTGGTTTTGACGCTCAGATTTATTTTTTCCCATAAGACCCCCAGAAATGACGGGCTCTAAAATACCCCTCAGAACTGTTACAGTGCCAAAAAGAGGGCACGGGGCTTCGTAACCTGAATAAAGGAGTGGAATATGGAGAATTTGCATTCAGACTCACGCGAGGCATCAGAGCATCACCTGTTCCCTTTATTTTCTCACCGAGTGGTGTCTTATTCCTGGGCTCGTTTTATGTCTGCACGGGGACACGCAGGCAGAATTTACGTGTGCTGGTGTGCATTAACTCCTGTCCTGACCAGTGCTAATTACCGCTAATTATGTGGGACAGTGTTAATTCTCTTAGCAGCGTTACTGCTGGCCTTACACTTCTGAAAGTGCCTTTGGGTGAGGCAGCTTACTTTGAAAAGATATTTATGTGGGGAATAAATACAGAGTGGCTCATACCCTGTAAATTTACACCGCCGGATCGCGGGCCCTGAAGTCTCTATAACTCTGAGGTCTCTGGGCACCAAGATAGAGAAACCCTCCAGGAAGAACCACTCAATAGAAAGGGTGTCAGGATCACCCCGCGTGATCTCGGGAAAGTAATTTTGATCTGGCATTTCTCTTCTGTGAAATTGGAAAAATAATATGTCCCTCACCGTCTCAGGGGCGTTGTATTTATATTCTCTGCCTTGCCAATCACTCTCCTCGCTTTTAGAAAATATCCTCCAAACCCTAATTGTTTTTATGTGTTTGCAGTATAAGACATAAAAGACATAAACCCATCATATTTTTCTATACTGTGTTTTCCCCGTTGTGCTGTACCACTACCGCAAGCGCCGTGTTTGTGGAGAGGATGAATGAAGACATCTTCAGCAGCATGGCTGAGTGGCACCGCAGGGCCGGGAGGTGTCATCAGGCCACATGGCTCTTCCCTGTCCCAGTCTGAGTGGGAGGCCCACGTCTGTTGGTGGGATAAGGAAAACTGATGGTGTTCCTCCGTGTCCCCAGCCAGGGCAGCAGGCCGTTCCCTCGAGCCACCGAATTCCCCTCTCTGGACGTTTCTCTCCTGACCGGGACGACAGGGCCCAGCCTGGGGAGCTGGGAGATGTCTGGCAGCCTTGGTTCATGCTGGTGTCAGGGTCTCTGCACTTCAGCTCAGTCCTTCTCCTTCCGAAGGTTGTGCAGAGGGTCCCGGCCCCAGGGCTCGGTGGTCCTGGCTCTGACATTGCCATCTCTCCCAGCGACAGCACTGTGAGTCGGGAGGCTTTGCTCTCAGACCCTGTATCAGCTGGGTGTATCAAAATACCAGCCAAGAGGCTGCTGCCTACCAGTCTTCGGGCAAAAATAAATAAAGGAAAAATAAAACAAAGCAGCAGACTCATCTCCTCATCGGTTCACTCATCCCTTACGCAGGCAGGGGGTCGGTGAGGAGTCCCAGCTCGCGCCAGCACTTCGTAGTGGCAGGTCCTGGTGTGTCGGTGCCGGGGCTGAGCTGGTGCTGGCACCGAGCGATGGACATAGCCCTGGTGCCCCACTGCTCCCTGCACCTGGGGCAAGCTCCGAGTGGGGCTGTCTCTGCCCCCCGGGGTTCCCACCGCAGCCCGCCTTTGTCCTTGGGTCCCTCCTGCGCTGTCACCGGCAGTTGGTGACATTTGTCTGCTTCCACCACCTGGCGCCTCGGCTACCTCGGGAGCTTGTGAAGCTGGGTGTTTCTGCACGAAGCAGAAACCCGCGATGGTCGCTGCCCTGACCACTCAGCTCTTTGCAAGCATTCTTCTGAGGTTAGATGCGTTCCTCTCAGCAATCTGTTGTCCAGTAAGCTGGAATCGGATGGCTTTTTAACTAAGTCATCTTTTATATCTGCAGATGGATGCCAAGGTTCTTGACTTTGCGTAAAGCAATTATCCATCTGCTTTTTGTTTTTTAGGTGAAAGAACAGGAGTCTTATTTGTCCGATGACAGAACCGTACAAACATCTACCAGTGCTTTCCGTGGCCTGGACCTTTGGCTGTTCCCCCTGCTGGCCTCTCCTCCTACTTCTTCAAATAAGAGGCAACATTTGGCCATCGCATTCAGACTGAACTTTTGCACTCGCTTCCCTCCTTTCTCAATTCCTAAAATTTTAGGCATTAAAAAAAAAAAAAAAAAGACTGTATTTTTCTCGTCCTCTTTTCCCTTCTTCCCTTTTCCCTACCTGTCTGGAACACTTCCTTGCAGCAGCTCCCCACGAACCAGCACTTGCAAAGGCTCAGCTGGGGGGGTCGGGGCACCTTCTTCTCCCTCATCCCCCGTTCTTAACTCACAATTGCACTGACTTCGGCAGTGCTGCTCTGATTTATGGGGCTGTACGTGGTGGGACCGCTGTCTGTCCCTGCCTCCTCCCTGCTGGAGAGCCGGGCAGCTTCAGACAGGCTCCTTGCCTCACGTTCATTAACAGCAGCTGTCAGAGCAGCTCTTGCCGAAGCTCCACATCCTTTCAAAATCATCACGGGTTTCTACTTCGTGGAGAAATAGGAAGCAGTTTCGTTTGTGTAAAACCCGCATGAATAAAAATTTAATCTAAGGCTATTGCTGCTCTAACAGCAATAATTTCTCTTCGAGACCGAATACAAAGAATACTAAAAACTGTCTATAAATAAGACTGCATTTAATACAGGAGAGACATGATTTAATAGGCTTACTGGTAAAACCCTCTCTGCCACTTTCGAGTCCAAATCTAGGATTTTTTCCTGAACAAAACTGGCTTCCTGCAAGAAGAACTCGGGCCCCAGTAAACTGTGATTTTTAGGGTGAAATCATTCAGCTCAAGCCTTCCTCTACAAAAGGAAGAGGAAAAATATCTACTAAAAGGAAATATTAGTTAATCAGAGGACATCCCTTTCATACTAGAAGCTACTAGGGGATTTAAAAGTACATTCTAATTATAATAGTTCCCTAATTATCTGCCTAACATCTCATTTTTCTGTCTAATCCCCCTTTTAATTACAGTGCCTTTTTTTTTTTTTTTTTGCCCATCACGCAACCGAAGCACTCTATTTTACTGAAAATAAATCCTTTTAACTGGTGATGTCAGGGAATAAATACTGCCACTGCCCCCCAGAACGTGCACGCTGCCTGGTAGGGAAATGTCTCGCCAGAGTTTTGGGTAAAGTGCTCCGATGTTCCCTTCAGAGCCAGCCTCATTTAAAGGCTTGCAGGTTTTCTCAAGCGAGAAAAAAATGCTCTAAACTGCACGGTTTTTTTTTTTTGCAGAAGTGCCCGGCTGTGAAAGTTTTCCAGCGTGCAGCTTTGTTTTTCAGGCTCCCGCAGCTCGGTCTGCCTTCCACCGCCACTCGATGGGATCCCCGCCACTGGCCGACACTGGAATAGGATTTGGCCTTTGAACCAAGGCAGCGTGTAATTTGTGGAGCGGAAGCAATATTGTATCATTTGAGCTACGTTATCTACGAGCATCTGGTCATCAAGATCTTGCCTGGCGATTACGGAGCAGAGAGGAAACGCTGTCGGGGGGTTGGAGGGGAGGGGGGGGAAGGAAGCGGCGCGCGCGGGGTTCCCGTTTCCAGCCCCGCCGCTGGTTTCCTGCACGGTCCTCGAGCAAATCACAGCTCTCCACTTCCTGAGAACAAAAAAAGAATCGCCCTTCGGGGATGTTGTCAGGCTTAATGGATGTTTATAAATCGCTCTAACAAAAGGTGCTATGTCAGTGAAAAGTACTCTTCCCGATGATTATTCAAATGCTCATTAAAATGCATTTTGTTCCATCCTTTCCCTCAGCTTGTGTGGGAGGAAATTGAAAGATTCAGGGCTTTGTGGGAAGGGGGGGGAGTTCGCTCCTTCCTTTGGGTGTGGGAGCGGCAAGTTTACAGAGCTAAAGACCTTTGGCATGCAGGTAGGTTTGCACCCAAGGCTCCGAGCCAGGCTGCAAGCTCCGACAGACCCATGGCTGGCAAGTTCCCTCCAGAAAGACAAGCCACGGATTAATGGTACCTTCCCCTGCTCAAATTTGCATGTATCATTTACTTAGCCTTGCTCCTGACGGAATTAGGTATCATCCTTTATTGAAAATTATTCTTAATGTGTATTTAAGCATTAAAAATGAATGTGCGTCTGCGATAAAACTTAGGGAATAATTTATAAACAGCCAACGTAACGCGAGATATGGAGCACTTGGCTGCCCTGCCAACCTGCGCGGATGTCTGCGCCACGCCAGGACACTTCTCCCTTTGTGGATGCTTCATTACGTCTGACCGACCCCCAAATGGCTGCCTGGCCCCAGCCTGCCCGGGTCTGCTGGCATTTCCAGGCACTGAAAGCTGAAGGAGACGTCATATATCTTCGGAGCTTCAGCTGCACCGGACTGCAGCTTGGCATCTGCGCCGGCAGTCCAGACGCAATGTTCTTGGCCCTCTGCGGCGACCCAAACCCATGCGTATGGCTGCCTGGCCTCAAGTAGCACCCACAATGAATGGTAAAGGTTTTTTTTAATGCCAGCCAAAGAATCTGAAACGTTAGTTGTGGGTAGGAAAAATACAGATTTTTCCCGGTAAGGAGTTTCTGTACGAAATGTATGGCAGCCACCAGCCCAAAGAATTTTATGATTTACGGCAAAAAGCCACTGCAAGTAATAATTATCATCGTTTCTAACTAGATTGCACCAACTTGCTCCTATCAGCATTTTTAGGGGATGGGAGGGAGCCGAATGCTTTTGTGGGGTGCAACATCTCCTCCCAAATGCAGTCCTTTCAGCTCCCCCTTGCTGCGGTCAGGCAGTGCATCAGGGCACCCCTCCACCACCACTCGGACTTCAACTCCTTCCTCCCCTGGGGGAGACCTTTCCTGTCGTGCCCTTCCTTTATAGCAGGCAAATCGTCACCACCATCAAAGACAGCTGCCGGGCTGACTTCAGCTTCCTGTAACTCTCAGGGAGCTCGTGCTGTGGCACATTGCACAACCAGGTGGACTGGCACTGCTCCCTTCTTGCCTGCAAGGGCTGAACCAACTCTGCAAAGCATGAAGCTGGGGTGAGTCAGGCTCCCTGAATTTCTCCCCATGCAAGCCCGGTCGGATCCTGACCGTATCCCGGTCTTTGCTCCGTACCCATCAGCAGTGAGAACCAGGCCTGGCATCACCTCGTGCCCTATGCTCAGCCAACAAACTGCCAGCTTTCAAGTCACCCTTTGTCTTTTTTTCTTTAGACTTTTGCAGCCGATGCCTTTTTCCCTCGGGTACCTTTGTGCCTTCCCAGTCTTGCAAGCTCGTGTATCGTCCGCCCTGTGCTCCTGGGGTGCCCCAGAGGTGGTTTGGCAGTGGGGGCTGTGCTGTGAGCTGCTCCCAAGGTCCTTCAGTGCCTGCCCCTCTCTCCTGGGTGCAGGACTTGGACGTGACACATCCCAAGGAGCTGGAGGAAGAGGCAGCACCGGCCATTGGAGCTTTCTAGCCCTCTTCTTCTTCCAGACTTGTCTTTGTCCACTGACCGCTGTGCCACATGCTGACTCCACCTTCTGGCACGTGGAAAGGTCTCCTGGGATTTAGTGAGGACATTACACAAAGTTTTCTGGAAATGACCACCAAAATCTGCCCAGTGTGGCAGAAAAGAGCACCTTCTCCTTAGCTTAAAAATCAACCCCAAATCCAGGCTTTGGGGTTGAGCAGACTCCTCAGACCTCATTACTGGTCCCATAGAAATACTATTCTGCAGAAAATTCGGCATTTCTCCTTAAAGTTGCTGGCAGTGTGGCCAAACAAACTGTTTAACATCTCCCCTTTGGAGTGGGGGAAACATCCTGTCTCGATATCAGGGGTGACAGCATGAGTCCTTTCACCCTTCATTTTTACTTAAGACCACTGGAGTTTGTCCATGTATGTGCCAGGAATTAAAGACCAGGGACACACTGGGGATGTGGTGAGGGGCATCTGGTCCTCCTCCTCCTCCTCCACCTTCTCTCCCATCCTCCTCCTCCTCCTCCTCCTCCTCCTCCTCCTTCTCCTCCTCCATGGAGCTGAGTTTTGCCAGAGAGAGGCATCCAAATGCAAAGGCGTACAAGGAATAAACTTCAGCAGCACCTAGCCAATTTTTTTTTTTTTTTTAGCACGCTTTTCTCTCCCTCTGCTTTCACTCAGATATTGTCTGGCCCCGTTCTTCTTTAATAAATGGGTTGCTTAGTTTCATTTTTCAACACTCCGTTTCTTAGCTAATTCAAATAGCCTCTGCTGGGTGTACCAGTGGTGAAACTGGCTGCCCTTTTAACAAAATTTAGCTTGTTTGGCCAACTATTCCAGCAGGCAAACTTCTTCTGCATGCTAAACCATCCCATGCAGAGGGCTGAGGCTCCTTAACCCCAGAACAGGGGCACCATGTTCTGGTGGGACCAGAAGACTGCCAATAGCAGTGTAAGGGGATGGACCCGGTCTCCTTGATGTCCCCGGGCTGTGCAGCCCTGCATGCAGAACCACGGAAAGAATGAGTTTGCTTAGGAAAAGGCTAGAGCCAGCTGTGCTTCACATCCCATGTCCGAGTCCCAGAAAGCTGGTCCTCAGCCGTTTGCATGCCTCACCTCTGTGCCATGCCCACCACCCCCGACACTCATCATGACAGCTTTAAATGAAAGACGCTTTCTTTGTACAAAAAGGTATTGCTGAAATTAATCCAGCTGGTTCATAAAACGAAGGAGGACTTCAGTGTTGGAAGGACAGTAGGGTATAGGTGGCGTACTGACAACTAAGCAAGAGAAACAACATCTTCCTCCTATAGCTACCTTGCTATGGTCAAGTAAGAACCTTGTAAGAACTGATGCAGGCTCATCTGCTGCTTGATGCACTGGAAATCAAGTCCATGGATAACGCTTGTTTGTGCACTGCTTGCTCACCCCCACAGCTCCCATCCCAAAAGGACAGGGAAGGAGGGAGCCCCCGGGCTCCTCCTTTTCGTCTACATCCTCTCGTCCCTTCCCTGCCAAGACTCTCAAAGTGGTTTGAGGTCATTTCCCCATCTGAAAAATGACTCCTAGAGACCAGCCCTCCAGTTTGTTCCAGGACTTGGGGAGCGAGATGGGTTTCTTCCTTGCCAAAAAGATATTCAGGCAGAAACTCTCTTGGCAGAAATGTATGGGTTTTCTGGCCCTATCTGTGTATTTGGATACATTCTGTTATGCAAAATGATGCAATCCTTGTATATCTCAATAGAAGCACACATTAAGACAGTCCTCATTTCTTTCTGATGGCCAGATGTGCTTCTCTGTCACGCTGCAGTTTACTGTAGACATGTTGGTTGTTATTTTATCTTAGAACAAAACCCAAAGAATCTATTAATGAGGATAAATATATGTCATAATTTCTTCTCTTTAACAAATACTTGGCATTAATTCCTCTTATCAGTCCTACTAGTTTCCCAGCCTGGAAGCTGCTGAAGTCCGCTCCCTTGCAGAAATCCCAGCAGAGAGTTTCCTACAGCAAATCCCCATAACTAATCCTCTCTGGAATCATCTGCGAGTTTCACAGCACAAAACAGCTCCATGTTAATTTTTCCACTACATTCAACAGTTTGCCAAATGCCTTGAGAGCTCGTATGGAGCTGATGGCCACTGGTCATTCTGCAGCTTTTGGAGCAGCCACTTTCCTTGCAAGCTCCCAGGTTTGGACCCATGCCCTCCATCCATGCATTGACCTCGCAGGTGGCCTCATGGCCAGGGGCAGGGAGTCACATTTCTGCCCAGAATCATGTCTGCTTTGCTCAGTTTTTTGGGAGTTACACGTCACATAAGCAAGATGCTTCAGAAAAGTTGCAAATAGCTAAACTTTGGTAGCAGACAATTTCAAGACAGTCTTCTGAAACTATTTCACAGTAGAAGGCAGTCATTTCATCTCTGTCTCCGTACCTACGCCCCATATTTTGCAGAAAACCCTGTCTTTACCGCTGCTCGGCACAAATCACTCCTCGTATTTACCCGGGGTGTCTGCAGAGCCCACTGCAAACTCCTGCTGCTTTTGCAGAATGGGGGTCAGCCCCCCCCATCTCTGGATGGACAAACTTTGCCCAGGGGAGTACATGCAGGATCATCCTGCACCATCCCAGAAACTACCCCCACTTTGCAAAAAGGGACATTGTTTCTTGAAAGCCCGCCAAAGCAGCCCCTCTCTGAAGACTGAATGTCAAGGGGGACTTTCCCCCTGAGCGTGTACTCGAGAAGGAAACCTGTCCCTCACTGCTCAGCACAAGGGGAAGGCTGCAGATGGACGGGCAGACAATCAAACAAATCCATCAACTCTCCCAGTGCCAACCTCACGTACGTTGTAGATACTGCTGCATGGGGCACTATAGAAATATTTGACGGTGAGTCACACCTAATCCATTTATCATTGCTTTTAATAATTAATTTGTCCTTCTGAAGCCCTTTTCACCCAAGGATATCAAAGGACTTCTCAGCGAGGCGTTACCACGTCCCTCGTACCGTAGGCAGCAGGCAGGGCTGGAGCCAGAGATATTAACCTCAGCAATCGGTGCCAGGAGCAGAAGCCAAACAAAGCCTGCACTGGAATCAATTTTCAGGCTTTTTTGGATGGTTCTGTTTCACTTCTTTTTAAAAATAAATATGCATTGGAGGAGCTGGGCTCGCTCCGGACGTTTACTTCCAGGAGGCAAAGCTCTGTCCGTGGACAAGGTCTTTTTCTGCGGCCGTGCTTATTTTTTTGAGAACGGCTTCTGACCAAGACGGAAAATGCTCTCCAATCACCCCAAGGGCCAAGAGCCCCCCTTTTTTTTTCCACGCCGGCCCCTGCTCCAGCCCCCCCAGTGCAACTCAGCTAATGCGCCTATTTTTCACCATACGGCCAGCCGCTGTACAAAAAGCCAATGAATTATTCTTGTTTTTAGTGCAACCGCTGAAAATATTTCAAAGTGAGAAGGAATTGACCCAACCTACTGTGCACATTATTTATTCAGAGGTAGTACAAAAACGAGTCCCTGATGTTACTAAAACAAATCCTAATAAGTACAGAGAGCATCAATTACAGGCTTCCCTTTATAGTCCTATATATCTCTTTCCCTTTCTAGAGATAGTATCACATGCAAGGGGGCACTGTGTTGGCTTTCAAATCTATTGAGCTTTCATAATTGTAACCTCTGTTTTAACCTCTTTTATAGGACACACTATACCGTTTCATGTTATGTTCCTTGAATCCCAACTAACCCTATGAGAAAGTGTCTTTAAAGCTTACTTCTTATAAGACATGCATAAAGTGGGAAATATTAAGCATTCATAACACCGTGCATACATTACAACTGGGTGCAGAGCACAAGGAAGACTGAAGCAAAATATATCTCGGGAACCTCGCTTGGAATCTCGCTTTAAGCACAGTAAATATTCAGCGTGCACAAATTCTGACATAATTAAACCAGAAAAATATGAATTGCAGTAGAATAGTTGGATTCCCCCCCCCCCCCTTTTTTTTTTTTCCTTTTCCAGTCTGTATGGAATGTCCTTCTATTTAATCAAAAAGCTTGGAATGACTCCTAATCTATCATAAAAATTTTTAAGGACATGATTAATTCCATTGTTTAAATTCTGGTTTATTGCCATAAGAAACTCTCATAAATGATCCTGCACCTTTCTCTGTGATCATTTCCTTCTAAAGTAATACACTAATTAATTTCAATTAAATATATGTAAAAGAAGATATATTTTGAAAAATGCTTCTCCCTTGCCATTTGTTAATATATTGAAAAAGTGTAAACCTTGGAACATTTAGCATAGAAAATATTCATTTTTGGTAATTTCTCAAGGGGGCAATTTATTAAATGAAAGGCTTTTAACATTAGCTAAAAGCAGCCCTGTAAATCATGGGTGTCATCAAACTGCTTCATCACTTCATTAATTTAAAAGATTATTATATGCGTAACTGACATAATTTTGAACAATGTTACATGGTTAATTTATTAATGTAGAAAAGCAGAAATGACATGCTGAATTGATTTATTATTATAATTGTATAATTTTAGGACTTTTCTCTGTGACTTTCACCAACAGAGCGCATGATTCAGGGTGAAATCGTGCCATTGATTTCCTTCTTAAGGCAGGACTTCTCCTGGATGTCTGTAAGGACTTCAGCTGCAAACAAGAGCTTCTCCAGCCTGTCTGCCCTGCGTTTCAGCAGGAAGACTTCCTCCCCAACCCATGCTCACCTTGTGCTTGTATTCATATCCAAGAGCTTTTTTTTTCCCTTCGCAGTAGCTGAATATATTTAAAAAGTCAATGTAGTTATGCTAAAAACCCGATTCTGGGTAACCATGCTTAAACATGCCTGTACCCTATGCTCTCCACATGCACTCAAAGAGGTTTTAGGGTCATTTTTCACTCAGCCCCACTTGAGGAACCCAGAGTTGCTGTGGCTCTCGCAGACCGGCCCGCAGTATTTTCGGCCATAATTCTATTAGCTAGCAGTTAGTGCTGGCTTCCTGCCCGAGCTGAAAATATAATGCAGCATCATTTCTTTTCTAGGCGCTGCTTGGAAGCACAGTTAAAGTTGGATTCAATAATATCATGCATACCACAGTTGGGATTATTTTGAGACTGAAACGATGCGTGACTCCGAAACCCTGCAAAGCCCGCGCAGCATTCCTGGGCTCAGCCCGAAGACGGGTGTGCAAGGTGCGGTGGAGCAGAGCCCCCGATTCATATAACCTTGCCTCAAAAACCCGCAAGGGGATACAGCCTGGATTTAACCAAACAGGGCCCCAGTTCAGCAAAACGTTGGGGGACATGCTCGGCTTCCGGGACGCGCTGACATGCTGCGCCCTGCTGCCTGCAGAGCATCTGTGAGCCCAGCAATTCCCCATGGCAGCTGGACCCAGTCCTGTAGGGCCATCGGTGGTGCCTCAGCTGCACCTCCAGCACCCCCTGCTGCAGGCCACGCGTCCCCAAGGGTCCCCAAGTCACCACCAGCATGGCACAGACATCCCTGCAACCTCAAGTCGTTCCGGCCCCACTTAATGCCAATGCTATGACAGCACACACAAAAGCTCAGGAGCCGAATTCTCAAGGTGCTGGCAGTGGGGAAGGGCGGGCGGCACACTGAGCGATGCCCCATTGGGGTGAAAGACAGGACGTGTCCCCAAACCTCTCTTTCTTGTGCCTTTTATTTAGAGCTGTCTTTAGATGACCAGACACAAAGGGTCTGGGCTCCAGGAGGGGCATCTGAGATGCCAATAATAAGGATACAGAAATCAAAGGATTTCACAGTGGATAAAATTTAAAATGCAAATTAAAAACTATACTGTTTCAGAGCAGCGGTTAAGGATCCTGCATCATAAACTGGTGTCACAAGAGCATTCTGGGCAATTACTGACAATTTTTAAGAGAGTATTTTTCTTTCCCTGTAATCTTACATAATGCCTTTCATATGTAATACCTTGAGCGTATGCAGTATGCAAAACACTCTACCAACTGTATACATACAGAAATCATTTCACCATTAAACGCAGCCATGCCCAGGGTGCAGGATGGTGACCAGATGGGCTGAGCGCAGCACACACTGCCAGACGAAAGAGCAGGGAAAATTTTAGCCAGGACCACTGGGGCAAACCTAGGCTCTTAGAAAAAGCACCACGTGGTTTTCAATGTGCACAGAGTGAAGACAGCACCTCTGATTTTAAGATAATACCCCCCAAGATGTACCTTTTTGAGAAAGGCATCCTTCATGCCATGAAGTTTCAGCCCGTCACTTGCGTATATTATTTCAATGCTCCCAAGTTACCCAGGGCATATTATCAAACCCCAATTACCTCTGGCATGTACAAGGTTCACTTTCATTTTTAATGATTTTTTTTTTTTTTTTTTGCTAAGGGTGTCACTAAGGACATGGGGAAACAATTTAGGAGATAAAAAAAAAGAGAGAGAGAGAGAGAAAAGATTTGAGCCAAATGCTTTCTTACAGGAAACATTTATTTGCACTAGAGTGTCTCATCTAACAAAGTTCCACCATATTTTCCCACAACAGACAGGAACTTGCCTGCATTAGCATTTTAAGGAACGAATCCTAAAGACCAGCAAGTGTCAATAAGCTGTCACAAGCAGGATTGATGGCTCTTAACAGATCTCTTCTCACATGAGTGCAAATGACTGTCTCTGAGTTCATCACAGGCATTTTGGTCAAAACAAACTTTTTCTGATTTTCACATGGCCTTTAGAATCCTGACGAAAGCAAAACAGGGACTGATCCTGTCCCACTGCGATCAATGGCAAAACCGTTCGCCTGAATGAAAGCAAAATCAGAACTCTGGTTCAAGCAAATGGACTATTACCATTTTCTGCAACCTGATCTTTCACATCTCAAATATGGACCTTAAAAGGTGACAGAGAGACAATTGATGGAAAATAACTTGTTCTAAAAACAAAACACACATCCCACGTGATCTGGAGTGTATACGTACTTGGCATAAAGAGCTGGTTTTGATCTGACTTTTGTTTTATATTTAGTGCTGCAAACATCTGCTAGCCTTATTACAAATTGCACTTTGGTAGTCATAATTAGTAACCACATGATTCTGTTCTACATGTGACATTCACAAAATCAGAAAAATATGGGACAGTGGAAGTACTCTATTAATGTAGTTTCTGGATGTTATATACAACCACTGTATGATTCTCTTAGCTTCCCCGTTCTGTCCTGACGCAGAGAGATGCCTTTTTTTTTTTGGTTTGTTTGGTTTTTTTTAAGAAAGATATTTCACTCTAAGTTACAGCTTAGTCACAGATTTCCTTTTGGTGAAGATTGTCTCCAATGATGTCTGTCAGTTTGACAATGAGGAGCGCTGCCTCCTGATGCCTGAAGGACCTCTGAAAGCCTCACCCAACCCAAACCTTAGGTGGACAAATCTGGAGACGCAGAGAAGACGACAACAGCAAGGTTCAACTACAACTGTAAAGCTGCAAGCTTCTTCAGGGTAGTCCTGTCTGTGCTTGACCCTTGGAACAGAAGTCTCTGGGGTTACAGTCCCTGGCAGTAACTTAATTCAGGTAATTGAACATCCATAAACCTCCCAACGAGAACCAGTGCAGTCAAGCGTGGGGGTAAGGAGAGCTGACTGTAGGGACCTGTCATCCCCTTGCTGCCTTCAGTGAAGCAGCTTGCTCCCAGCCCCTCCGGACCCCAGGGGAAGGGCTGGGCCCCTGGGGAAAGCAGAGGACCGGCAAGGAAAGGAGGGTCTTTGCTCTCCAGATGTCACTCTCTGCGGCTGGCAAATACGTTAACGCTGTATTCATTCCTTCTGCTTCGTTCCTTCTGCCTTTGCCCAACTTCTCTTTTTTCTTCCGCTATCATATTGCCTCTTCCACTTCCCCATGACCACTTGCTTTTCCTAAGCCAAAAAACAAACCTGAAAAGCTACCAGAAACAAGCCAACCAGGTGAGCTGCTTGGACTTGGCTTTACCAGACAACATATCTGGCTAGAGAAGTCAAGTCCCCAAGTGCAAAACTGGCAGCGCATGACATAATTTGGCGGAAGCATCCTTGCATGCCTCTCGCATGCTTACACAGCTTTCAGGTGTTGTGGGTCCCTGTGGCAGACAACAGAGCAAGTTAGATCTTTAGTTTTGAATAAGTATGGCTTTTCTTATGTTCTTTTTGAATGTAGGAGCCAGACATCAGCCTCTCTATAGCAGGGAGCCTCTCGTTAGTCAACCACACAAACCAGAGTTGAGTATTGTCCCTGAGGAGTCTTCCATGTCTTCTGTTGGAGTCAGGATCATGTTTCCTTACAGCCTTTACAGATATGTTTCCTAAAGTGGCAACTCCATGTAGTTACTGAATAGTTTGCTCCAGAGCTTAACCATTTCTCGTACAAGGAAGTTTTCTCAAGTATCTAATCTAAATCTCCCTTGCTGCATATTAAGCTGATTATTTCTATTCCTTCCCTCAACAGACATGGATTAAAACCTGGTTGCCCTCTGCTTTCTACTAACCTTGCAGATAGTGGAAGGCTGTCACCGCTCTCTAGCTTAAAAGAATCCCATCCTGTCAACCTTTACAATCATTTCATCGCAATATTATAGAAAACTTAAATCTTCTCTCTGGAGCAAGCCATGCTTTTTGTGCCTCTGCAAGAGGCAACAGAGCAGGCTCTGAATTGTCTGAGAGAAAATGGCAGAGTCCATAAAGCAGGCAGGGTTCCCAAAGAAGATTTATGGCTGAGGCACTCAAGAGCTGTGTTGTCAGAGTGTTTCTCTTGGAAAGCCCAATGTGCGGGTGCCGCCAGCCCTTACCCCTGCCCTGCCAGCAGCAGGGCTGCGGTATCGTCGCCACTTCTCCATCGGGGAAGGAGGGGGTATATATGGGTAATTAGCATTTTTCAAGAGTGGTGCTGGAGGCTGCTAGAGGGAGAAGTAAAAACAAACACAAAATAAAATCCAGGCAAGAGGGTAATATTTCCATCATCAAAGCTGACATACTGCACTGTGAGTCCTTTGAGCAGCAGAAACTTGATGTGCAAACCCCGTTGAAAGAGAAATCTTTGTATGAGCTTTTCTCATAGGATAATTTTAGGCTTCGGCACTTCTTTTGACACGGACAATTTTAAATCTGGAATCATTCACAGACGTCTAAGGCCATTAGGTCATGGAATATGACTTCTTCTGGAAGAGGGGCCAATGAATTTCACCTACGTACCCCCGTAAACTTTTGTGCAGGGAAAATGTGTTCACAAATTGGGGTTTCCACGGTGAAAACTGTATGCTTGGAAGGGCAGGCAGGACATCCACAAGGAAAACCAGCTCTTTGAACTGGTGGACTTTGACACCAATGGAAGGGTGCTCAAAACTGAGCCCTCCCCTTCCCGCTGCACCTGGTACCATCCTCCCGGACAAAGCCACCAGTTCTCACCTCTCCAAGTGAGACATTCCCCTGAGACCTTCCAACAGCCTAAGACTCCTCAGACCCAGTGCTGGCAACATGGCAAGTGTTGCTAGATGGGCACTGGAGCACGTTTTATGGCTTTGGTTGGAAGAGGGAAGGATTTTAGTACTGATGGAAGAAGACAAATGGAAGAGGATGAAGCTGACACAAGCCTTTGATAAATTTATTAAGGACCTCTCTTCCCGCCCCCTCCTGAACAAGGACTAACAAAAGCTAGCCTTTGTTTCCCATGAAAATTCACAGCAAAATGTTTACTCCTTAAGCACACAGATTGAAAGAAGGGAACAGAAGATCCTGAACGTATTCTGAGTGCTCCAGCGTCTTTAGATTTTCATAGCTTTACCAACTCTTCTTTACCATAAAACTACCTTTCTCATGTCTTTTCTGTTCAGCACCCCAAGCAAGCATCCTAGGGATGCCCACAGTTCTAGTGCCACTGCTTTATGGAGGAGACAAGGGTTGAAGAGGGAGTTTTCTTGTATTAAATCCCTTTTCTCAGGGCATTTCTTTTCCATGCTTCCCAAGGATGTTAGAAGTGCTAACAAGGCAGGGGTCAGTGCTACCAGAGGGGCAGGGTGTCAAAGCAGGAGCATACAAACAGCAGAAGCTATATATCCTTCTTATGCAGCTCTGCGCCTTCCCATTTCCCTCAGGTTAAGGAAGTTTCTCCCAGCTCATCTCCTTCACCGCCCTATTCCCCGTCTTGCTCTCCATGTTCAACTCTACCATTCAACTGAAACTCTCTTTGGAGGCCATCAGTTTTGTGGCTCCTTCGTCAGATGCACTGACTTTGACCATTGATAGCACTGCTTGGGAAGCTACTGGGGAAAGTGGGGATGTGGGGCTGGTCTACAGAGCTTTGCAGCCCATCCTGAGGGTAGTGGGTTGGTTTTCCTGCCACAACTAGTTAGTGTTATCATGCAAACTTGTCACTGGAGTATTTCATTGACAGTCACTACAGCATCAAAGTGAAAATGTACAATGAAACAGGCCAAAGCAATACACTTGAGTATCTTCATGCTTGAAAAGTGATGCTTCTAGAGAGGTAAATAAATGTGCAAGTATAATCGCAGTTCACATATGTGTTGATGAAAAAGAAGATATCGCAGAACTCAAAACAAACCAGAGGAACAATAAAACCCAGCAAAAACGTTAATTCTGCCTCCCTCCCCCCAAGGTTAACAAAACCTCTTCAAATCAAGAGAGACCGCACCGGCAGACAACTATAGAAGGCTTTACATTGATGTTTTCTTTCTTTGAAAAGGTTTTAAATGCTTTTCTCGTGTTTTTACAAAAGCTTTTACATTTTCGAGGGGTTCTCTTTCTGTTTGAATGCCACTGCTAGCAAAGGAAAGGAAATTCTTCATGTCCTTTTGTTGGAGCTACGGCAAGGGCTTCATGAGAAAATTCCGCCTGCGTGGAGTCCCGCATGGGCTCTTGCAGACAGGAGGGAGGGAAAATCAACCCAGGCCCAGGAAACAAACAGATGTTTCATTCATGGCCGCGTCAACAAATCAATATTAATCAATAGTAAGATCTGTTCATTACCCCCCAGAGGTGACCACCTGACTGCATTTTCCAAGACCCAGTTGGGCTGAAATCCAATGGGATTCTGCCATTTGTGCAAATGGGAATGAAAGCTCATCCCAAAACGGTTGCCAGCCAAGTCAAGCATGGTCCCTACCAGCCCGTGCTGAAGACAGCATCCAGCCTTGACCCAGACGGCTGTGACTAGTTGAAGACCTATTTTTTACCCTTAGTGTTATATCCACTTTACGGAAAGCTCTTCACCACTGTTAGCCATTACTCCTTGTTTTGATGCCAGTCCCCAACACGCTTTTTTAATGATTATCAAACCATTATGGGCCATCCCCCGCCAAAGACATTGCCCAGAAATCACTTGACCCGCCCAACGCTACTACTATGTCCAAGCTGCAGTTGGTGAGTGCAGAGAAAGAGAGAAGTAGTTGGGAAATGGAAAGGAAGGGAAGGATTAAACAAAAAGCTCTGCCAGGATGTAGCCCCGGGGAGCTAATTCACCATGGGCAGAGCAACTTGAGGGAGGACTGAGTTTAAAGGGTCAGAGTCTAGAAGACAGCTGGTACTCAGCTGGTGATGTTGCTGGTTTATGTTGCTCCTGCATAGCCTATAAATGACACCAGGATGTGTTCTTGATATACATATATACATATATACACACACACACACATATATATATTTTTAAGTGACTTGTACAGGAAATTTTTCCTCGTTGCATATAAAGGCTGTTCCAATTCCCCAAAGTAAGAGACTTGGCAAGTCAATTACGAGGAAAGTAGAAGTGCTGAAGCATACGAACAAATTTTAACAACATGCAAGCATAACTTTTATTGCCAACAGTAGATGTACATTGGAATTTGGGGGGGGGGGAAGAAACCCTGATGAAGTGGCAAAATGCAGTTGTTTTTCTTTATCTACAGAGAACACTGTGGTTTCGTTCGCAGACGAATCACTTTGTTGTGATTTATTCAGTTTGTAAATGGATCTGATTTATTTTCCCAGGGGATTTGAGAGATTTTTAGTAAAGCAAGTTACCAAGCTGGCTAAAATGAGAGGAAACATAATTGCACTGAAATGTTTGAAGAAGATCAAGTTAGGGTTTCACCTGCCAGAACATTTTGGCAAGAAAACAGAACAAAATCCAAGAATTTAAGGACGTAAACAAAAAAAGGCTAAGAAACCCCAAAAAAACTGGTATCAAAAATGAGGGAAAACTATGATCTGGACTAACCAAACACAGCTCGGCCAGCAGTTAAAAGACGAACTCTGTAAAGGAATATCCTGCTTTGGTGCACTCTGTTCTAGGGCACTGTAATGTCAACTTTGCCAGAGCAATTAAACTGTTTAATAATCAAACCTGGATCTCATTTATATGGCATATGAACGTAGTAAAATAGAGCGTATGGAAAGTGTGCTGTACAATGAGATGTGGTTTATTTCATATCGCAAGTTTGCTGGTAATTAGATAGTTCATATCACAGGGAAAACGTTAACGCCTATTGAATATAATATATACAGCCAGCAGATTTGCCAGCTTCAATAGCTTTCCTGCACTGACAGTCTTTATTTTGTTATTTTGTGTCCCACTGAGAACATGGAAGTCAAAGATTCAATCCAAATCTCAAGAGCTAGCGGAAAGATCCTCTGGTTAACTCAGGGACATGTGTATCTAGCCGCAGAATAAAGCCTTCCAAAGATGAAATCGTTACACTTAAACCTATGTACAGAATCCCTCATTCTGGCAATATTTTTAAACCAACTGTGGTGAGCCTGCTTCAGACACAAGCAACTTTTCCCAGAGCTTCTACCCAAGGATTTTTTTTTCTCCTCTTCTTCCACGTGTAGCAAACGAACCAGATGCCAACAGTTTTCAGCATCACTGCCGTAAGAAAGAACACAAAGTTTTCTCAGTCATATTCTAGTCTGACAAGTACTCTTCAAAACATCAGCCACATCAGATAAAACCTCTGCAACCAAAGGAGACTGAACACACAACTGCCCCTTGTTAGAAACGATTTCATCACCAAGTTTTGGTTTGCGGCGCGGAGGAGCAGCCCGATGCTCGACTTTCTGCCGCTGAGGGATTTATTTGGATAACTTGGCCACGTCCCCTGGCAGAAGAGGACTCAAAGTCTATTTTACCAGCAAGCGGAACACCTACCACTTCCAAAGTTAGCATTTCTGCGGCAGGTTGGAAAGAGTTTACAATGGGCTTTGATGCCTTTGCTCAGCCACATTTCCTCTTCTCGGATTTGTTGGGAAGAGGGGGAGGGAGAAAAGGGAATAGGTCCCAAACCCTTTACTATCTCTTCTGAGCTTGTTGTCTTTTGTAAGCCACAAAGAACAGATTTTCTTTTGTAAATCCTTAGTAATTAAATGAGTACTTCAGTGGCTATATTCTTCAATGGTCTTGTCTCCTAGGTTTTGCCTTTGACAGTCATATTTTGCAAAGGCTGCTAAGATGACTAGGCACCTTACCCTACTTAACGCTAAACCAATTGATGCCCGTGCACACTGCATGAAGGAGGAAAAGTTTCATTAATGGCACTTCATTAAAGAACTGCACTGGAAAGCCCTAAATGTGACTGAACCAACCGAAATCCAGAGCAAGCTGTCTATTAGGAAAGCAACAAAGACAGTTTCGGAAACTGAACTCTGGCTCCACTGCAGCGGATTAGGAAGAGTGATGGGATTAGTGTTTAATGACTTGGGGCAAGAGACAAAAGGAATTTCGACAAAGAGGCTTAGATATGGAAGAATTAACACTCTCTATCCCAACCATGCCTCTGATGACTTCCAGCATTCTTTACTGGCTCTGCTGAAGTTTGGGGGGGGGGAACAAAACAAAAAAAGACTAGCGGGGCTTTAATACCTCCTTAGCCTTTTCTTATCACAGCTCTTTCTCTTTGTAAAGAATGAAAAGATCTTTTAATTTTTCTTAATCAATGCAATAAGCAAAGTTGCTAAGGGCTCGTGCTTCAGCACACTGCAGATGATCACATTCCCAGCCGTGCATTCATGGGCGATGCTTGCTGATGCTACACATCTTTCTCTCTCTCTCTCTCTCTCCGTATATACATTTATACAGAGAAAGCACATACTTTTAAAATGACTTCAGAGGGAGTGGAATTTGCTCGCAATTACATGGACTTGAGAAATCCTCCTTGATTTGCGCTTGTCTTCTATAATGGGGAGCAGGGTGACATGGGCAAGGGAGGATGTAATTCATGTGCTCGGCCCATACAGTTAACCATGGATTTTCCCAGAGTGACTCGATTCAGGGCAGAATGCGTACAACCAACAGAGCCCAGGACTTGGGGTACAGGAGGTGTAAGTCCATTGCAGTGGCTCACGATTTACTTCAGCCTAAGAGCCAAAGAGAAGGAAGACTTAGCAGTAGCTGTGTAACAGGGAAAATATCTTCAAGCTAAAAGCAATTATTATTATTATTAATAATAATAATAAAAAAAAAACATAAGGAAGCCAATCCCCTAAGTTGTGACATGGAGACATTAACATATTTGAGCTCTAAGTGGCACTCCAGTCGCTGACCCTTTGGGTGCTAATGTCAAGGAAACATTGATTAAATAAATACACTGCGAGCACCAACCACCTGGGAGGAATGAGCGTGGGGCACCTCTCCTGAGATGTGCTCCAGGAGCCTTGCCAGCCCGCAGAACCGAGAGGAGCTCCTTCATGTCCCTGAATTGGGGCTCTTTCGAGCCACTGGTCTGCCTGGCACAGAGGCAGACAGCATCCTGCAACTGTGCAAAATTTGCCTGCCCTGTAAACCAACTCAACATGTAGTTATTGTTATTATTATTTTTTTTAAACCAACCCGAAGCACTCGCAGAAAAGCTAGGTATTCATTTCACGTTAGCCAATATGAAATGCTCCCAGAGCAGCTTTAGACTCCAAAGTATTATTTAACCAGTGTGGTTTAGTAGGACAATGGCAGCCCCCTGCCGTAATCCATTCAGGGGCAATACCATCAGTCAGTGTGAAATTAAATACATTACAGGGTAAGAGCTTAATGCGTTTTATAGGCAGTTGTTCATCCACATCAAACTTTAGCTTTTAAAATCCTAACATTTGATCCCACAACAGGAACCATGCCTTGAGAATAAGATTGGCACATTTGCACTGCCAGCAGGGCAGAAAAAGCAGAGCGCAGCCTTTAGTGGGAAATGCAATTGCCTGAGAGGGAAAAACATTCACATCAAGAGAGCTCTGCAGAGCCACAATCACTTGTAATATGTAAGGCAGGACTGGAAACATAGTAAATACAATGCCAGGCTGTGGGTTATTAGAATCACTGTTTCCTGCCGCAGTGCATACAGATACCACTTACAAACCTTCACATATAAAAATAATATATATTTTTTTTGTGTTCATTCACACAAAGTCAGGTTCTGCAAGCTGTTGTATGAGCAATCCTCGTGTCCCCTGGCTCGGGCAGGATGTATTCCCCTATCGGAGTGCAGACTCTTGCCTTTAAGCTAGCTGGGTGCTCCTACTTGCCAGCGGTTGTGCCCGCGTGGGCTCTAAAACCAAAATGCTCCGGCTTCCCTTTGCCACAGAAACAGCCCGAGCTGTGAAAATACTTCAGTCCATAAAAGAGACGTGCAGAAAGTGCCAAGCAGAGGAGGCTGTTAAATCCTGCTCTCAGTTACACTTGCTTAATGCAGGAGTAAATTCCATTTGCTTCAGCCGAGTTACTCCGGATATAAATAGGTGTAAGTGAGATCAGAACTTGGTCCTTAGAGAGCCTCTGCCTTCTGTGATGCTGCTTCTTAACATGAAGTGCTGATAAGCCCCAGTGGTAAAAAATTATTATTTAAAATATCTTCAGAGCTATCTGTTGCCCAAAATGGCTTTTAACTGTTGAAAGAACATCAAACATTAAAAAATGCATAATCTGCTCTCAGCACCGGCACACAGTGCCAGGAATATTCGTCAGCCTTATGTTTTTGGATCGTATGTCACAGTGGATTATCTGACACTCCATGAACATTGACTGCTTCCTCCAGTTGCGGCTACAAAACTTGTTCTCAGGCATGTCACTGGATGCTCCGAGCACCACGAAGTGGACCTTGCGTTCACAGCGAGGGTATTGTATCTCCCCAGCCTCTGAGCAAAGCTACGCCTTATATCCTGATAATGCCTCCCCCTTTGAACAGAAAGAGCCAAAAGCAACTTTGATGAGTTTTCTTTAGCGATGAACATTTGGATAACTCTTTAAAATATTCCAGGGCTCCAGATGCTATTTATCCAGTGGCGTGATTTGAGAGCCGTAAGCCCCACACCTAAAGAAAGGCTTTATTGCCTGGGGTGAGTGGGTGGGAAACTCTTTAGGCTCAAATGGGGTCAGTGAAGCTATAGGCAAGCACTGCAGCTGACTCTGAACACAAAGGGGGAAGGGCACAGAAAGAGGATGCAGCCAAGTCAAAGGAAGAGCTGAATTTATTTGCGGGCTTGCATTGTCTAGCTAAATGGGGGCAAGAAAGGGGAGTCCAGGAGCCTCCTTTGCAAAATGTTTCAACTAGACAGAAATATTTTAATTCATAAAAAAGTCGTTTTTTTTTTTTTTTTATATATATATTTTTACTTCCCCCCCAATGGCCAAATCAGTCCTTTAAAAGATGCTCCTTTGGTCTCTTTTTCTTCCTTCTGTCCTTTTGCCTTATGTGTTTTTCTAGGACAAGTGGAAATCTGCTTGGGGAGATAAGAGAAGGAAAAGTTCTCTTCCCTAAAGACACCTGCCTCTTGCTCTGCTCCTCTCCATCTATTCTTTCCTGCCCACCTATAAAACCTCCCCAGGTTCAGCCCCTTCCCCACGCTGGAGCTCTGGAGGCAGGAGAAACATTTCTATGTCCCATATACTCCTCCAGGATGCACCCTGCTTCTCCAATGCCCTGCAGCTCCTGCATGGACATCACACTGCTTGTCAGCGACGTGCAACTCTGAGGGCATCGGACAGGTGCCTGAATTCAACCGTTTTAAATCTTCCCCTCTTCCCATCTTTTTCTTGCAGTGGGAGACTGCAGGGTTAAATCTGCCCCTACATGTCACCAGCTCCCCTCACGCACACCCTTCCCCACAGCATGTTCTCAAAGACGGCGCCACTCAACACGACGGTGCCACTCAACATGACGGCATTGCAGCCCTTCACTCAGCGGTCCGCAGAAAGCTGTTAGAAAGCTGTGGTATGAGGAGAGCCCAGGAAGAATTACTGCGAGAGAAGCCAAACCTCCTAACCCGGCGAACTCGCCACGCCACGTGGCCAAGGACCACAAGATGTGCGCTGCTGCCAAGAAGAGCCAGAGGGATCGGCCGCCCCTTGAATGGCTTGCGGTCACAAAAAGCCCGGCTGTTCTTGGGTCCTCTGCTCAGCCGCAGACTGGGGTGAGCCGGAGACACCAGTAGGGAATCCCCCACCTCCACGTCAGGTTTGGCTCTCCCAGCAGCTCCTGGCCACAGCCAGCCCCAGCTAAGACATAGATTTCATGTCAGCCCAAGAGCCAGCCCTTGGCCAACCCTACATTACTGCACAGCAGGGAGGAAGTGATGTCCTGACACAGTAAACCTATTTTTTCAGGATGGAGGAAAACTCTCTTATTTTTTTTCCCCTTAAACTGTGTTCTGACAACCACCAAGGGATGGGAAAGGAAAGTTTTGGTAGCTGGACACCCAACAGGATGGAGCAGCACTGGCTGCTGTTCATGAGCCACCCCAGAGGCTCAGGGGCACCAGCTCTCAGACTCTGCAAATGCAGATTGTCTACCTTTTTTCCAGTGAAACGTGTTAATTAAAAGAAAAAGGAAAAAAGGATGCAACAGCAATTTTGGTGGAAAATGCTCAGTTACCACCCTCCCCCTCCCTGCTCACATGGGTCAAAATTCAGAAGGATCAACCACCAAGGCAGATATTTCACTTTTTTTTTTTTTTTCCCCGGGAAGACAAAAAAGAAACCTCTTCTAAACTTATCTACTGACAAAAGTTCCAAACGTGGAAAATATATAAAATATATATGGGAAAAAAGCTTTACAATAAACTAACCAACAATTTTTCCTGTTGCCCTACCATATCACTCTCTTTCGTGTCAGGCTATTGCGACCACCCGGCACGACTTCTAGTGGAAGGGAAATCCACACGTGTGGTTCACGGCAGCGTTTTTCTCAGCTCCAGGCTGGAGCACTGAGCAGTTCCTGGGAGGACCGACTTGGCCTCAGGCTCCCACACACATTCTCCTGCTCCCCCAAATTGCCACCCCGCTCTTAACCTTGTCCCCTCAGCATTTCTGGGTGGGTCGGTCCCGAAAACATCTGCATACCTTTTGCCACTCCTCGTCTCAGCTGAAACCCATGCCTGTCTGCCATTACCTCACCCCAAGGTGCAGGTGCACCTCAGGGCTTTTTGGGAAAGCCGATATTTCTCACAAAACAGGTGTGGGTGAGTGCAGAAGGGTAAGGGAAAATGCACTATGAAGCGATCCAAGTTTTCCAAACCCGGCGCCGTTTGCTTAATTTCTTCACTCGTGTTTGATGTTTTTACCAGCTGATGCTCTGAAGGTGCCTGTGCAATGAAGGGACTGTTTAGAGCTCTGCAGTAACCACTTCCAAACCATCAGAAGGTGTTTTCTCTCCCGTTCCCAAGCCCGTTATTGCCTGGTCCACGTTGAAAATGAATGCCACGGCCAGGATGTTCTCCCAGGCATGTAACGATGGCATTTATAGTTCAATTTGGTTTTCACCAGCAGTCCTGTATGGCTGCTCTGAAGTGGGAAGCAAGCTCGGAGACCTGTACCCTGACTGTGCCGCCTGCTTCCAATACTCACCCCGAGCCTTGAGATATTTGATAGTTTCATTAGAATTTCAGGCTTGACTTCACCCCACCCCACACCCACAGTAGGTTTCAATCCCTTCTGGTTTTGGATGCGAGCCTGCAAACATAGCCCAGAGTCAGAAATAGGAAGGCAAACAAACCCAACGTTTCTATCACACGGTTGTAGCATGATGCTAGGGACTGCAGCTCCTGATTGTAGACCCTGACTTGTTATATACCTTACAGACACTTTACCCTGGAACTGCGTCAGCAGCGGTAAGTTCCTGCCTGACTCGGCTTAAAGGAGACCAGACTCATGTCTCTTAAACAAATAAAATACAAAATTATTCTGGCTTCCCACTAGGGAAACTGAGAAGGTGATAGAGCCCTGAATTAAACCTGGCAAAAATCCCCGAAGCTTGGTTAACTAGCTTTTCTCTATCATTTTCATCATCAGATGTACAACAAAAAGAAAATGGAGGAAGGGAAGCGTCCCCATATCCGTACACCTCTTAAAAAAAAAAGAGCCAACAAAACCCAGAAATACCAGGAAGTAGATCTAAATTCAAGATGTTTCTGACCAATTTTTGCTATCTCCTTATACGTGGATATCCCAACTATGGGGCTCAACTGTTTATTATCCAGACAAAACTCTCAAATTTCACTTACCGCTGGAAAATGCAGCTTCTACTGTTCTTTTCTCTATCCCACAAGTTACTTGATTTCACCAAGCCGGAACACAGTTCGTAAACTGTCTCCGTGACCATTGTATTTGGATGTTTTCTTTACATCAGACTGCTTTTGGCAAATACATACACAGGCTAGCCAATGCATTAGACTGTTAAAATAAATAAATACCCTAAAAATACGGAAATCTTTGTCTATAAAACCCATAAAAACACACAATTCTTTGTCTAGAAAAGCTGAAACCACACAATGTTGTTGACCAGCTCTCCCCGTACCCCTGCAAACACAGCAGCTCGGGTGTGCAAACACCTCCTGCACTCCTGTAGGAGAAGCATTGCCTTGCGGGGCCGGGAGCCAGCCGTAGGGGCAAACACAGAGTGCCAAAGCCTCCCAACGAGACTTAAGTGTTGTGTGCACCTCGTGTGGCCCTTAGGAAGAAGCTTTGCAAAGCTGGAGGTTGGGCTCAGCCTCGTCTAAACTCCTCTCCTGCCTTCCTCCATGTTTCCCCAGCTGACGGATGCCCAAAGCCTTGGTGGCTGAGCGAACCACCAGCGCGAGCCTGTCTCTGCAGAAGCACTTATCTTGAAAGCAAAGCAGCGGCTCGCAGGACACCTTTGTCAATGCCTTGAGGTGGGCTCTGCAGCAGGAAGTCACCGAGTGCTGTGCTCTGCTGCTTGGGGCATTCCCCTCTATTGCTGTATTTGCCTTGCCCCACGGTGCAATATTTGCACACGGCTGCTGGCGAGGGTGAGCACGTTGGCTTAGGCGCGAGACGGGCCGATAGGCCACGCGGAAGGGGGGGGGTTTGTTTTTTTTCCCCCTTATGAACTGCTATCTTTGATCCATTTTTCATATGTTTCCCCGTGCAAGTGCACAAAGACAAATATTCATTGTAATATTTATGAACACAGACTGATAGTTACTATGGTTTCAAAGAAAACAGTAAAAATGGATACGAAAGTGGATGCGCCACACATTAGGCGGCTATAGGTACAGCACATGTTATAAATTCTGCTCAAACTGACTCACTTCTTTCGATGAGGTAAGTGTTGACATTAGACAATTTGGTGGGGAGCATTTATTTCTGCATTTATTAAAACGTCAGTAACAGCAGGAGTAACACCTCCTAAAAGGCTTGCAGGTGCTTGTCTTCCAAAAATCCAACGTTTGAAGAGGATAAAACGCACAAATTACATTTAAAATGATTCACCATTGTCAGAAAGAGAATAGATATATTCAGGTGCTTAATTAATGCGTGTAATACATAATTAATACCACTCAAATCCAGGGGACCGGCCAAACTGCCAGATTTCAGCATGTTCAAAATGCTCCACAGAATCAAAGCAGAAAAGAAGTGCTTGAGCCGATTTAGACACATTGCCGAAACAACATGCTTAATTTATTCAAGGGCTGTGCTTTATACATACCCAAATGCAGGTGAACGCTACCTCTGAAATGTAAAGTACTCAGCTGCAAGGGAAGTGAATGAAAAATATATTGGGAAAAACGCATTCAATATGTAAAAATAGCTCTGCAGAGGTCAGGGTGCTCGGCAGCTGAAGCAACGCGTAATGACTACAGCCGAAGCATCGAGCTGGTAGGACAGTGAAAAGTTTCCTGATTTTCTCTCCCAAAATGTTTCAGGAGGCTGCTTATGTCCTCCTTTGCTCAGCTCTCCAAAGCAATGGGTAAGGACGGAATAAGACGTCGGCTTGTTCACATCACAGGGAAATACAAACTGAGGTCAAGAAAACCACAACATCTGGAACGTGAGAAAAGGATTTACTGTTAAGGGCTTAATGAACTCTGAAAATAAAGTTCTCAACATTGCTAATTTGTTTGGGCTTCAAAGGGGAATAAAATGCAAAGCTGGAAGAAGGTTTTATTGCTCTCCCGAAGAAATAAAAAGTACATCTGAGCTAAAATTAGCAAGGCACAATGACAGTAGAGATAGCGTCACTATTATTTAGCTGATGCTAGGAGAAAATGCTAAATGGTAACTTTATGTGCACATTATTGTGGGAAGAGAGGAATGGTAGGTTCTCGGGTTTTGCAGCACAGGGACAGGCAGCAGCCCTGAACTGGTGGGGGTCAGGATGTGCAGATGCCCGCAGGCAACAAGGATCTGCCTGCTGACATTCACCTTGGACTGGACGAGTGAAAGGATGGACACAGAGGCTGGGTGGCAGGGTCTCAGCACCGACTGTTTTACTCTTGCGCTCCGAAGTAAGCCGTACCAAAGCTTAGCAAATGTTTCTTCAGGCTATTTCTGAGCAGTCTCATACCCACAGGCATTGATTCTTTCCTTCACTCCTCCCAAATAACATCTTAGCCTGCCCTCGGGTTGGGGGCAAAAAGCCGGCTGTGGGTACAGGTTGCTCCCTGGGCAGCCATGTGCCTGACAAACAAGGATTAAAACCCATTTGAGATTAAGACCTTGAATGACCACGCTGGTCTTGCTACCACTGACTGGGAGAGCAAATGTTTCTCTGCAAAGACACCACAGAGTCGATCCCAAGCCTCCTTAAAATGAAAATCATTCGCAATTCCACTGAAATCAAGGGAGTTTCAACTGGGAAGGGACTGGAAATGAGAGACTCGGGTCCTCGGGATCAGATCTAATTAGGATCCACGTCTCTGCTTTCAGCAAGGGGTCATCTATTGCCTGATAGTTGAAGCTGTAATCATTTCAGAGTTCTGGGCTCGGAGGTTACAGGAAGGAGAGCACGTGGAGCAGCAGCCGGGTGACTTCCCTAACACAATACTTGGTCAACACTGTGGTAGCATCGATGACCCTCTCACACCCTCAGCCATCCGTACAGCTGCCTATAGCTGAGGTTCCTTGATGACACAGAGCTACAAACAGTCTCTGTTAGATATCAAAAGGGGCCTGAGACTTTGTAGCCTCCCCACCTTTGCCTCCTTGGCTGTGGGTCAAGGCCTGTGAGACAGGCCTGGGTGAGGCGAGCAACAGCGGCTGCTCTCCACAGGAAGATGAGCCCTGGAGGATTTTCACCAAAATTACAATTCTGCAGACCGGGGTTCACAGCAGTGGGAGGACGGATGTTTTGGAGCAGTTTTTGTCACAAAACAGACAGCTTCTCCCCTGCCCTCACCTGATGTCAGCTTGCGTACTGTTGCCTTGGCCATTACAGAGCTACGTGCTTACACAAAGCTGCTTCCCCCTGCATACATGTGTGTGCGCGCTCAGCTTTGAGGACACTGTGGGACAGAAAGCTCTGTTTTCCTTCCAAAAAGTCACACTGGGGATTGGCTTCACAAAACTGCACTGGAAGACACTGATTTCCCTCAAGCGCAGCACACCAGGTGACAGTCACCTACAAAACCCCACCATGGCCTTTGAGTCTTTTTCTACAGCAGAAAAACAAAAATTTCCCTGTACGTCTGCTGTGTTCTGGATTTCCACGCTGTATGGAAAATACATTCAACTTAACACACTAAAAAAATCTCTTACAGCATCGTGGTGCATGCTGGAGGTATGGGTTTGGGGTGCACGTGTCCACCCTATCACTTTGCCACCATAGATGGCAGTAAATGCCCTTCATCTCCATGGCTGCCCAAGAGGTAAAAACCTCACTGGTACCCTTATTTTCTCTTTTTTGAATCACAAACCCAGTTACACAGTGTCCTACCAGCGAGGATCTCTAAGGACATTACTGATATCAACAAGGTAAGGCTCTGGGCACCCCCAGGCGAGAGCATTATTTCCACTTTTTCAAGGACAAACCATCTCACTAACCTCACATGCCCAGGATGGAAAAGGGAAACATGAGGCAGGGCTGAGGGAACAACCCAAACCTCTGGGCAACTGGCTTGTGCCTTCGCCTTGGTGGTAGGTGGCACTTGGGATGGGGACCGTGGGGGCAGCCCTGACTCCAAGCAGCAGCGTCGACGGCAAATTTCACTCGGAGCGATCCAAGGGCTTCCTCTAATACCAGGCATACAGGCTGGCCTCCTCCCCTTTCACAATTATTAATTGTAAAATAATGATTTCCCCGAGAAAGAAATTTAATTCTTCGAGTATACTCACATCTGTTTGCAGTAAATATTTCAAAGTGACTTCGGGGAGGAAGGAAAAAAAAAACCAACAACCCTTACATGAGTTTAATACAACTATTTCCAAGCATATGCTCATAAAATATTATTTGGGGAAGATTAATTGAAGCGCTGATTAAAACACAGTATTTGTTCGCAATGCCAAGAATGTTACTAGGAGCACTGAAACTTGCGCTTTAAACGCGTCCCTTTTGTTCCTGCTCCGATGGGGCTCTGGGCCGAATGGGAGCAGGTTCCCCACCCTCGGCTCCATTCTCCCTCCTCCCCGCTTTGAAAAATGGCAGAAACTGACCATTAGCTGCGGATTAGCTCATACATTAAATAACGCTGTAAAATATTTTTATGGCGCTACTTCTAGCGGTTTTAAAGATGACTGTTCAGGACAGCTAAAACTCAGGGTAAAAGATATATCTGCACTTTTTTTTTTTTTTTTAAACAGTAACACTATCTTTAAGCAACAAAGATCACAACTGATTTCAGAACGGCAAAACACTGGCACTTACAGTGAAATCATTCTCCCCTACTAAATATAAAATATCCTAAGTATGATCACCTCATAATAATTACCTAATCCTTATTATTTTGCTTTTAGAATATTTATCTAGGCTTGGGTTACTAAAATTTCAAATAATACGGGCCCTGCTGTCATGGCTCTTTATCCAAATGAATCGTAGTCTCTTGTAAACAGTTCTGTGATCTGATTTCCATTGGGACAGAAGTTGTAAAAGGCTGGGGATTTGCGATGGATTTACACGTATACTGTTTCAGTTAAGTTACCAAGGTCGACTTAACAGCCCTTTTCCTCCGAGTCTTAAATACATTTGCCACCCAGCCTCTTTCTGCAACATTCAAGGAAATGGGTGATGTGATTGTAAGGGGTGCTTGAACTCCACTGCAAGCTCCAATTTACGTTCTTTCAACCAGCGGTGGGATTTGATTTTATTTTTCTTTTTTTAAACGAGCTCTGTTGAGTTGCTAGAAAACCAATTCTTGCTAATGCGCACACGGGCAAGACACAGGTTTCTTTGAGTTTTGAAAAGGTCACTCAGCTTCCCTGCCTTCAGAAAGCAGCAGAGAATAGCACTCACCGCTAAATTGTACCACAGATATTAGCGCGGCCCTCTGAAGGCCAGGTTTTGCTCTCAGGAAAAACGTATCAGATTACTGACCCACGATAATAGGCAGGTCTTGCTAAGAGCAAAGCTCCTCCAGACTAAATACAAAACAAACAAACATCAACGCCCTTCGATTACTCATGACGTTCTCGGTAAAGTTCAAATAGTTGGGCTTGCGGTGATTGTGCAGAAACGTACCGATAAAAAAGGTAAATGAAA
Organism: Anser brachyrhynchus; assembly: GCF_964034855.1. Classification (NCBI taxonomy): domain Eukaryota; kingdom Metazoa; phylum Chordata; class Aves; order Anseriformes; family Anatidae; genus Anser; species Anser brachyrhynchus. Next base: position 1,594,008 of record NC_137696.1, on the reverse strand, counting down.
CACACGGTTAATTCTCAGGTCTAAATGACTGGTTTGATTGTCTCATTCACTTGGCAAACAATTTCTTTTCTAAACGTTACTTCAGCCACAGATATAATTTCTCTAACGCTGCAGAAGGAATCAGATTAAAATATGATACAGAAGCAGCACTTACCTTGGACTGATTAATATGCTTAAGCTGTTACCATGCCACCATGCTTAAAAGCATAAAGATACGCTTTTCTACACTAGTCTATATATATTGATACCTCCTGCGTGCCAGAAAAACCTCTTTGATTAGTCACACTAAACCACTGCTTAAGTGGTACGAATTTCTCAGGCCTGCACTTTCCATAATCAAGTAATAAATTCTGGGACTAATCATAAGCGGCGCTGTCTCTTCCACGCGACGCGCAAAGAAATTCATCAGGAGTTTCTTTAACCGCAGGAAAAGTGAAACACCTAAGGAATTAAAAATACAGATGACAACTCTGAGCAAAATTCATCTCACCGGTCGGAATGCCGAACGGCAGCTACACACCACCGTGAGCGCTCGGCTCTGTGTTTGGGGAGGGATTTTTGTTTGGGCACGAACTTCTGCTCAGTGCTGTTCTCATCAGCCTATGCTGCTTTGTCAAGGGAGAAAAACTGTTTGGTGGGTTTAAAAAAAAAAAAAAAAAAGCTATTGAAATAAAGATAGCTGGGATTTTCTTCTTCCCCTTTTCAGCCCGTCTGCCCGAGGAGGTGCATACATTGCGGTCTTGTACGAGCCAGCTTCCCTTTATCCACGAGCCATCTTTCAGAGCTCGAACAATCAGCTTTGAGCAAGTGTGACGTCCGAGCCGGGCTTTTGAACTTGCAGTGAATATATGAAACCGTAAGATCTGCAGAATACTCCTCAGCCCTAAATGACAACATTCTTCAAAACCGTGCATGAAATTTAATCTAATTCTTTTGTACTCATGTTACCGTACACTTGGCTTAAATGTTGCATTTTTAAGCCAAAATGCAAAGTTAATCTATCATAATGCCCCTCCAGGTGAGATTTATTATAGATCACTTTCTAAAACCAGTGTGCTCGATGTGCATGTGCATACCATATTCATCTTATTATTATCCAGTTGAAAAATTCCCAGTGTGTGCAACGCCTCAGATATAATAGCAGGCATGCCAACAGAATATGACACTTATGCTAATCTGCACCCCGCTGTGGAAAAACATACACAAGGCTTCCATTACCACATTCATTAGGCTGCAGTGCACTTCATCTTGAATAGGGATTATGAACTATAATAGAGTGAAAACAGTTGATTGAATCCACTTAGCCAAATCTCTATGACATTAGCCAAATATTTCAGCGTGAGGAAGAGGAGGAGCTGAGCCTTCGCCTGGCGGGATGCGCTGCCTTTGCCCCATCTTTCCACGGTGCTTTTTGGTTTGGAAGAAGAGTGTTTGGAGAAAGCCAAGGTCCCGATGACACTCAGAGCTGGCAAATATTCAGAGCACTGCCAGAGAATTAGTCGTGAGCAACGTGAAATGCCTGCAAGACACTTGCACTGGTCCTGGTTTTGCATGGATTCTTCAAAGACCATTACCAAATTCTGTGTGCACCTGCTAGAAGCTGTCTTGGCACTGAGGGAAAAGATTTCCAGGTTGCCCATACGTGCAGCGAAAAGCCCCAGTGACATCATTATGCCACTTACATAGTAATCACATTCAGATGAAAAAAGATGTTGTCCAGTTCTGTGTTCAAGTTTCTCAAGTATGCTTTGAGTGTATATTCAATTTTTGCTTCTACACAATACAGTTGCCGCCTGACAGCCTGCCTTTCGTGGCAGAAAATTGAACTCGAACTATTTAAAATATTGTCAGAAATAATAAAGAATAGAATACAAGTTACCACTCAAGAAATGTTTTGGAATTCAGTTGTGCCCAGAAGAAAAAAAAAAAGAGAAAAAAAAAAGGAATGAAGCCTTCCCCATGTACAAGACTCAAAAGATGATAATAAAAACCTTCTGTGCTTAGTATTTAGTCATTTCTGGGACTCTCTTGTTTATATACTTCCTTTTAATGTAGCAACTAAACAGGAAGTTCCTGTTAGCAGCAGTGTAATGTAACTAAAGGGGAGAATCGCTGAAACTTGTGAGAGGCGCTGTTTGCTGTGCTCTTTTTTTTTTTCCAGTTAAAAAGCAAAGAAAAACGAAAAGAAGAGAAAAACACGGAAAGCGTCATCGAGCAACTAAATATATTCAGTATGTCTCAACTTTGTTTTGCTTGCATGCATCCAACCCGCGTTGCACAGTGCTTACTGGGGGGCATTTGCTGAGCTCACTTATCCCCCGAGCAGTCCCTGCTGCTGCTGGACCAGCAGTTCTTTTTCCACCCAAATTTTGGCAAAGCTGGAGGCAACCCCGGCCGCGACAGATGACTCCGGCACCAGCCTGGAGAAGGGGTATCCCCTGCTGCATGCCAGCCGCATGGGGTGATGCTGTCACGGGGCAGCACAGACAACTGCTGAGCTCTCTGCACCTTCCCTGACTGACGCTGCTGAAGAAGCCAAGGAGTACAGATAACGTTAGGAGCAGGAAAAGCAAAAGGTGGCTGGAGTAGACGGGAGGATTGAGGAGGCAGAGATTTGTGACAGAGATGAGATGGGACTTGGCAGGGGGACAGCTGAGAGGGAGCATCTGGCAGTGGTGCGGGATGAAAGACTGAACCAGTTCTGAAGTTTGATAAGGAAGAACAAACTTCTGGACAAAAAGCAGCTTAGACAAAGGCGAGGCACCAAGAGTAAAATCCAGAATCACATTACTCGATGTGTGTGGGAGGCTGGGCAACTAACCATCACACGGCAGTGGGTACGGGCTGCAGGGGTTCAGGAACAGAAACACGCATCATGGCTCGGGCTTGCTGCTTCTGTTTGCTTGGTTTCTTAAATACACCTCCCGTATGGAATTTCTAAGCCTAGACAGTCAGCAACACTACCAGTGCAAATGGCACCGGGGTCCAGCCTCCACCACAAATCCCTGTTGGATCCTGGATTTGGCATTAACCCATGCAGGATAAATCTGTTTCACTGGCACTACTTCTTATATTTTCAAAGTCTTGCTCAAAAAAAAAAAACAACAAAAAACAAAACAAAAAAACCCCTGGGTTTCTGCATACATGCAGGTACTTACTTGGGAAGATGCTGAGTGCTATCTGAAAGGGTGACTTCAGTAAAAGCTGAGGTAGGTCGGTATTTTACGGTGCCAAAACTTTTGACTATATGCCTGGTCTTCCTGGAGAAAGTTTAACTGCTGATTTCAGAAGGAGCAGGTCCGCAGCCAGCATGAAATAGCCGGCAGAAGAACGAGCCCTGTATAAACTCCTGAAGGAAACGCGTCTGTGAGGAACGGCATGAGGAAAAAAGAAGTTTTACTAAATACATAAAACACTTAATTTAGCAGAAAGAAGGAACAAACTCTGGGGATGATTTTTTTTTTCCTTTAGTTGAAGTCCAGCTTCTATTTCTCAACTTTGAAAGATAAGTGGAAGCATCAAACAGGTTGAACGAGGCACTGTTTTCTTGCTACAGGAACATGGCCCTTTGCACCGAGATTGTAATACAATCCATCCTCTCTGGGACTGCAAATGCTACAGTGCAAAACTGTGTTTGAAAACCTCTTTTATCATTCATCGTCTCCAGACTGAAATCATTTTTGACAACCTCTGCAGAAAACAAGCAGCTTTCTGGCTACTGGCGAGCCGATTAAAGGGAGGAAACACATGTTCACTGTCAGACAGAGCCCCTGGAGAAAGCATTGACAACCTTTTAACCTCCTTTCCCAGTGAAAGTGCCCAAATGTTTCTCTGGAACAAAACCCCAGCATTGTTTTAAGCATCTTTTCATTTAATGCACTATATTTTTCAAGATAAGTTAAAAGTCAGAGGAATTCCATTTTAATGTGGAGGTTTCAAAATCCATTCAATTCCCATGCAAATGGTAATGCAAAGAGTTGTTAATGGGGAGTATCTTTTATGAACTTTTTTCCTACTCTTTCTTCTTCCTTTTTTTTTTTCCTCTCTTTTTTTTTATACTGTCCAACCACAGTTTAAATACCAACACATTGAAAAGTTCACTAACCTCTACGGTGATTTCTCAAAACAAGCCAAAAAGCCGCAGGAGTGAAATTTTCTGAACAGTAGGAAGGCTGACTAGCAGACATTATTAGCACTTTGAGCATTCAAATCTGGCCATGGAAACTTTTGTGAGTTACAAGATGCTGGGGCAGGAAGCACCACACATTACTGATGTATTTGTTATCAAGGGAACCAGTTTCCACTGTATTTAATCATCAGCAATAGGGGAAAATAAATTTTCTTCTCAGAAGTAAAACAAGGATTTTTTAAAATACTATTATTATTATTATTTTAAAGAAAGGGCTTTCAGAGCAATTGGTCTGGTTTTCTTTGTAGTTATAAAGGTCCACTCAGAGGTTGTTTAACATTTAACCTTGCTATTTTTACCTTAATATCAGCAGCTGGAATAGTTCTGTCTGTTTTGATAAAAAGGAGACTTTTTTCCATGTTGCATATTTGCTTTTACAGCTGAAAGGAACTGTTCCAGCTGAAGTAGGTAACTATAAAACTGCAGTGGTCTGAGCCGCCTGGGAGAGGAGTAGATTATTTGATTAAATGTTCCTGTAAGTAACTGCACACGGCACTGTCCAATAACGCACAATATTTGCTAATGAAAGATAAAAGGCTGCGAGCTCTGCAGGTACGATGTCCCAGGGGGATTTGCTATTCCTTTTCCAAAAGCCCTCGTGCTGGCCGTGCTCAATAGCTCTGCTACGGTTTCCCTCGTCTGGGCTTTCACCGGGATTACGACTTGGCTAACAAAAGCCGTGGCGGGGGCAATTTGCAGAGCCGAAGCTTGGCTTCTCCCAGCGTCGGCCCAAAAAGACTTACTGCATTTTGGCTTTTTATTTCATTTTAATTTCTTCTAAAATAGTTTTCACGCCAATAACCGTGTTCAAAACACGGCCACGGCACAGACGGCAGCTTCCTTGGCTTTCTTCAGGTGTTGGCGCACTGGCCCCAGCCACGCGTCACTCCTCATCTCACGGGCAGCGCTGGGGGCTGACTCGCTGGGACAAGTGGCACAGGAGATGTCCCCTGCACCCTCGTTCCTCCCGGACCCCCAGCTGGTTGAATCTGCCTTTGGTGATCTGAAGAGGAGGACGCGAGCCCTGCTTTGCAGTGGTGTTCTGGGCAGGATGAAGTCGGCGGGGCTCGTGCTTGGAGCCATTTAAATGCCTTTGGAAAAGGCCACCCATGGAGGGAAGGTATGTTGGAGCTGAGCACCTTGAATCAGCCGGGAAGTCAAACAATCACGGCTTTCTTCTAACCCACTTGTGTCTTGCTCCGGCAAACATTCCTATCTAACGCATCTCCCACAGTTACAGGAAGCAGTCTCATTCTTATTTTATGTAACCCAACAGCTTTAAAGGAGGAAATTTCCCTGAGAACAGAGTTATAAAAGCAAAAGAAGCAATTCCTCAATGTTTCTCCTTTCCAGGAGACGCCTATTGCACAATTTTGACTGTTCTCCTATACCCAAGAGATCCCCAGCAGGACCTGACCATTAAAAAAAAAATTGTATTTTTTACCTTCTTGGATCCAAAAGGGCTCTCCCCCCCTCCCCGGTTTTGTACTAGAGAATAAGCAAATCAGCTGCTGTCCACAAACTTGTGAAATCCTTCAGAACAGAAGCCAGGAGGATTTGCAAAAGTGCCAAGAAAGAATTCTGAGCAAATTCCACCAAAAAAAAAAATACAACAAAACAATCAATACTAATAACCCTTGAAATTTTTCGCTGAAGATCATGACACGCTTCCTAAACGAGGTAAATGTCGTTATGCCAATTTTAGAAATAGGAAAGCTGGGGCCCGGCAGCCAAGGAATAGCCTGAAGACAGCCAGTTGGTGGCAGGGCTGGAAATGGATCCCAGACCCTCCCCGTCTCAGTCCCATGCTCCACACCTCCTGCAACACACACTGCTTGCACGCAACAGCTCCGTGCAATTTAGGTTTGGAGGAAACACTGCTTTATCCAGGCTGAACTGTTTATCGCAGGCCATGAAATGCCGTGGCTGGAGTTACGCTTGTAGTAAACTCTGCTAATTGCGTTCAGCCCAAGTCACATGCACGGCTACAGATAAATACAAAAAATAAATAAAAAATCCCAAACCAGAGTTTATCTGCTGCTCATTTAGGCATACATAGCTGACCCTTTCCTCTGCAGAAAACTCCAAGCAGGTGGGTTTAATTTCCATTCTACTTATCCACTGTCCAAAGCTTATTTTCTAGAAAATGGCCTTGTTTTGAAGAAGCCCCAAAACCCTGCCTCTCTTATTGACAGTTTGTTTGAGCACTTATTTATTCCAGGCATGCTTACACTTCTAATTTACATTTGTCTCATTTCAGCTTCCTGATACTGGTTTTGCTTTGCATGATTTATCCACCAGATTAAACAATTTTCTATTGCTTGGTACTTCCTTCCCCTGATTCTTCAAACCAAGCCACCTGTCTTCCTTTCTGCAAAGCTAAGCAGGGGATGTTCTTCATCTCTACCCCTTTCAAGGGTTTTCTACAGCTGCTTGTTGGACTCTCACTTATGTCTCAACATCCTTCAAAAAAGTGGAAACCCAAACCATATGTCCTGGTATGAATCTCAGCAACACCAAGCATTGGTAAAAACTCATCCTGTCTTCCACCTCTGCATACGTACGTGTCCAAGGACGGAAGCACGATGCTGGGACTTTGCTTGAGTCTTATAACCTCCAAATGCTTTTTGGAGCCTAACAACTCAACAATGCAGTGCCATTTCGTTGGCATGAAAATACACTTGCAAATATCTTTTAATTGGTGTAAGCTAGCAAGGGACTGAGCTCGACTCTAAATGATTTCTCCTCCTCCTCATTATTTACTGGTGTAAACACAGATGTAATTCATTGTTATTACCTTATCATTATTTACCAACATAAGTGTATAAATAATTCAGCGATATTCATATTATTATGTACAATACGATGAATTATAGGAATAAAAAAAATTCATAGTGGGTACCATTAAAAAGTCAACATTAATCAGTGTTTGCCTCAAAGTTATTAGGAGATACCATAGTCTGCTCTACCCTCAGAATAGGAAATAAATGTGGTACCTCAGATACCACAGTATGGTAACAGTTGGCAGATGCTGCTTCTGAAATGGTAACCACTGGAACTAGAAATTTAATTGGAAAGTGTATTGGAAAGTGTAGTATTGTATTTGCTAAATAACTGTGGCTTTCCATTTTTCCGAACACTCACCTAAATTATCAAACCGCAACATCTTCAGAGAAACCTGTCCATAGAAATTGCTCAAAGAGCAACCAAATATTTCTGCAGACTTTCTGCAGAACTGATTGAAATGCTTCTGTCAAAAACTTCTGTTTAGGTGTTAAATGGCTTTGCGGGGTGGGAGGGTTGGGGAATAGACTTTTTTTTTTTTAATTAGAATATTTATAGTTTCAGAGGCAGAGCTAGAAAGAAGGCCAGGAAGACGGCCTGCTTTTCTTCATGGTAATTTTGTAAAGATTAATCATTTTGCAAATAACTGCCATGTTTTGTCTCAACATTTAGTCTGCTACTTCATTACCATGATTCCCAGTGAGCCAAGATGCAAAATGGTGTTTCCTTACTGTCTGGTACTGGGATGACAAGCCCAATGCTTGCAGGGGATTCTGCAGGAATCCCCCCAGGGGAACACGGTCTGTCCCCAGGCAACGCCATGAAGCGGGACTCTCTCATGCCAACTGCATGATCAGACTGTTGCAGCTGTATCTGCCTTATCGTTGTATTCATTTGCCTTGCTATTGACTTGTTACCTTTTTAAAGTTAGTCTACTTCCAGGGATCTATGAAAGAAGAATCATAAAAGAAGAATCACCACATTCACCCAGTGAAATTGTTAAGCAAAACTGAAGCTAGAGAATCTTCTCATGTATTTATCAGTTCCGCCCATGGAAAGTCCATAAGCAACGTGACCCCCTGCCAGGAAGAACTCAGTTCTCTAACTCATACAAGTCATGGTTGTATCACAATTTTTCTAAACTCTATCTTGTGAGAGAGATCAAACCACTGTCCTGCAAGGATACTAAACTCAAGTCAAGGGAGGGGATATTGAACGTCAGCGACTAATTCATCTCTTTTCAGCACTAAGTCTAGATTTTAAAGGCAGCATTTCCTCTATTTGTTATGGTCAGACCATTTTGTCTCCCCAAAGTAACTGAGCATCTTCCAAACTAATGCAGTTCCCAACTATGTTGCTGGTAGCACATATCTGACGTAGAGTGTGGTCACTCCTGACCAAAATTGTATGATTATAGGTCCATCACTAGGGATCTAACTGCCATCACTCCCGAAACTAATGGTCACATGCGCACACACACAGATTTATATAAGCTCTTTACCTGGCAGAAGAGAAGAAACACGGAATTGTTTGAATGTCACAGAGACATTCTGATAGTTAATGGAGGACTAAATAGCAAACTCAATCTTTTTCTCCCTTCAAGCCATACTTTGATTCAAAATTCAAACTTTATCAACAAGAAAATCACTCTCAAAATGACCTCATGCTACTCATGAAGTCGTACAATGACGAGTTACGGTTCCCTAAATATTGTGAGGTTCACCAAGTTCCTCTAACTCGCTTGTCTGTCACTTTAGAGAAAGGAAAGTGAAAGAAGAAAAGTTTAAACCTGCAGTGCCACAAGATGATTAAGATTAAAAAGGGAAAAGCTGTTAAAATTTTCAACAGCAAATTAGCTAGGCCTGCTCAAACTGTAGATTTAAGTTTCCATTAAGGGAGGAAAAAAAGCCATCACTGGCGGGAAGAAAACAACAAAACCCATCAGAGGCTGTCAATGGATTAGGAGATGTTTCCACCAAGAGTGAAGACAATCAGTAAATTAAGAAACAATTGGGAAAAAAAAATGGTGTCACAAGATGTAGAAATGCCTAAGACTCTTTTAGCAAATTTTGGTGTAAGAAGGAAAAGTAAGAAAAAACTTACATTAAACTTAGGGAATATTCTATTCCTTCTATTCCCCAGGACTTAAAAAAAAAAAAAAAAAAAAAAGGGAACCACATCTCTCTGCTTAATTATCCCTCTTCCATAGCCCATCACCGTTCTCCTTATCATAGAGAATAAGAAAACTCCCAAAGTTGATGTGAAATTATTCTTTCTACAACAAACTATTAATGGTCTGCAGGGACTGAGACCCTCACAGAAAGGCTGATGAACTCTTCCATTTCTTGAAGGCTTCCTAAATTCATGAGAGGTTACAAAACCTTTCATCATCATCCCATCCACATCTGGTCATGACATTTTTTTGCTGTGGAAAGAGTGTGGGAGCAAAAGCCTTTCATTGCCTGTGCCACTTCAAAATTTCTGCACAGTCATGCAATGGGTTTTGAAAACAATAATTCTCACTTTCTTTGATGCAGTTCCTCAGAGAATATGCAACAGCTCAACATGGGCATATTATTATTTATTAGATAAATCACATATGTTTCCATACATAAAGCTCATGCTCATGTGGAGAGAGACAGCTATCAGGTATAATCCAAACAGCTCATGGCAGGAATGAGCCAATGTATTGAGGGTTTGAGTCAAAATGTAACAGTTATATTTATTTCACTGGGTTGGGATCAAGCCCTTTGTAAATGGCACGCGTGTATTTGTGTTTGTATACATTTTGTGCAATACAACTCTTGTGTTTGTTTTTTGAAATGTTAAACCCAAAGTCGGAAAAGAAAAAGACATTCTGCTCAGACTGCCATTTACAGAGTTTCATGGTCCTCATGGAGGCACAAGCCACCTTACAATTCTTCCTTGCACATAAATTAATATAAGGGAGTTGTCCAATACCTAAAAATGCCAACTTAATTACTTTGGGGTTGTTTCTCACAGCCTATACATACAGCCTTCTTGTTCTTCCCTGACTTGAAACTTGCAGAACAAGATACGGAGCTTGGATTATTCCTCAGGCTCTAACTGAGCCTTGATACCAGTCACTTCTCCCACACCCCAGTCAAACATGTTTTTTTAAATATGAAGTTTCATACAAATATGCATCTTAAAAGAAACCGAACACTGACTAAAGTTTGCCTGATGAAACTGGCTGTCAAAAGTCTTGATAACATTAGCAATAGCAAGGAATTCTTTTATTGTATTTCAGTTAATTATACTGACCTATTTAGGAAAGCAAGAAAAAAAAAAGCAAATTAAGCAAGAACCATCTAAAAGCTCAGAGAAACCTTTTAGTGGCTTGGAAGAAATTCAGTTAATGTCTCTCCACATTTACATAGCTCCAACACTTCCTGGCTTTCACTGTCTTCTCTCTCTCAAGTTTTCATACAACGTGTACCCCAATGGCATCTAATACGCAAGCAAGAAGCACCAAAAACCCCAAGTGAAAGCCTGTCTACAAACTTTCCACACTCATCTTGCAAGCAATAGAAATTCAGATAGTTGGGAGAAGCCACAGAAATTAACTACATTTTTTTTTTTTTTTTGCAGTTCACCTCCCCATAAGCAAAACCAAAACCATGCAACAAAACCAAAACCATGCAACAAGCCCAAGAGCACGTTGCTCCAAGTCATACCTCCAATTTAATGCACTCAGTAACGTTTGGGTCACATACATGGAAAGGCTCCATTTAGGCTTCGAGGGCAACTGGATCCGATTAGACGTGCTGCTCTACCTTGGCGCAAAGGGATGAGTGAAATACGGACTGTCGGCCCCAGGCTGGAATTCACTTTGTTATATCACAAGCCTTACCTGAAACGCACAGCTTTATGCGTTAATAATATATTTGTTACAGCTATCCTGTGGAACGCTTAATTAAAGTGATATTTTCTTTCAGTTGAAAAATCTCCGACTGTTTTATTGTCATTTGACATTAAATTGCAATTTGCCATGCCACATACGTTTCTGCACACGTTGTCAATATGATCATAAAGGCAACATTATTGACCAAGAACATAATACTTACTGAGTGCCTTGAGAAAACACCGCGATTTTTAAAGTTCTACTTTCTCTTTTCTGTTGTTAAAATTCAATCGCTTTGGTTTCTTTAAAGCTCTTTGCTGCCCAATAACTCCAAGTGCTAACAGAATTTAATATTCAGTTGTCATGCACAGCTCAGCTCTCACCCCAGCACTCCGTGAACTGTGCTCAAGCCCAGGTCAGCTTTTCCCTCGCGTGCATCTTGCGGCTCAGGTCACCACATGCACATGGGGAAGCAGCGGTGTCCCCTCCGTGCCTTCGATGCCCCTTTTGCAAAGGTCCAGCAGAGGAAGAGCCAGCTCTGGGGGCACCCACCAGCACCAGCCCCCGCTCTCCTCTTGGGTCTCACGGATTGAATTTAGGCTCCCTCCTTCAGGCTACATGAATCATTTCTGCCATGAACTTGTGACCCTGGCTCTGTAACGCGGCACGTTGCTCTACCAGGACCATACGGCAGCTAATGCGCAGCTACTTTGGTCTGTACGAGACCTGACGTCCGAAAAGCTGCACTGAATTAGCACAAGACAGTGCATATCGCAGTGAGTTCAGTGTGCGCTGGGAATAAAATGCTTGGGTAGTGTTTCCTAAACTCGGAGGAAAAAGCTAAATCCATGCCCTCTCCTATTTCACTCTGATTGAAGAGGTAAATAAAATAAAATAGGCTTACATGAAAATGTTGTCTGTATTAGTGCCGTGTTATTTCTGCTTTACCAGCAAGCTGAAAAAGTTGTTGTATATTTTCTTTGTATTTCCTTACTTGCTCTTGAATATCTGGAATTGAGCTGGTGTGTTTTCTTTAAAAAAAAAAAAAGTCTGAGTACTACATTCAGTTGGGGTTAAGTTCAATTTCAGCTGGATTTTTCCAAGTTTTAAACATGGTATTGCATAAGAAGACTTCCTAAAAAAAATTTTAGTTCAGAATTAGCAGGTTACCATTGCCCAGTCACAAACCCTACTGCAATGGCAAATAAGAACATCCCAATGATGCACAGGAAAACTCGGAAGCCTCAAGGTCTGGTATATCAGTTACAGTAAGGTCATCACTAGTCACTCTTTTAATGGCTCATCTCATTAAATACTAAGATATTGCCTTACCATTACATGCCTTAAGTGAAAAAAATACTCAAGTTCAAATAGGGATGCATCTTTTACTGCAACAGACTTAATAAAGTTGCTAGTTGCTGCATTACCACAAGTAACTAATAATAAATATACTTTTGTTTTGTTTTGTTTTGAAAATGGCAAAATAACTATTGCCATAGAAGTGGCTGGCATGTGTAATTTGATGAGCTCACTTAAATAGTTCGACTGCGGATCAAAAAAGCAAATTATACTCACTTGAATAGTTCAACTGTGGATCAAAAAAGTAAATTATATAAGTGGATACTGCAACGCAGAAACATGTGGACACAGCTGTAGTGTCATGTGTCACAGCTTCGCTCCTTGCCAGCTGGCATCGGCACAAAGGCAGGCCAAGCCAAACAATTCCTGTTATTCATAACAGCAAATGTGCATTCAAAACACACAGTGCAGGCTTTATAAAATAACTTGGTATTCAAATGGATCCACACTGTGGAATTGTTTTTTAATCACACATTGCTGTGCGCCAGGCCAATACGCCAAATTGTCCTCGTGGTCCAGAAGTTCTCGTCTTTACCCAAAGCAGTGTAAATGCAGGTCTTGGCCTGCCTATCTATGGGCTATTTGTGCTCGTGGTTTGCGGCGCTCCTTGTGCACTCGATAAATAGATGCGCACCCTCGGTGCATTAAATATTCAGGCTTTCAATTAACAAGGGTGCCCAACATGCACATTTACGCTATATTATAATCAGAATTTCCCTAGCATAGAAAATCGCGTCATTAAGAAGTCTAGTTAGTGAGAAAGCAAGCAGTTAGCATAGTTTTGCAGACAAACTCCTTCTAGACTGTATTTATATTTAGAACTTAAATATGAAATGCCAGAGGTATTCACTGCACTCCTCTGTAAGGGGACCTCTTCCAAGTATGCAAATAGGCTCTGCGTACCTAACCTCAGTGGGGACTTCATGAAATATGCCCCTACTGATGGAGAAGAAGAAAAAAAGGGGGAAGGGGGGGAGTGTAATTCAGCTCTTTTCATTGCTGTTGCGACAAGGCTTATATGAAAATCTTCCTGCCACTCACCCCCAGCCTCTTCCTCCGTCCCAGCAATCCAAATCAATATTTTATTATTGCAGGATCCAGCCTTCCTCGAGCATATCTTCAGTTTCGTCACACCAGTGAATGAGCACTGACCACACGAGGTTATGGCTGAAGTCACGCAAAATGGGGATTTTTAATAACACAAAGCCCAGCTCCTCGGAAGAGGTGTATGTCAACATTGCCACTCCGAAGTCCCTGGCAACATGCTAACGTACACCAGGTAACAATCTGGTAAGAATCTGTAGGTTTAAATAGAGTCAGGCTTAAAATAATACTGTGTCGCTTCCAGATTTCCCCTCCTTAAAAAAAAAAAAAAGACCCAAACCCCACATTCACCTCCTCAGTTCCTTCTATGAGAGCCAGCACGTGCTTCGTGGCAGCAGTGCCAGAAGCGGGCGAGCACGTTTCCCTCCGAGGAAGCCACCTAAGCTGCGCCGCAAGGAAAACCAAGTCGTGGCCCCCCGGCCTAGCGCCGCCGCGCAGCCTGCTGCCGCTCACGGCCTACTCCTGGCTGCAGGCGTTGTGCGCCTGCGTGCTACAGGCCGTCTCTCCAAAGCTGCTTATCTCGGCCAGGAAAGGAACCGCGAGCTTTCCGAGTAAACAGATGGAAAAGGCTGAGCCATAAAACCCCCTTTTTTCGCTTTCTCTGGAGCACGCAGCGGGGCTGGCTGACCTCCACCCAGCGAGGTCTACGGCACTGTCCCTCTCTCTGCCTTGGGTTTTTCACCCCAGGCCAACAGCGAGACCCCTTTTTCCTAGGAAGCATAAATAAAGGGCTGCACACGGAGGCAACGGGGAGGGATGACAGCTTCTATCACCTTGTTTACAGTAGCCACTCTTTAATGTCTGGTGCCTAAGATCTGCCAAGCAGCATTTCAGTTTTTTCCCCTCTGGAAAGAGAGACGAGGAAAATTACACTAACACATTTTTTTTTTTTTTCGGTGCATCGTTTACAGCCTGCGTTCTTGAAAAGTAGCCTCTTTCCCATCCTCGGAGTGTAATTGGTATACGGGTTAATAGGTACCAGACATCTCCTATCAGGCAACATGGTTTAAATAGGCACGTCATTAACATGGATTACTTAGGCCATGTCTCCTATTGAATTAGTGGTCTACAGGCCAGTGCCAGGGAAGGGTTTGGGGGCCTGTAGGCTTGGTATTGAAACATCTATACTTTGGCCCCAACCTCAAAAGAAAGTGTGAAAAGCCTTGGAAAAAGTCCCAGCTCTTAGGCTTTCACTGAGGTTAAAAGCAAAGCTCCTGCAGACATCCACAGAGCTATTCCATCCCAAACTGGAACAGCAATAGGGTGGATTCAGTGGGAGGTTTTAAAAGGACTTTGGGAATCCAGTTAACCCTTCCTCAGCTAACACTGCTGCTGGCTTTGCTACCGCCAGCTTCACCAGGAAGCAGGAGAGTTGAGCATCCACACCTTTGGAAACTCTATTCTCTGTTTGAGTTTGCACATCTTCCACGGGGTGCTTTGAAAAATGGATCTGAAACGTCTAGCAGAGGATGAGAGCAGACAGACAGACCAAGCACGCCTGACGGATGCCTACAGATGGCCCTGAAGCATCTAGCGGAGGCTGACACAAGCCCGTACAGTTGTACAGGCAAAGCACCAGCATTATTTGCCATCTCCTCCTTTTGCAAGAAGAGGGAAAGGATATGGTACCAGCAGAGAAGGCGGCCATCACAAGAAACAAGTAATCCTTCCTTTCCCAATGTTGATGACTTAAGATATTAACAAAATAGGAAAGAGTATTCATTTGTTGCTTTCTTTAAATAGCTTTTTTTTTTTTTTTTGCACATAACATCCCTCTTAAACTTGTATTATGCTCAATAATAAAATTAATTGAGTTCCATGTAAACCAACAGATGCTTCAGCAACAAAAGTTCGGGTTTTTTTCAGGCCAGATTCAATTGCTCACAGATGTTACCTGCCATATCCGAGTGATTCTGTCAGGCTTGCTGTTTCGTATGTAAATTCAGAGATGAGCACATTAAAAAGCAGACTATCAGGCAGGGAACATCCAGTTACTCACAGCTAATCTGTCAGATCCACAAAAGCTGGGACACTTGTCCCATGTAAAGAAACCAGAAGTAGACATTTCAAACATATCACACATCAAACCCTCTTGAAACTCCTGCTGAGTTTTATGACAGCATAATCCTCTCTAAAAATGGTTAATATAAAATGCTATTTTTTATTTGGCCATGATGTAGTTATCTGATGGCAGAATTAGATTGACTGCACTGATAGCAATACCTACTTAACTGAGGAACACATAAGAAAAGGCGATAAAATCTTGAAAATTCCCTGCGATTCCTTTTTTTCCTCCACATTCAACTGTAATAGATTTACTGAGCTGTGAAAAAAAGCATCTCTGGAATACAGACATATTATCACAGCCTCTGTACTGGCAAACAAATGTTTATACAGTGTGCTTAACATGATGCAAAGCGCTGGCAGGGCTGGAGCCACCACCCTGAGCTGGCTACGTGCTGTGACAAGGCTTGCTCGGCAGCACAGCCTATGGACTGGGCTGCAGTGAGTGCAAGCCTGCTGCCTGGCCACAGCCACCAAAACCTGCTCTGGATACAGCTTGTGACACAGGGTGTGCATAACAGGGAAAGGAGAGATGAGAGCAGCAGAAACTTTGATTCCTTCCCTCTTCACAGTAGACTTTTTCTTTCCCCCACTGACTACACGAACAAGAAGTCTTGAGTTGAGGTTCCTGGCTTAGAAATCACCAGTCTGCTTTGGGACAATGTCAGCTTAGACCCCACCAAGACATCTCACTGAAGAAAATGAGATACTTTATATTTTAGTTTCTGAAGTTTTCTGATTATTCACTTCCAGTTATTTTCTGGTTATATCAATAACGGTCTGCTCATTTTCTGATTACTTTAAGTTCACTCAGCCTCATGCAGAGAAAAATACCCATTGGTACAACAGGCTCATCATCAAATGTCTGACTTACACAGGTGAGACAAAGCAGGAAGCCAAGTGAGATGCATTTTGTTGGCCTCAAATGGTTGCAAAGGTGCAAGGTGCCTGAATTTGGCTGCCCTGACATCCCAAGGGAGGATGCTGTATTCAGTTTGGATTTAGACCCTGTAGCCCTGGGTATTTAGAGGGCTAAGCTGGGAAAGGCCTTGAGGAAGACAATTGTTTTTTAATTGCATAACATTCTAGAGGCTTTTGAAATGTCTTTTTTGTTTCTTTGGATTTGTTTCAGTGAAAACAGAGCACAGCTAGTACAGAACATTTCTGAGTAATACAGAAGATGTAGCAGGCATGGGCACACAGCTGTGATGACCACAAAGGAAAGCAAGACAATCAAAGTACCTACTAGCTACCTCTGGACATTTATTTCCTTTGCTTTGGAGGCATTCCTCCTCTAGATTATTTGCCTGGCCTTTGAAGAAGCCAGCCATGGGCTGCAGCCATCAGAACATCAGGAATGGCTGCAGGAGTGATGGAGAGGGGTCGTAACTTCAGCAGCCCCTCACTGTGGCTGCTCCCCTTCCAACCAGCCTGGCAGCTCCAATTAAGCAGCACCTTGTTGACTCAGGTCTCTTCTTGCAACATCACCCACCACCCTGGCTAGCTCCCATAGCCCCAGAGTCTAAAAAGCATCATGAAAACACAAAAGAAAAAAAAAAACAAAACACCAACAATTAGTACAAAAATCAATTAGTACAAAAAAAATCAACGTAATGCTTGCAGCCATGGTCCTGGTATATTCAACCCTGTCTCCTTTGTCAGTCTTATCAGTTTGGACTGAAAACCGGAGATGGCTGACAAAGCTGTACTTGCACAGAGCTTTAGATCACACAAATTTGGCTATTGTTTTCTCCTAAGCAGTAATACAAGATAAATCTAGTCTATATCCATATAAAGCTATCTCCTGCTGCAGTTTGTTCTGTCTTCCTTAGTTGCAAAATATTCCCTCTTCTGCTCAAAATACTTCCAGGAGGAGGCTGAGCTCTTTTTCATAACTCAAAAATGTGTTCTAATAAGACTAAAAATAACCCCCAAAAAACAACTTGGCAAGCATTTTCTGCAGCAGCTAATGATTTGGGGCATCCAAGATGATACATGTGTTGATTTTAATGAGGACAGATGCCCTGGCATTTTAGGGAAAAGTTTGCCGGACGTTGAGAGCCTAAAATCACTAGCCAACATTCAGCAGAATTTTGTTTTGCAGACACGGACTCATGAAAGCACTTACTCGAGATGGAGATGGAAGCATCAGCAATGAGAAGCTCTAGGTAAGCAATTGAAAGAACGAAGGAAAATTCAGTTTGGAAACAGAACAACAAAAAAACTCTCAAAACCCCATCGCCAGGTATAATACGAATCCAACCCAACAGCCTCCTACTTTTACAGATGTTACAGACAAATAGCCCGCAGGGTCCCTCTCCGTTACCTGGGTTTGCTCATTCCTCATTCCCTACCGAGCGGGCATCCCGTCCCGCACGCTGCTTCCCCGAGCAACTCGAGGTCTGACAGCCAGTGAGGTCACCCCCAGTCTCGCCAAGGCCTGTATGCCATTACAATGAAGTAATAATGTATTTATAACACACCTAACCACTGATGGCTTCTATTCCTGTTGGGGCTTTTTTTTTTTTTCCCCCTGCATTTGCACAGATGTTTTTTGAGAGCTGGTCTCCAGAAAGAGCCTTGCAGAAAACAAGCTATGTCTGTTGATTCTGGCTGGCTTTTATAACGATAGTTGTTAGCACACAGGATTTATGTTTCAAATATCATTTTAATTTCTTGGGCTGCATTTTTAACCACAAAATGTTAATTCAATGGTGTACTATAAATGCTACAGCTCCTTTATAAAAATGTAGGACAAGCTGTTTCTAAGGAAATATTCCGAGAGTCTGATTCATAGAAATACGACTCACATACATTTTCCATGGAATTTGCTCTGAAATATGTGTGGAATACATTCTACAATAAATTATGTACTTTTGTGATTCATTAAATCCTCTCCCTGCTCACAAGTAGCAAGCTCTTCATTATACACAAAAAAGTGCAATCAGCCAAAACCAGCGACATTCTCTCTCGTACATTCAGTGGGTGCTCTCGTTTCTGATCTTCAAAAAAAAAAAATCAAAAAAAAAATCTATAAAAGCATTTAGAGAAAGACAGCACATAACTTAAGCTGGCATCCAGCTTTAATTTACACGAAGGCAAATTAAGGATATCTACACATGTAATTACTTCCGTGTTCAATTTAAGGAGCTAGGGCTCGGAATGACTCTCATAAAAATCACAGTGATTATTAGGAATGGATGACTACTGAAAAAGACATTTCCAGGAATATTCACTCACTTGCTATTTTTCTTTTTATCGCTTCATCCCAGCGACGCTAAGGCTTTTTTTGCGCTGCCTACGAACGCACACATACCTGCGATGAGGTTTTGCTGGCAGGAATCTCCACGAAAAGAAAGTTTTAAGGTGCGGCCCGTGATGTTATTCATGTTCCATTTTAGCTCGCACGTGTTCACATTAGGAGCACTTACCTGACAGCCAATTAGGCAGCGGAAAAAAATATCATGTGGCTTACTCGGCTGATGACATCTAAACCACTTGAACCAAGGAGCTTGGCTAGCAGAAAGCCACGTACCAGCCCGCTCGCAACCACTTCAATGGTGTAAGCTCTCCACTTGGCTCTTGTCAGAGTTAAGGGTATGCTGAAAGCACAGATATTGCCCTACTCATACGGACTTCAGCCTTCACCTGTCCCGTACCGCTTTTTCATGAAACAATTTCTCCCAAATGCCTGCATCACCAGAGCTCAGTTTAACCAACGTTGGCTCTTGCTGGAAGTAACACCTCCGAAATACCTCTTGTCGGCCTTTCCACACACTGCTGCCAGTCGTCTCCACGCCTGTCAGAGGCAGGAGCCCCACGGTGGCTGGCTTGAAGGGGAGGCAGTCGGCCAGGGTGAGATCAGGATCTGGCCCTCCGACTCAGTTGTGCACTGTCTGCACAGCCTGTGGCTGTGAGGGGAAGGGGAAGAGGGAGAGGTGACAGCACGGCTGCTATTTTGAAGGCCAGACCCCGACTGGAAGCACCCTACAATCACGCACTTTGTACTGAGAGCCAAGATGCTTTCTCTCTGCACAAAGGAAAATAAGAAATATAATTTCACCATTCTTTTCAAATGTCATGTCCCAGCGTATCAGACTCATTTCATCTTCAGATCATCCCACCATGCTCCATTAGCCACCAGAAGACGTGAGCCAGTGTTACCACCACAACAAACTCCCGGTACAACCATATCATTTCAATTCTTCACACATTTTCTTCCCGCGCGCACAATGCATTCTCCAGCTCTGTAAAAGTCTCCTCTCTCCAGCCCACTGCCACGGGCTACCAGGCTGAAACAAAGCTCGGTTTCAAAGCCGGAGCAAAATGACAAAGCAGGAGGGGAAGCACAAAAGAAAGAATCGGCTGTAGCCGAGCCTGTGTCTCCAGAGGTTCTCCTAGCCGAGGACTCTGCCCAGGGTGGGCCATCAGCTCTGCTTCTGGGGCGCACGGCATTGAAATGCCACCTCTTGAAGAGCGGCATGGTGAAGCAGGGCAGGCTGTCAGCCCGAAAAATGTCACCATGTGAAAGCCCCAAGGCCCCCGCAGCCAAGTTTTCTTTTGTCCCAGCTTCGCCTCTGCTAGCGCAGGTCGGGAAACGAGCCAGCCATTTGGGGCAGGAGCTTCTTCGGTGGTGGTTTCAGACCGTGCCCGGTGTGTTGGAATCCTGGGATGTGACTGCTGCAGCACGAGGCTTTGGGGCAAAATTAACGGGGGTTACAAAAATAGCAAGCGGCACAAAACAAGACATTTCTGGCAGGGGAAGAAGGAAGAGGCTAGCAGTGTCCCTAGCAGGCCAAAAAGTGGCCAGCAGCTAGCTGCCTGTATGGGCAGGAATGAAAGGGGAGACAGCGGCTGGATGAAGAAGTGGTTCAGAAGTCAAAGCATCTCCGAGGAGCTCTCTACCAGAATGAAAGGTACAGAAGGAGGGTAGCTAAAGGAACATTTTTTCCCCACTTCGGAGAATTTCAATCCAAATTGCATGTCAGCCAGTTCCACTTTCCCTGGTGAGTCTAGACCTGACTTTTCACTCTCCACACCTTGCCTAGTCATTTCAGTCGTACAAAGCCGAGCCAGAAATAAACACAAACTCCTTCAAATTTGGCAGCATTTTACACCTCTTCAGTTAATGCAAAACAGAGTTACAAGGTTGGCCAATTTTTTTTTCTCTTGTGAGAAAAAACACATATCGTACCAATGTAACCATCTGTTGTGTATTTCACTTGGAAAAAAAGGAGGGCTACCGAGGAACGGCACTGTTCTGAAACGCCATTTAAAGGGGGAACATGGTCTCAAAGAGCACAGGGACAGAGCACAAGGGGGTACCATCAATACGGCAGTGGGTGCCTGCAGGATTTCTCCAGTTCCCTTACTGTCCTGTCCCAAGACACGATTCTTAGAGGCCAGACCTCAAGGAGCATCAGCCTGAGACGCACCCTGGGTGTCTGCCATGCTCTTATGGCTGACCCTGACCAGCAGCCCTGGGCAGTGGCAGCAATGGGGCGATGACTGTGAGGGCTTCCCAAAGGAGCTGCTTTTCGCTGCCCTGAGGCTGCTCCTCAAATGTGGGTAGACAAAACTACCCAACTAGAAAGAGAGCAGGTTCTGGACATTCAGAGCGCAGCGTCTGTGCGAGGAGACATAGCTTCATGCTCCCTCGGGACTGTGGCATCTGTTAAACGGATCTTATTTTTTTTTAAGAATTGAAAGAATAGAAAGAGCTCTTAATTAAAAGTGCCTGAAAATATTTCTGGCCATGGACCGTCATTTCCATATTCCTCTTTGAGCAGTGGGTCCAAACAAGGTCACACAAGCTCTTTTTCCTGTCTCCTTTCGCCACCCATCACTTTATCCCTCTCACAATTCTGCAACAGAAACACAACAAAGCTAAAACTTTTTCTTTTTCTTTTTATAATGCTAAACTGAACAGACTGGTTTGAGTTTTTACATTTCCCAAGTACTTACAGGCACCTGCAGAGGAGCATAAGGACTGGCAGAACATGGAACAAGCTATCCCAAAGTAAATGCATCACAACAGAACAGATTTTGAAATTGCAGCTTTCAAAAGTAATAACATAAAGTACTTTGCAAGGAGAAGTAACCAGAAGTTTAAAAGGCAAAGAAGGTTTGCGGGCAAAGTTTTAAGACAACGACAGACTCAACAGCACGCTCCCAAAATACAAAAAGTTGGTGGGAACAGGAAAGGGAAAAAAAAAGTTCCCAGATCAACCTGACCCAAATTTAAATGTTTATTTCTTGCAAAACCAAAAGAAACAGACACAACTTTGTTTAACTCGCAAAGGAAATGTTCCATTAGACCTGAAACAAAACATTTTGTTATAAACTCTTGCAAGCAAAGGACCTAGAGGCTTCTTCACACCCCTGCTGCTGCCTGTTCACTAGTTCAGTGTGCACAGTGATGCTGCTCAACCTTGCTTTGATCCCAGGTCCATGCAGCCTTTCACATAAACCCAAGTAAAAGTAAACCCAAATTTTCTAACCCTTGTTTCTTCCATTTGCCACTTCCTTGCAGATTTTAACGTCTTTCCTGTTGTTATAACCAACATTATTGGAAGTGCAGAACTTTTGTAAAGGCCTAGAAGTGAGGTGTCTTAGCACCCAAGCTAGTCCTAGGCACCTGGGAGGGAAAAATCAACCTGCTGTGCTCATTCCTTCCCTGATAAAGTACAATTTTGTTCCTGAAGTCTCCCACAGCTTTGCAAGATATCTTAATGGATGAAGCTTTAGGCAGGGTTGCCATCAGTTTCTGTTGGTGGGTTTGTCCCTTTGTCACATATAGTTAAACATTCATGAAAAAGAGAGACGTTTATGGTGGGGTCAGTCATACGCACTCAGCTTCCTTAAAAAAAAAAAAAAAAAAGAGCATTGAGAAAAAAGGTGGAAGAGGTTCACTTCTGGGTGAACAGAAAATTAGAGAGGTGAGAAGATGAAGTGGAAAGCTTTACAGCAAGCCAACTTGACTTGGGTGGAGAAGTCAGGGAGAGCAGGGCAAGAGTCAGTGTTGGGCCATCATGGGGCCAGGGACTAGCACTGTTGTCATCGACAGACCTGTGAGCATCTCCCAACAGGCTGCCCTTGGTCTAGCGTAGAGATGCGGGAGCAAAAGCTCCCAAATGTTCAGAAGAAGCAGGAAGGCTTCCCCAAGATGGGTGAGCAGATGCAGCTGGGGCCAGGCCTGGGAGCATTGGCACCATCTCTTGGGACAGTGTGCTTCACGAGCCCCCTCTGCGACCCACACAGAACTCCTTGAGATCTCCCCAGGGTTTCTGTGTTGACAGAGAAGCGAGCATCCCATGGTGGCTTGGGGGGATGCGGCCATGGCCCTATCAGCCCTGCCATCAATCCATCCGTGGGATGAAGTAAAACAGACTCAGCGCAATGCAAAAACTCCATTTGCTGGATGTACCAGTAAGTGGATTTCATCCTATGGATGGGATGCTTAGGCAGGGCTGCTTTTTCTTCTCCTAGTACAAGGCTCTGCTTACAGTCGGGGAATTCCCTTCAAAATACAAAAAAAAAAAAAAAAAGAAAAAAAAGGAATGTTATGATAGATGTCATGTTAAATTTTATGCAAGCTGACTAATGAAACACCAAACACTGTGCACAGAAAGGTCCTTTCTATGGGCACAGGCTAAGAAGGGGTTGAAATGGTTTCAAAAAACCAAACTAAAACAAACAAAAAAAACCAACAACAAAACAAAAACCAATGAGAGTCCTCTGCCTTCTGACAGCAAGCACTGGTCGGGAATGCTCAAGGATCTTGGATTTTTATCAGATGGACAGGGTAGGATGGAAATCTCATGAAGGCAGCCAAATGATATGTTACCACAACACTGACGTGACCTGAAATCTATCACTAGTCCAATCTGAAAACGAACGGAAAACTGTTGTGCATAAGGAGGAAAGGAAAAGAAACAGAAATTTTGTGAGATGCAATGAGAAGTTGTTCTGGCTTCAGCAAGCATTTTGATTTCCTAACACCAACAGGGAACTGAGTAGTTCTGTGCTGATCTTGCGGATGTACAATATGTCTGACATCCCTGGAAGGAGAATTTTCTTGTGTGATGTTGAGCTGGGCTTTGGTGAACATGAATTTAGTGGGAGAAGGATGTCGTACCGTCAAAGGATTTTGCAGGCTAGGCTTTCCTGGGTAATTAACTGAGCAGCTCAGGTTCACATGCTTTCACTTGAACATTTTTCTTCCCAGTTCTGCAGTTCTTCCTTGTTTCACCTGATATCTTTCCCCTGTACCGAAGACTAGAGCAACCAAATAAACGTAGATGAATAAAAAGGTACTTTCCACAGAATTACTGCATCAAGATTGCATGTCATCTCTCGTGTTCACTGGAGGGGAAAAGACTGATGCACTCTGCATGATTATAAGTGCATACCAGGTTCTTGCGGAACAGCAAACATTGCAATGTTACAAGACCAAAATGCAAAGACACCAGGATTCTCCAGATTGTATGGCTCTACTTCTCCTTTTCTAAGTGTACAGCCAATAACCATCGTTGCAAAATTCACCGTGCTTTTCTTCATAAAGTTCTCTGCCCAAACCACAGATTGTATATACTATAAATTGTGCAGAATTAAATTTTAAGTATTTGGCTTAATTAATTTATGGAACTGCCCCAATGCATATACTTTGCACAAGTGACTGCAAGCAGTTAAGAGCTGTATAACATGAGCCTAAGCAATGCAAAGTATCTTACCATCGGGATAGCAGCTCTTAAATAAAGCCAAAATGTTAAAAATAACAGCCTACTTTTATCAGAAAATTAAATTAAAAAAAATGAAGTTAGTAACAAAGAATGAGTTAACATCTTTTCAAAGTTGTTCTCTGAGAACAAACCCCAGTATTATTTCTTTCCAGAAACCTTTGTTTACTGCCACCTGTGCTGTGCTAGCAACTCGCAGTACAAACACTCTTTTTTCCCCCCTTAAATCCAACCTGGTTTCCAGGGCCGGCAGGACACTCTGGGCACAAACACGGACCAGGGGGAGCTCTGGAGCTGGCCCACCCAGTGTTTCTGCCACCAAGTGACTAGGCACTGTGGATCCAGCAGCTGCCACACCAGCCAGGGCGTAAGGGCAGAGCTGGCTGACAGTGCCCACACCAGGCACTGAGACACATCAGACACATTTGATGTTTTTTGGACTCATCCAAAGCCCCCTGACAAACTGCAGGCACTAGTTAGTGTGCGCATGGGGGTGAAACCAAGCAAAGCCACATTTCCTTCAATACTTAAAGAGCCTGGTCTGAACCTTGGTAAGATCACACACCACTGCCTGGTCCTCAACAGGACCACAGACCTGAATCCCGTCTTGAACCACAGCCAGCTCCTAGGGTCTTTTTACACCACAAAATCATCATTATGCTACTTCTAACAGACATTCAGTGAAAGCACAACGCACCCAAGCAAGGGAACTGCTTGCAGATATATATTAAAATTCCTTACTTTCCAAAGGACGTTGTTTCATGGCAGAATTTTCTTGATGAATCTATCCAGACATAGTAATGATCAGATTAGTATAGCAGCAGCAATAATCTATAAAGTTAATTCACGGGATGCTTTTACACCGCATGATTGCGTAATAAACAGCAAACATTTAAGTGTTGATTCTTCACCTGGAACAAATTTCTATGGTTTCATGAAGCTGTACCCATCTCCTAGCTTGGGACCAGGCACCTAGGTTTCAAAGCAAGAACTTACTGAAGACTACTATTAATCTAAAAAAAAAGGTTATCTGAAAAAAAGACGGCCTTTGTATTAGCTGTTAGAGTTTACATTCATTGCATACAATTCCCCATTAGTATTTTTCAGCTTAAAGCAGCCCAACAGCATTTAAACACTGTCCTGATTTGAGGTGAAGGAGATAACGCAGCCTGTAGTTCAATACTTGCTGAATCTATTTTCTATGTCTATAGATTTTGCTTAACTACCATTACTTTATCTCAAGTAGTCAAAAGTAACACTTATAAATGAATGGGATATTTGCTGAAGTTCGTTTCCTTTCTTCTTTTCTTTTATTGAAAAAAGGCACAGGGGGACAAGCAGAGAAGAGCTGAAGACACGCGTATTCCATTTGAAATCCATGATTAAAAAGCTTAAAAATTCAAATCAACGTAAAAAACTGTTTTATTTTAATACTGTGGAAGGTTTCAGTGAACTCCATTATTTTCACTCACTATTTGCTTGAATAATTTAGGCAAGAAAGCTAAATTATACATAAAGTGTACAGTTAGAAGAAAAAGTTCATGCACAGCCTCGGGCTATAGCCATCCCCTAATGATGTCTGTAGTCAGTGGAAAAGAACTCGTTAGACTGAGAGTAATTTCTCAGGGTTTAAATTTTTTTCTTAAAGCAATAATGTTCTTATAAAAATCTGACAAATAATACGCTAAACCGAAAGCCACAAAAGAAAGGCCATTCCTAAAACCACAGCCTTAACTTTTCATTTCATTTAACTGGAAAGCTGGCTTTTCACATGCTCTGTGTTCTTGTTGGCTGTCTTCAGTGATTCGATTAAACTGATTAAATCGGGGGAATGCATGTCTCGATATCACACAGTTCCTACTTCGTTTAATCAGAGCCCTAAAGTTTGCAGGGAGTTAAAACAGAGCTATACAGCTCTCTGAGCAAAACTGGAATCTGCTGTGAAGAAAGTTACTTTTACACTCAGCACACAGTCATTTTTGCTAGCGGTTGCAACTTGCTCCGTTATTGTATTTAAGGAGCAGCTCATATCATTAAACATTTACAGCCTGATTCGCTGAAGTTTTACGTGCCCTTTCAACTTGACTAGAAAAAAAACGGGCATGCCAAAACGGACCAGGTTACAGGTTACCAGAATCCAGTAAGTGGCGTCCCCTCTGATCTCGTGTCTCTCCCTGTACCATCGGACGCTGCAGAGGGGAGTTCCTGATGGCACTGAGCTGGCTTTGAGCTGTGCCACGAGCGGTGCTAAGAACGAGCAATCATTGTATGGAAATTAGCTAATAGTAAGTTTGTTCATCAGACTTATCATCTTTTGATCAAAGTAGCTCAAGTAGATCAGAGAAAGAGACAAGGAATTTTATTCAAATTATTCCTCAGAATCCTTTGCATGAAATGAATAACTTTCTATAATATTAATGGTTTTACATCACTTTATACTTGTATTATTCTGTCACATTAGTTTAACATTACTACCATGTACAGTGGTTTAGCATTAATGTGATCAGAAGAGAAATTACACGTGCACTTTCATATTGTTATATTGAAATCAAGGTCTTCTATGACACTAATACGCAGCAAACCTCAATAAAATATATACTTTTTAATATAAAGACATTTTAATATCATGTTGGAGCAAGAACATGTATTATTTCTTCTCAAAATCACTTGCAGCATGGCATCCAAGTGCGTGGAGGGGGAGATGGTGCCACCAACCCTAGGCAGAAATCAGAGCAGCCACGGGGGAAACCCTTCCCTGGAGGAGCCCCACGCTGCAGCCCAGGCTCTGTGGGCTGCATGTGCTCCCCCCTCAGTGCCAGGGGGTGCAGGATCACCCCCCTCCCACTGAAATCTGTTCCCCAAAAGCCATGTTCAATGGGGCATGAGTTCTGTGGGGCAGCGACTCACTGCTTCCCAAATTTCAGTGGTAGTTGGGGCCACGGTATGGCTGTGGTGTTTCTGTGGCTCTCCAGCAATCCTCTCCCATTCAATAGCAGGGATGGAAGGAGAGCTGAGCAATAGGTGCCATAGACCTGCCTCTGCCCTCCATGCCATGTGGACACCCGAGAGAAGGGCTTTTGGTCCTCTTGGGACTTCACTGCCAGCAGGTTCATAAGGTGTCTCACTATGAGCACGGAGCTGCCACTCAAAACGACCCTCCTAGCTTATTTACCTTTCCAGAAGATGAGGGTATTCCAAATATGATACAGAGCAGATGAGTTCATAGAAAACAAAACAAGAAAACCAACATGGATGACTCCAAGTCCCAGCCGTTCCCTTCCCGCCGAGCACCCAGGGATGTCCTCACCAGCTCTGCTCCTGGACCTCGCAGATGCAAAGAGCTCTCTCTGACAACACAGTGCCAAGTACTCCCCTAAAACCAAGCTCCAAAAACAGCTCATCACCCACCGACTCTGGCACTGGGTGCATCTCCCAGAGCAGCCCTGGGCGAGCACAGCCGGTGCTGGACCTCCAGACCTGCCGTGCAGCACAGCAGCCTCCCTGCAACCGCTCCGTTCTGTAGGCATTGACCTTCATTGAGCTTCATTCTCTGCATAGCTGAGACAAACACCGTATCGCTTCTTCTGCCTTAATCCCACAACACCATCCTAAAACCAAAGCTCTCACTGATGTATTTTTTTCCTCTTTAGTAAAGCAGAAAAAAAGAATCATTACAGCTATCACCATGTTTAATATTTTATCTCCTCTTAGCCTAAAAAAGAGTGACACCATCGCAAACCCTCCTAAGTTTCTCTGGCAGGAGTCCTTGCAGCACTAAAAGCAATGGGGCTGGAGCCCACTGTGGGAATGCCACCACTTCCATATCCTCCAACCCATTCCTGTAGTCTTTTTTGGTCCTCAAGCCAAACCAGCCTCTCGGTTTGGGCTGCTTTCATGCTCTCCTGGCTACACATGCTTTGTTCTCCCAAGTGATTTTGGGAGATTTTGTCAGATAGCAGCAGCTGCCCAGTACGAGACGTTTCTGGACACCAGCTTTGCTGGAAGCAAGCACCTCGTTAGGCCTAAAGGTGACACTCAGCAATCAAACAGCTGGGTGTTGAGCACGTTGGGCATAGGAAGAGTTCAGCTCTGGAAGATGCTTCTGACATACTTGGTGCCGTTTCTGCATCCACCGAGCAGCATCACAGCATCTCTTGCCCTTGCACTGCGGCAGCGGTGGTACAAGGAGCCAGGACTGACCAGCCACAGTCTGTCAGGGCCAAATCTGATTTTACCTCAAAACAGAGGGGTTTTGTTTGTCTTCTTGGAAATCATGTTTAGCCCAAGTAGCACTTTGAGTACATACATGGGAAGGGAATATTGTCCAAAAGGAAATGTGAATTTATTGTATTTTTAAACCTCCAGGGCTCTGTTTTGGTATCAAAAAGCATGACCAGATTTTCTGAGCAATGGAAGTCTTGCTACCGAGGATGCTTTGGACTTCTGACTGCTGCCATTTAAAAGCCTTTAGAGTTTTCTCCCAAACTATGACTGAACATTAAAAAAAAAAGTCTTCTGAAATTTTTTAAAACATGCTCTTAATTATGTAAGTCTTTAAATTGCTCTCCTCTGTCATAAAATTAACAGCTCATCTTGAAAAGAGAAAAAAAAAATGTATTCATCTTTATTTAGATGCTGACGCAAATGAGAGGCAAACTGCTAAGCACATTCAGGCTGGGGCTCGGCAGGCAAACACCAGACCACAAAGCCACCGATCATACGGCCACGAGGGACCAACACGCTCAGCTGGCTCAGGCCACCACATTTCGAGAGCAGATTCCTAGGAAAGATCTCTCAGAGAAACTTGACCTCTCCACCTGAATGCTTTTAGTGATGAAGGCTGTGTCCCCTTCCCTTCTCAGCCCCTGGGAAGTTCACGATCCTCGCCCTGCTGTGTTCCGAGCCCAAACTGATCTTGCTACACCAAGCATGGGCAGGCTGCAAGTTAGGGCCAGAGGCCAGCGCCTCAAAACCCCTGCTGGGGGTCGCAGTGGGATGTGGCAGGTCGAAGGTGCCCCTTGTGTTCCCCATGCAAGTCCTCCCAGAAGGTGATCGAGGCTCTCACAACAACCTTTGAGCTAACGAGACCGGACTTCCTAAGCTCTTCAAAGAACTGCAAGGCTGATAACCTTGCATACAGGTTTCTAATGATTATTTTTTAAGGCTGCCTGCCTCAGTCACACCCTGCAGATAGTGAGGGATCTTTTTCTCACCCTCAGCCTAAATGCTCTCACGGCCAAGGCACGGCCATTTGTCCTCGTAGAAACGAGGCCATTTGTCCCTGCCCTGATTCAGCGTTACAAGAGGCGTTTGCCAGCCACAAAGGACGCCGAGGGCAGCGGGATTCTTGCCATTGCCTCCCAAGGCTCTGGAGTAAGTCACTGCTGTAGGGGCTGGGGGGAAGAGAAGGGATAATCTTCATCTAGAATACAGAAATATGAGAATAATCATATTCAAGAAGCTACTTTAGCCTGATTTGTTTATACATTATCCAAGCATTTTATTTTATTATGCATTTTAATAATGCAAGGGCTTAAGAGCTGGAAATGAGCATACTCCGTGAGCTCAATATATTTTGGTTTGTACACCATCAATTGTTTTTCCTTGCGATTATGCAGTTTTACTTTATCATCCCTTTGATAACAATTTCTGCATAAAATCTGACTTTATATTTCATTTTTCCCGTCTGTTATCTTAGCAAAATACATCCAAAACACCCTTTGTACTGCTGTACTAATATAACGGATCAGGAGAAGCTGTGGCATAAGAAATCAAAACCATAATAATGTCTTTGGGTTTTGCATTTTAAATACTGCATTCATTGTTGCACTGAGGTTTGAGATCCCTTTTCAGACATTACTGAGATTACCTTTGGTAATGCCTATTTCATTGTACTTTGATATAAAATAATGTATGTCATAAATCATCTAAGTGACTGTCATTAGAGTGAAAAGCACCTACTTATGATATGTAACAATTTGCTTTTCTAATTTGAAGAGGATTGAGGTATTTTAATTATATAAGGTCTAAAGCCCTTGTGGATGAAATTAGAATTTAATGTAAAATCACTTCCTTCACAGAGCTGTAAGTTAGGAAACGGTAACAGCTATACTCATCAGTTTGGAGTTTTGGGATGGACTAAATACAGGAACAAATGGAAACATTTCTCATCTGTAATGTTGCATGTTTTCAGGAGAGAAAAAACAAGCAAGCTTCTTGTTTTTAAGTTGAGTGGTTCTTAAAAAATTTTTAATATGCTAGACAAAAAAAATCCCCTTCACAAATTCCAAGCAGAAATTATTTTGACTTCAAGAAACACTGACATTTTGAGTTGTAGGAAAGTCAGGAAACTACAGGCAGGGTTGGACAGAGGGAGCTACTTAAAATTATAGGTGTGCTTCACGTTTTTGAGATTACTTCCATTTGGAAGCAAAATGGGGGTTCGGAGCCTTCTCTGTGCAGAACAATTTTAAATTATTTGAGCACTTTGAAGGTGATCAGGGCTCTGAACATGTACATTGTAGGTAGATTTAAAGTTATGAGAGCTCTTCAAATTGTTTAAAACATTGATTTTTTTATAAAATAGATTTTTTCCCACCATTTTACTTCTTCAATGGCTGAGTAATTACAGCAGACCAGAAGCCAAGGTGCTTCTGTCTGAAGCCAGGACTGGCTTTCAGCCTCCCTCCCTCCTCATTCCCTCTCCCCCTCCCTTCTCTCCCTCTTTCTTAATAAGTTTTCTGGTTTCCCTCGCTGCTGGGACAGACACATCACGCTTTGTTCTTGCTCGTAAATCTCTCTCCAACCAAGGAACCAGGAAGTTATTAGGGGTGAGGAGAAGGTCAGGTTGAAAATTCAGTTTGTTCAGACCTGTTCTGGCAAAAGAGCACCATGCCCACCTTGGCGAGCGAAATCCAAACTCAAGTGCTGTTTGGATCTGACTTTTAATCAGCATTTCGTCCGGAAGCGCTCTCCAATACATCTCACAATGCATGTTGCAGGGACTCAGAGGGATTAAGGAGTAACCATTAGTTGGGATTTAGTTGCATGCACTTACAGGCGCACACGCACGGCTTTTTCTAAAATCCCTTTCTCTTTTGCTAAACACGAACAACAACACAGAAAGCCCCCCAGATTCATTAATCGGATTAAGGTGTGTGGTATTTAAGAGAGGAACATAGTTTTTCCCCAAAGATTTGAACTCACACGTGGTAAAGATGAATACAACATTTGCATCTGCTCTTGTATTTATAGTAGAGATTATTTATTTTTAAATAGAAATACAAATATTGAGCCTCCAGACTAAAGAAGGCTTCCAATATAGACTGTTTTTAGGATGTCATGGATGTGTTGGGGGCAGAACTGGCTTATATCAACTATGTCTTAGCTCATGTAAATGAGCAAAGCTCAGTGGGGACCAGTGCAACCGAGAACTTTTGCTCTGCTAAAGACTGCTCTATCTTAAACAGGTCAGTTTAAGTCAAAGTATGACTGTTTGATTTGCAGTAACAAATAGATACTCACACTAGTAATCCTAAGGGGTCTATATAACTTCAGATCTTGCAATTTGCCTGAATACTACATTTTTCCTACATTTTTTAAAGGAAAAAAAAAAACACCACACACATCAATGTTCCTCCAGCAAGTGCATCAGTGTGCATCAGAGGGGATGAAGCATTAATTTAAAGGAATACTAAATAGACAGCCTTCTAGGGAACAATTTTGAGGAGATATTTTTATACAAAAACACACACAAGCACTTATATAAGCTGATTGGTAATTTCTCCTAGTCCAGAGGATCTTCCTTTTGCCTGTTTTTAAAATAAAACTATTTTGCCAAGACTTGAAGTAGAGCTTTACGTACTTTGTAAGAGGCCATATCGAAGGAAAATGAACATATTACTGAATTTTTGTCAGCTTGAAATAACACCTGCCACACACAAGGTCTTTAGCCTTTCATGCACATGATAACTTCAGTCTAAATTTAAAGGAACAGGGAAAGCAATAGAGCAAAGCTACCCAGATGTTGTACGGTCTGTGCAATTGTAAATTTAAAAGTACCAGCTTTCCATCCAGATTTTAATGCACCAGAAACAATATGAAAATTCCAAGCCACACCAGATTATTGAAATGTCTGGCCATTTTGAAATGAATTTTGGAACAGATGTACAGAGGTAGGCAATAAAGCTGTGATAATAAGGAACATTTCTACATCATCTCACAAAACTACTAATCTATAATGAGGACCAAAGCTATTCTTGAGAGAGGGTGTTTTTCATTATTCTTTTTCAGCTCCAGTTTGAGTATTCCAGTCCCTTTACTTGCTTGTTGGATTTTGTTATTGTTGTAAAGCATTTGGTAGCTGTCTGACATTATCACTTCTAACCCACAACAGAGGCAAGCAACTACATAACTTCATTTCTTCCTCTTCTTTATTGAGGGGAAACAGCACAGAAGGAAAGCAGCTTAACTAATTTATCGTGCTTTATCTTATTACAATTAACTTCCAAAATCAAGAGCAGTAACTGACTTTGGACATCTCCTTTTGGGATTCTCAAATCCAGACATCGCTAGAGGCTCTGATTTGAAGACAATGCCAGATAACTGCACCAAAAAACAAATGGCCAGCAAAGCTGCATACCCCAAGCCCCCCCAAACCCAGCAAGTTTTGAAATTTTTGCTGTTAATGCAGGAAAATATCCCAAAGGAAATAAATTATCAGACTCTCACTTGGATAAGAAAGACTCTAGATGCAAGGTAGATGAGACAGGTTGGTGTAGGTGGAAGGACAGTGAGCAGGCAAGCCCTAAGCTCCCAGTCACTTCCGCAGGTCAGCATGAAGCAAAGGTGATGCCTGCCTTCTCTTAAGCCTCCAAGTGACCTGGGGAAGGGCTCACGTGCCTGAAAGCTTGTCTAACATTACAAATAGATAGCCGACTAAATTACTTTGCCTAGTAAAAGATATCATCACTTCCAACAAACCTTGTCGTGCTGACATAGAGCAGATTACTCAGGCAGGTTGGGTGCTGTGCTGGGTTAGGCTGCATACCAAAGCCTTGAGTTTAGACACATTACTCACTACGTTTTTCGGGCTTTTCGGGCTATCTGTTCAGTTCATCCTGTTCCTAAAACAAAACACCAGACACGTTAAATTGGGTTGCTCTTAATTTTCAAGGTTGCTAGATTTAGGCAGGCTTTTCTCCACCAGGGACATGAAATTTCGGCAATGATCTCAACATCCCCAAACCACGTGGCTGTGCGGAGCCATCTCACTTCTCCGTAGCACCAAGCGGGAGACCGAGGAAGGAGGGAGGAACATCCGATTGCACTAAAAGAGCAATGATTTCTTTATTTAGGTGAGTCACCCGCTGGGATCAGGCCAGCCCCCCCGAGCACTAACCTGCAGACAGGTGACTGACAGCGCTGGCCTGGCAGCGCGCAGATGCTCGGGCTTTCAAGTCCCTGCCAAACCCTGGCGGTTGGGCAGCTCGAGAGCAACTGCTGGGCTGTTTGGACAGAGCCACCAGCTCCTGAATCACCCTTTCCCACCCTCACTTGCTTGGAAGTTTCCCATCTGAGCACTGACCAGGCCCAAACCTGCTTACGCTTATGAAACAGGACAGGAACACAACCCAGGGTGATTTTGCTTCGGTATGCACCTGCTCATTACTCCACCCCACCCAATTGTGGTTTTAGATGTTTTTTGGCTTTGGTTGTGGTTTTTTTTTTTTTAATAGGTATAACACTCCCTGTGCCTTGTGCAGGTCACCAGAGGGTGGGAGAATGTCACAGAACGAGTTTGCTGGTTTTTTAACCTGAAGGAAGGCCTGACTTGGCGCTCTCTTCCACACCCACCTACGTCTCCGAGAGGGCGCATATTTCTCCTTGGACGAGTTTGTGTGACTAAAAGGATGGGGAGGTTATAAAACATGATTGCCAAGCAGAAATTTTCACCTGCCCCATGCGGTTTAGCAAGCAGGGGGTGGCATGAGTGGGAAAGAGGAGAGGAGGCATCCAGGGATGTCGGAAGTGTTGCCACTATCACGGCCACCTCAGCTGCAGCTCCTGCTTCCCACAATGGCACTTGTGTGAGCACAGCTGACCTCAGCACCCCGAGACGAGGGTCCCAAGCTGGGGCAGCATCACAGCAAGCACCTCAGGCCCAGGCGCGAGATCCAGCACAGAGGTGCGGGTAGGCTGCAAGCTTGGATCCATTTGGTCACATCTTCCTGCCTGTGGTGTTAAAACATCCTTTGCTTTTTAAACTTGTGCTCCAGCAGAGCAAAGAAAGGTCGGGTTTAATAGCAAAACAGCTGAAGGTACAAGCAGTGTAACAATAATGTGGAGAGTTAGCAGCAGCCTCGTAATTAGAGAGCTGAGCGACACATCAAAGTTCAGACCTCAATCCATGTTCTGCCACAGTTTGTGTATTATTTTTGGACTGGCTCAATTCTATACGATTCAGATCCCCATCTAAAAATAAATGTTGCTCTCCTTTCTTTGCATATTGAATTACATGCATTTATTGGGCCCAAATCCATGGAGCTCAGATCTCACGCAGAACTTTGAAGAACTATATAAAAGAAATCCCTATGATTACGTAGACACACGCAGACATGTGCGTTCATGATGAATCATGACTGCTCCAAACTCTTTCACTACTTTAAAAATGCAGAAAAACACTCTGATCTTAAAGGCTGTCCCAAGCAGTAGACCTTTAGACCCTTAGGACCCAAAAGCCAAGACAACACTTGAATTTGTAAAGAAAACAGAATATTTCCAAGGATGGTGAAAGTTGGGGCTATTTTTACTAGCTTTTGAGATGTTAAATGAAGGAAAACAACTTACTATTTTCCTTACAACAGCTGTGAACCATCTCCCCCTCCCACTAAGTTGCATTTCTTGGATGTGCACTGATGGAGCTGATCTACCTGTAAGGGTGCCTCACGTCAGAGGAGAAAAAGCTAACTGCGGGGTCCCACAACCCATCTGCCTAGCCTAGGCAGCCTTTGAGTTTTACAGAGGTGACAGCAGGAAAAGGGAAGAAATAAGAGAACGAGAGGGTCTGAAATAGGGCTAGAGATGTATTTAAACACAGCAGTCAAAACTATCTTAAATCATTACTCCCCTCCCACCCCCCAAATTGAAAAAATTATACCGCAAATGCCACACAAATGAATTCCTCCTGGAATATCAGCATGAATACACAGCATGAAGATCTATGTTTCCAGCTTTTTGATGATAAGCACCATTTTACCTAGGGCTGTATGACCTCCAGAAGAGACCCTGAAGCACCCAGCACGAGGAAGACTCAGTCCTGAATTGGGGTGGCTTCTTCACCAATCCATCCTGGAAACTGAGAATACTTCACACAACAGATATCAAAATAAAGCTTTCGGACTGAAACTGTTTACCAAATTCAACATAGATTTGCAACAAAATTAAAAAAAGAGGTTTTTGACAGGAGAAAATATTGCCATGTTCTAGTCCAAAGTCCTCTCTGCAACTTAATAATGTAATTGGCAACACAGCTTCACAGAAAACAGTGCCGCGTCTGGAAAGCAGGTTTAGGTTTTGTCAAGAGCTAAACAATACCGTTGTTACTTGTCCCAAGCATAATTTACAACAGGAATCAGAGTCCTCTCAGCTTGATTCGATTGTGGTTTATACCAGCTTCTAGAATAAAAGGAGTGTAGCAGCTACCGACAAAGCTGATGTCCGTCCTGCTGTCCTGGCTGCTTTCCGCAGTGGCTGGAGGATCAGGCTGTGCACCAGGAGGGCTGTTCACACTCACCTGGAGGAATGGCTAATTCGGGTGCCTGGAGCTATCGGAGTACCACAGGGGTTTCCAGCTGCTCTTCCAGAAGGGCACAGGTCACGTCACATTTACAAGTTTTGTATGGACTTCTCATGTACCAACAGGATTTTAAAGGGTGCTCAGCATCCGTGTGCAAGCCTGAGCTGCTCTCAAAGTGCCCTGATCCTATCCACTCATCAGGAGTCTCTGAATATTAAAACTGAAAGCAATTCATTGTGAAGATTATAAACAGTAGTATAAAGACCTACCTCAGCAACTGCTGCACTCGTCCATTGATACCAGTGTTCCTGGAAACCTTTTCCTAGCATCTAATCTGGAACTTTCCTGCTGTGGGTTTGGCCCTGACACAAACTTGCAACACAGGTAATTCAAATAATTTTCTCAAAAGCCTCTAGTATACTGGAAAATATCTATGTGCAGTTGCAGATAGTGTCTCTTCAAAGTTTAGAGAACTTTATTTTGTTCAAGCTGTGCTTTACAGACTTGATTATTCTTAGTGTTATCCTCTGAACTTTTTCCAGCTGACTCAAGTTCTTTGAAGAACAGGAGAAAAACTAGTTGAGACCTTATCAGTGCTGAGTAGCACATATGGTGTCTCGAGAGGCAGATCCGTAACCAATTCCTAGTACAAGGGCTGCCTTTATTTACAGTGCCATGACCTTTTGTTTGCTTTATTTGCATTCAGCTTGTGATCGGCTCTAATTCACCAACCCTTTTCCAAAGTGTTGTTACCTGCCCAGTAGTTATACTTCTGATACTCCTGGAGTTGAGCACTTCTGAGGTTAGTCTCCTGTCTTTATCCCAGTTGAACTAAGCTGGGTTTGGGTGGTTTTTTTCGGATCCGTTCCTCAATCTGTATATGCCTTTCTAAATTCCTAGTCCCGTCCCCCAGTATATTTGCAGTCCCTTCCAGCTTCATGTTGTCTGCAAATTTAATAAGCATGCTCTCTACTGCACTGTGCAAGTCATTAATGAGAACACTGAACAGAGCTGGAAGCAGGACAGATAGCTGTGGAATATTACACATCACATCCTTCCAATTGGATAGGGGAACGCTGATAACCACACTCTGGATACAATTAACCAGCTAGTTTTGCACTCATAGGAGTCTCATCTGGTTTAATCTCTTTTCCTTTCCCCACTTAAAGTACACGCATACCATTTACCCCTTTCCAGTCCATTCCCAGTGGACTCTCAAAAAAAGTTAATGGTTCAGGAATTGCTTCAAAAGCTACGATTCATCAGACCCTACATAAGTCATGAGCATCTATTCTGTCTAGGACTTCTTCCTTCCCTACTCTAGGAAGAGATCTAACATCTTCACTGATGTTATATCCAACATTTGACCACGTGAATTTTCAGAAATGTCAGAGA
The DNA here is from genome assembly GCF_964034855.1 of Anser brachyrhynchus. Lineage (NCBI taxonomy): Eukaryota > Metazoa > Chordata > Aves > Anseriformes > Anatidae > Anser > Anser brachyrhynchus. The sequence continues at coordinate 1,556,713 of NC_137696.1, read as the reverse complement.
ATTTAGTTGTGCATTCAGCACTTAAGTCTGGCAATTTAAGAAGAAACTTGAGACCTTACCTACACCTCGTGACCTGATTTGAAATGAGAGCCCTGATTGCTCAAGCAAAAGGTCAGATGTACCCAAAATCCAAGTCCTGGCTCCAAGAATGACTTCAGAAGGTAGCTTCATGGACTGAATGTGTGACAAGCCTAGGTTAGATGTAGTCACAAGTTCTTTGTTCCCCATCCTGGTATCTAGGATCACAATAAGGGGTGTTACAGAAACTTTTTTACATGCAGTGGCTTCCCAGAACCTGCTGGCATAAGCTACCAAGAGAACTAAGCATTTCTGTCTCTCTGGAGACAGCCCAGGATGGTAATCCAAATTAGATTTAAAGTGGGATTAGTTAAGTCAGCTAATTAGCTAATCGTAACTCAGTAAGGAAACACCAAGAGCTAGGGTGAACTAAATCTGTTTTCAGAGCCCAGCACAATTCAGACAGCTTTCATTCTGCACAGGGGTGTCTACACAGCTCGTACTCTGGAAATTCGCACCTAATTCGGATGAACTTCCTGAGTGTCCCTTCGGGGGCAAACCAACACAGAAAGGAGCAAGCACCACAGATTTGTTTTATTTTATTATTATTTTAAATGAATAACTCGATGATTCAGACTTGGATCGAAATCTATTTCCTATGTGTTACTTAATCAGATAGTTTCATTTGAGCAAGTGAGGAGCCAAAAATAGAGCTGTGCAAAGCGGTCGGAGCAGCGCAGCACCAAAGGCAGCTCCACCCCACGTTCCCAGGCTCTCCCCGTGTCCCACGGCTCAGGACGACCGACAAGGAGCCAGGCAGGTCTACGAGGTTTCAGGACAATGTGATGCTGCTAGCAAGCAGGAGGGAGAGTGGTTGGGTCTGAAAACATTTGCTATGGGAAACACAAAGGACAACTCATCGCTAATTCTTCCCCGCCCCCTGCAGCATTTTGTGTAACGCCGATGAAGAAGAGCTGACCTTTTGGAAGTAGTTAGAGGAAGATATTTTTGAAGCTATACCTAAAAACAGATTCAGTAAAAACAAGCAGAGATGGAACAGTCTTACCCACCAAGCTAGACAGCTTTTTTTGCAACCAAAAAAGGAATTTTTGATGTTTTTATGACCCTCAGTGCGATGCAAAAGCTTGTGCCGAGTTCTCTGGCATCTCGTTGCACGTCAAGGAAAGGATCATTTACAAATGACACTGGAAATCTGCCATTCTATATGGGACACGTAGAGAGTGGAAAGTCTGCATTTCCCTATAGATTCTTCACACCACTTGCTCAGACAAAACCCAGTTTTATAGGCAACCTCTGAGCAGAAACAGAAGACTTTCTGCTAATCTCTCTGGACGACCACAAACCATAGCAACTTCTATAGGCAGCACAAGACCAACCAAAAGTTGTCCTTGTGGTGAGGCTGCTCTCTGCCCCGCCATTCTCCATCAGATTTCTGAGCTGCCACCAGCTCTGGGGTGTCAGAAGCCCCTTTCTTCCTGCCAGTGCTCATGTTGTTGGAGTCCTGGTCCCCAAACCTTGCATCATGTCTTCTACCCACATTGGGAAGTGCTCTGGCAAGTCCCCCGAGATAAATACACCCAGTGCTCCCGGGGAACAATCGATACCCCAGCCAACCTGCTGTGGCTGACCCAGGGAGGCAAGCAGACTAAAAATCCTACTAGTCAAATGAAAACCATTTTCCGAGGTCCCGAGTATCTCCATCACTCACTGACCTTACGAGAGTATGAGTACGTGCAGATCATTTCCAGCATTTTGCAGAATCAAGTGCTGCTTGAACCTAGATTAAAAGAGCATTCCAATCAAATCCCAGATAGGAAAGGTGCTGAGCAGGCAGGCTACTGGCAAAGCAGGTCTCAAAAAAAAAAAAAAAAGCCTCTTTAGGGTCTTGAAATGCCCAATGCCCACACCTTTAGAATGGAGATAAGGGGATCTGACTTCATTTTTCTGTATCAGCCCCCCAGAATAAAAGTGATCTGCCAAGCAAGCACAACGTTTTTAAATTTTTGTAATTCCTTAAGTGAATGCACGTGTCTTTTGTAAGATTTATTTTCCCCAGGCTTTTAGAAATACTCCCCCCCCCCCCCCCCCCCCTTGAGAAGACAGTAGAAGAAAGTGGCAGACGTTACACATGTATACACAAGGAGACAGTTACAGAGCCGAGGGAAATAGTGGCTCTTTGCTCCGCTCATCTGGGTATTTATCTTTTGATCAAATCACCGAGGCATTGGTAATTGCACCTTTATGACAAAGGCACGTCCCTGCTGCCGAATGTGTAGCAGCGAGGTGTGATTATCTCGTGACACAGTCCTATTACACAGCCCTGCCACTGAATCCGTTTTCTTGGTGTTACCGAAGCACTTGAATGGTTTTGCTTTCTCATGTCTCAGTACAGCAGAAGAACCGTGTGAATAACTTGAGAATGAAGAGTGCTATTTATCCAAATGAGTCCTCTGGTGCCTTCTTGCACCTTGTCTGTATTACCTCACTTCATTTGATTCACAAAAAACACAAAAGAGTACGAATTTATTCCTTTGCCGACAATTAAAGGAGCTAGCTACAAACGCAACACGCCTTTGAGACACTTTCATACACACACTCCTTAGAAGTGTGTGTACTTGCAGAACTCACAGGGAAAACCCTTCCACTGGGGAGTCTCCCCACACCCAGCACTTCATCAGTCCCAGCCAAAATGATGAGACGTAGACACAGGTGGGGTTCTTGCTTTGCTGGGGGTAAACCCCAAACCACTCTCTAAAGGGAAGTCAAAGAACACCGCTGCCGAGCTCTCCTGGGATAGGAGACCTCTCCTCTAGAGCTGATGGCACAGCCCGGTCTGCTACAACAGCTCAGCATTGAGCCCCCAGTGACACATACCACACGAGCAGCCAAGTTACCACGTCCACCATCAGATCGAAGTCTGACCCTGTTATCTAATTTGGAGGCGGCAGAGACATAAATGACAAGAGCGAAGCCCAAAAGAAATGCCTCCCGAAGGCCAGCCGGCCAGACACCAGGGAGAAACCCCCCAAAACAACGACAGCACCGCGCTCAGGGACCCTCCAACCCCATGGGCTGCTATGCAGCAGGCTTGTCCTGCAGTAAAGCAGAGTGCCATGCTCCTTGTCATCACCACCACCCTGAGCTGACCCGAGGGCTCTTTTGACAAGGATATTTCAGTCCCTGAGCACTATCAGGTGTGGAGCCCTTGGAGCGGGTGAGGTGACGAAATTCCCCAGCTCCTGGAGAAACGAAGTGCCCGCTGAGCACCACACACCAAAGCCTGCGGGAGAATCCTCCGTCCACGTTTCAATAGCAGAGGTAAGGACCTGCCTCTGAGTAAGGCATGGGAAGGTGCTTTGCTCATCAGGGATACCCACCGCTGTTAAAAGCATTTAAGACTTTTGCCAGCTGTCACCACTGCCCCGTGAGCATTAAGCATAGGTAAAAGCTCTGGTTCTGGAATTAAACACGGCAGCTTGGTGCACTCCAGCTCACTGGGACAGAATTTCCCCTCATTCCAGGTCTGCTCTCCTCGGAGCCCTTGCAGACACCAACCATCACACCATGGGGTTTCTAACACGTTCCCAGGGAAAACAGGAGAAGCCCCAAATCCTTTTACAGCACAACCACACTGATTTCACAAACTGAAGGGGAAATCTGAAAGAGCAGGAAAGGTTGCACCAAATCTGAAGCCTGCTCACCAGCGTGAACCCAGACAGGTTGTTCAGCCAGCCAGCTCCCTAGGTACAGCACAGAATAGCAAAGAGACGCCCAAATGCAGTGAAACCAGCTGAAAATGAAAAGTAATATAATTAAAAGTAATATGAATAATGACAATTAAAAAACCTAAGCAAGGAATGAACAGTTTCACAGACATGGTGTCCCAGCACTACAGGGACGTGTCAGAGTGCCTGCGGTGATCCTGTCCTCAGCAGCCTTCATTTATCCAGGAAGGAATATGAGATTTCTAAGCTGGATTTGTGAATTCCTGCAGAGGCTTTGATTTAGCTCCCGACGTGCTGCAGGGAGGCATAGCCAGAGTCAAGAGCTGCACACCACGCTCGCTTAATCTGCTCTGTAAAACCCTGCAAAAAAGGAGAACCCCTTAAAAAGAAGGCATGCAAAAGAGCAGCAGAAAGACACCAAACTCCACCTCTTCTCATGTGTGGGAGACTTTTCTGTGTCAGAGGTAGGGCTGGTGGAAGCCACTGTTTAGGCACCCCGGCTAATTACCTCGGGCCCTCTTATCAAGCAAATGGACTGGGATGATACGGCAATAATAGGAGGAAGGATCTAATTGAGGGATACCAGGGGGTAACACAGATCTTCTTGTTAAACTAAATTTGTTAATCTAGTGTATATGAGAAAAGGGCAAATGGGAGGGAGAATTCCTCCTTGTTAAACATTTACCAAATGTTGGGTTATTTGAGCCCTGGGGAGAAGTAAATGTATTCACTACTTAAAGGCTGGAGCATTTGGTCTTCTCAGTTGGAATTTATCCCCGATTTGAAAGGAACATTTTTTCCCACTTGGAAAGGTTAGCAGCCTTTGTCTGTGCGAGTGATTTAATATAATGGACCATGATTATTGTTGGATTATTATAATGGCACATTGGCACAGTTATAGTTAAAGTTTTGGCAGAGTTTGTCTCATAAACTGCTATTTTACAACTCGGCTGTAAAAGTTTACTTCGGTCTGAAACTTGAGATACAAGATCTCAGTCCAGGAGGAGTCTTTTTTACTTTTTCAAGCCAAATTAAAAGAAAAAAAGCTTAAAAATTCTCCTGGCTAATGTTTAAGTTATGCAAGTATTAAATACAAATTGAAATCTACTGGCTGAAGACACTTGACGGCATTTGCTTGCTCCTGAATGCCTCTGAGTTAAATCAAAATATTTTCAGCCTCTTATGTAGAAACATGGCTCTCCCACTTTTGGTATTTTGAAGAAAAGTGTGGAATAGTAAAACAGCTGGGGCATTATACATAGAAAAATGAAGAGTGCGTGCCACAAGCACTTTCTTCAATAGGATTACTATTTGTATACGTATGGTTGTTAATACAAATAACAAATGCGTATTTGTTATTAGGCATGCAATTGACTTTTTTATTTTGCATATGCAAATACGCACCCAGTTGTTTTAAATCAACATTGCAAAGATTTTTGCAATATACTAGCATATTGAGCAAAAATTCATCTTGTTTTAAAAGTCCCTCTGGCCACTGTAGAGTAAGATTACAGGACAAACCAAGTCCAACACTTTCTCATCTGCACAAAAGCCACCGATTTCCTCCAGATTCCTTGACTCTTAAAGGCACAGTAGCCAAGTGACCACATCACGCCTCATTTCTGCCTCCCTGAAGAGCTCCAAAGAAACCCAAACACTGGGCTATGAAACAACCACTCCCTGGGACTGCAACCCTACCGCCTGGTGCCAGAGACATTGCAGATGGCAAATGCAGCATGGATCCTAGGGAAAAAAGCTTGTGGGAAACACCGAGCAGTAAGTAATTTCTGGACCAGAGCTGTAGAAGCTAGAATAAAGAAAACTGTTCAAGAGGAGGATAAGCACAATAGGCTGTGGAAGAGTCAACGTAAGTTTCCTAGAGGAATGTCATGCCTCACAAATCTGTTAGAGCACTCTGAAGGAGGCAGCATGGATAGGAGTGATACAGGCAATACAGGGCACTTGGGTTTGCCAGAAGTTCTCAGCAAAGTCTCCCAACTAAAGTTTTTACAGGAGCTAGACTGTTGTACAACAAGAGGTTTTAATAATTGTATAGAGGACTAGAAACAAACCAGCACAAATGGTCGTTTCTCATACTGGAAGTTTCAAAAGAAGTCTCCAATCATCACTGCTGTTTAATATATTCATTAATGGCCTGGGAAAGGTGATAAATAGTTTCACTACTCCAATAATTTCATATCAACAGCCAGACTGAAGGTAACCACAAAGAGCTCTGAAAGGACCCTCTGCACTGAGCAGCTCAGTGATAAAATGACAAATGAAATTCAGTGTCAATAAACACAAAGTAATGCACAGGGGAAAAATAACCAGAGCCGTAAATACACGAGGATAGGCTTTAAGTTAGCTATAACTACACGGAATAGAGGGCTGGGGGGTCTGAGTAGACAGTTCATGGACAGGGGAGCTCAGTGGAAGTTAAAAGGGAAAACAAGGGTTAGGTGTTTTTAGGAAAGGGACAGGATGAAAGGAAAAACAGATCATTACCTAAACCTGTAGCCTGAATCAAGTAGGACATCATTCTGGTCACTGCATCTCAAAAAAGCTGAGAACTGGAAGAGGGGAGGGCCATGAAGGATACATGGCATGACTTCCAAGACAAGCCCGTACAGGTAAGTGTCCTTCGGTATGGAGTAAAGAGAACCCAGGGGACATTACTGGTAGAAGCCTGCAAAACCAGAAGCAGCACAGAGGAAGGATGTAAAGATCAATCCTTCACTGCTGCTTGCTGGGTACCCATTAGGGATATACAGCATCCAGGCAGCAGGTTACAAACAAGAGGAAGCTCCTGTGCTAGGATCCCTCATAACGAAGCAGCAGAGCATGGTACCGTGGGAGCCAAACACACAAACAATTTCTAACAGGAACTTGAAAATTCATGGAGCAAAGTTTGGAGGGGAAAACCAGTCACTTTATAGGTAGGACAGGTCTTCTCCCTCTTCACCTCTGCCTTCCCCAGGGGGTCTGGCTATTTCACCCCTTCCCCCTTTCTGTCCACCACTTTCTCCATGCCTCACCTTCTTATCCAGAGCAGACAGTTCTCAGTCTTTGAGCATCCTTGCCTGCATCACTGCTCCTGCCGGCAGCCTTTACCCCCAGCACACCTGACCCTATCTGCAGAAATGCTACCTCTGAAGATGGATTTACTCACTTTCCTAGAGCATCGCAGGGACCTGGGGAGGCAAGGAGGGACTGACAACACCTCCAACTCGAGCTCTGGCCAGTTCCAGGTGCCTTTAGCCTGCAAACTGACAGCCCAAAGTGATACCACCAGAGAAAGTTACTGTTCTGGCAGAAGTACAAGTTTCCAAGCTTATAACTTGTCAGCTGTTTCTGCCTGATCTTTTGAGGTTAAACTCTCACTTTTGCTTGAAGCTACTCTTCCAATATTGAGCCATTTATAAAGCACAGAGCCGATGCAAACAGCTGTGGCTCAGGACACCCAGAATCAGGAATCTGTGGGCACCTTCTGAGTGGATTTGGAGCCGTGAGATTATTTGCCCTGTCACTGTATGGCAGGTCTTAGAAAATACTGTCTGCTCACTGGTGAAAACTTATCATCCTGCTAAGTGGATAGCAAAAAAAAAAAAAATCCCTAAAAAAATGCCTTTACAGAGAAGTCTGAGCACCTGACATCTACAACTCACGTTCTTGCTGCACAGAAGAGGACAAGAAGTTATCTTTGCCCTGCTCCCTCTGTCTGGTGCTACATTTTGCAGAAGCACATGCAACAGGAGCAGCAGCATGCTGTGGTGCTATTTGAGAGGCACCTACCATGAAGCAATGGCCAACCTTCGTGCTGTCCCAGCTCACTGGGATGCGGCCCCTCTGTACACCGTGACAGAGTCCTGAAGGTTAAGAAGCTCCAAGGTTAAGCTCATCTGCTCTCTCCTTAAAGACAGCTAACATTTCCATATGACAAAAAGCATTGAAGGCAGCCTATAACTTCTAATATTGAGTTAAATTAATTTTTCATTTTTTAATCCTGCTCGCAGCACAGTTTGTAACATTCCGAGTCATATTTATCTTTTGTGTATGAAAACACGATGCCGTTCTATAAATAGCTACAGGTTTCTTGGCAATGGCCGGGTGACAGTGGATTAATTAAACTGGAGAGCAGAGAGTGTGAGGACTAGATTTATATAATGAAAACAATATATCTGCTAACGCTGGAGAAATGCTGATGCTGTAATAACGCTGATATTAATATTTGGTGCAGAACATCTTGGAGCGCATTACTACGATGGTTAAATCTGGTGGGCTGAGAAATGATCAGAGCACTGAAATTACCAAACCAAAATAAAAAACTTACTTTACTATTAATGCCCTCCCATTCAGGAAGATTTGCGGGTATCTGATATTTTAAGTCCCAAGGCCTGGAAGGAACAGTTCACTAATCTCCCACGTGAGCTCTGCAGCAGCTGCAAGAATATTTGGATGTTTGCCGGATCGCATCCCTAAGACAACACCACACCATTCTGGAGTCATGCACAGACTAGAGAAACCCATGAGGAAAAAAAATAATAAATCTATTCCCCCTCTTTCAGTATATTAGCTAAGTCATACTGCCAACCTGTTTTACGGTTTTATGTTAACACAACCCTATTGACTTCAAAAAATAACTGTTACAGAGTGGAAAAGGAACCTCCAAACACTTAATCAAACCAGCTGGTTTGACATTACCAACTTCTAAGATTTCGTGGGAAGTCCCAGGTAAAATATCTTCCAAGTTTATGCTAAAAAAAAAAAAAAAACACAAACAAGCAAAAACCAGGGAAAAGCAGCAAATACACAAAGAAACTGATAAAAAATCCCCTATCAATACCAAGATGTCCCAGGGCATTTAAACACAAGAATGTTCATACAACTCATTCAAACTTCACTGCACTTGAAAAATAAAAGGCACCTAATAACTTCTGCTTAATACTTTTTGCATTTCAAGTTCCACCTCATCCCATGGTATTGCACATGACGGAAACAAATATAAAACTAAAGTTATTTATTAGAATTACAGAATAAAGAGTGAGAGCAAAGATATATACGCATGTCAGTGGTCCAAATAAATTAGGGTCATTTTCATCAGTAGATGACGACAATTTTTTACATTTATTATAATATTTTCCACATAACTATTCTATCTGGTGACATTTTTGCACATATATTAAATATATGTGACACTACATAACATATAGCTAAATATTTGACCATTCCTAAATGCTGCAGTAGTTTGAATACATTTACAAACTGTCAAATATTTTAGACTTTCAAGTGATGCATTTTAAAACAGAATATAATGAAGATAATTTACAGAGGAAGACAGAAATGATCTTCTTGGCTACTAATAAGTAGCCTCGGTCTCCCTGCAGGTCTGAGTGTAGCAGACCACATCTTTATTCCCTTCAGAGTTACGAGCCACATTAGGAAGTAACAGAGGTGGGAAGATGCATATAGGACCAAGCTGTCTGTAAAAATCAGTCCAGAATTACCTAGAGAGTTGTAACAGTTCTCCTCAGCTGAGAGCCTGGCCAAACATCGTAAATCCCAGTTCATGCAGAACATGTGTTGACATGGGAAGAAGGACATGATAAAAGGCAGCAATAGTTGAGCTTTTAAGGCAACCTTCATTCTGGCACTTGGTATTTTTTTGTTTGTTTTTGTTTTAAATAAACAGGTTTAACCTGGGATTAGCACAGATTAAATTCATAGCAAGAACAAACAGTCAGAAGATAGACCCTCTCCAGCTCCATCCACTTGGACCCAACTCTTGTCTCTCTCCTCCTCCTCCCCAGGCCTCATTCCTCAAGCCACAACCAGGGCCCTCCAGGCTCCAGCCTCATCCCCGACCTCATTCCCAGACTTTCCAGACAGAGTCCAAGGCCCCAGCGCCTTGCCAAGCCCTCCCCAGGGCTCCCTCTCTCCACCTTCCCACCAAACCCCAGGCTCCCGGTCTCAGGGTGCCTGCCCAGCTATTCTCATCTACATCCAAACCAGATTTTTTTTTTTTATTTTTGACTTTCCCCCAGCAGCGTTGAGGGCTAACCCAGAGGTGTGGGCTTCCTAGCAGCAGCCTGCACCACCCTCTACAAGCCGCAAAGATGCGGGCAGTGGTGCTCCTTCCCTGGGGAGGAGGCAGGCTCGGAGGCTCTTTGGGCAGAGAGCCTTACGCACTGCTCAAATCCAACTCCTTCCTGCTGAATATGCATGAACTAAGTTTGTTAAAAGCCCAACAGCTTTGCCAAATTTGGGTGGATTTTGACAGAAACTGCAAAAGGCATATCCTTGAAACAAAGGCCACTTCGTTGCCAGCTTTCATGCCTCTGCTCCAAAGCAAGGGCGTGCCATGCAGTTTGAAAGAAAAGATCACCAGAATTATTTTTTTTTTTCCTTTTTAGAAGTTTCCTTATTATTATTTTACTCTTGCAAAACACTGTTGTTCCAGCCTCTTCCCCAGCCCCAATCCACCAGCCTATTTTGTGGAATTGCTTTGGCTGAAATCCTGCAGCCTGGAGCCGATAACCTGGCGTGGAAGCACTTCACCAAGGGGATTAAACTCGAGCAGAGACACCCGCACCTGAAAACATCATCTTCTGAAGATTCCTGACTGTGAAATGCAAGTCCAGTCCTAATTTCGCAGAGCTTGTGTTGTACAAGGTACATGTTTTTTTCTCCCAGCTGGGTCTGTGGCCCCTTGCGAGGTCACTTCCAGCAACCCTGGGCTGGAGCAGTTTTGAGGAGGCGCAGGTTCCTGTGGGCACGGCAAGGTGCTTTGCTGTGTTGTGCGAAAGGTCTTCAATTAATGCTTGGTTCCAGGAAAAGGAATGAACCGAAACGTGAAGCTGTTGCATCCAGTGTTAGCTAATGGCTTGTTTTAAACATTTGTGAGGTGCTTTAAGCCCAGGATAGGTTCCAGAAGCATTGAATAAATATAAATAAATACAGTATTCTCTCCCTGCTCCCTTGACAGGCCGTAAGCAAAGAGCAACAAGCTGCCTACAGAGCTTCAGGAAGGAAACAGATGTAGGAACTTTTACAGGCATTCCCTCGGATTCACTGGGAATGCTGGATAGGCGTTGAAAGAGCCAAACAGACCATCAGCTGAGCATGTCCAAAACTTCTGTCTGGAGCCAAGAGCCAGGCCAGCCTCCAAGCTCCTGGCAGCATCGCATCGCCCTGCTCCTCACCTTCCCCAGGGGATCACGGGGCAGGTGGCACACATCCGAGGGCTGTGCTGCATCCCAAAGGCAGCACCAAACACCACAGCCTGCACAGCTCACCTATTTATCATAAGCATCAGAAACTGCAGCTTCTGTCAGTTGTAGCCACCTGAGAACCACCCCCAGGAGGGTTTGGGGCTCTGTGCTAAGCACCCAACCCTGTGCTGAGGCTCAGGGGGTGCTGGGGTGCCCTTCTGTTCCAGCATCTTGCCCAAATCCCTCCCTGTGAAGCGCACACAGTCTCAGGCCGGGCACTTCTCCTGCCAGGAGAACTTCCCCACCACTGATTTCCCTCTGACAAAACCCTTGCACATTAATTAAATTCCTTCTTTCGGGGAATGGTTTAGGTTAGGGCGTCCAGAATCAAGGGCTTTTTCTACAGGCTCAGCCCTGCCAGATGTTGAACACCACTGCCTCTCTCGACGAGCACCGCCAGCTGAGAGCCCCGAAAGCCAAAATCCCATCGCTACCTTACGGCAAGATGAAAACCCACCGGATGCCCAGATTCACCAGCCTGATTTCATCCACACACCCTTACAGGACAAACTAATTTCGCTTCCAGGAAAACCATACCGAAGGAGCGTTTCCTGTCAGTAAGACACAGTCCTGTCTTTCCAAGAATCAATAGATAAGCATCCCTTTCTTTTTCAGATATTGACTCAGTGTTACTGAAAAAAAAAAAGGCTTCCTTTAAATTCATCTGGTTGAATTCCTCTGCTGACAAACACATGCGCGCACACACCCCATACTAGCAAGAGGAATGGTAATTATTCCCCCGGAGAACAATAACTTTGCAGTACATTTCAGAAGCAGCATGATTTAGCAAATTAAGCCAAGAGCCGAGGATACTAAATACAGTTGATTTCTTTGAAGCTGGTGGTATCAAAAATTATTTCCTAGATCTCTTTAAACACTCGCACTCTGGAAGGATAAACACAGAGATCTTGAAAAACCCAAACCCAAGGAATTTTGTCAAGTAGCTAGAAGCTGAAAGCCACTGGAAAGAAATGCTTTCTCAGCCACTAAGTCTCACCTGCATCTTGCTGCCTGGCACATCTTAGATTTTGGTACCCTTCTTAATGGATGGGCCCATCACAGAAACTCTCCTAAGAGCTGGCTCCGAAAAAAGCAGCAGAATTTTTACTTCTGTTACTCAGGCTTTGAAAAATATTGCTTGACGTGTGAGAAGGCAGGCCTTTCTATTACTTTGCTGAGAGTACAGACAGACTGATAAAAAATGGCTAAAAGTACATTTTTCCTTAGGAAAACGACAGCAGGGTCCTGCCAACATAACGCTTGTCAGGACGTTACAACTGTTAAAGGATTTTTTGGTAGCTGGGGGGTTCTGCTGAAACGTTCCCCCCCCCCACAACACAGAGAGGAACGCATTAAACCGCTAAAGATTCATTCCTCCTCAAGTTGTTCCTTCTCCCCTCGCTATGATAAATGCCATCTCAAAGACATTGATACACATAAACTTGGAGGATTTATAGCGCATTTCCAACACTAATATTAAACATATCCTTTAAACTTTTTTTTGGAAGGCTTTAGATTCCCCCTCCCCCCCTTTCAGAATCATTTAATAGATGTTAAGTCACCTTCAAAGAATTTGCAAATCCTTTGAAGTACAGTACAGAAAAAATAGACTTCAACATCTTCCGAACAGTTGCAGGTAACATGTAATAATTTCTGAAAGCACACGCAGAAAGAGCTGTCTAACACCGAGTCACTACTGCCTGCCCTGAAAACGTACTCCTGCTGAAGTCCGTTTTACAGACACACTTTTGGTAAGCTCTCTCCTCACCCTAAAGTGCCAGTGGGTAAGAATGACAAGGATTTTCCCCCCTTTTTTTATTTTTATTCTTGATAGCTTAAATATGTTTCATTTTTTAGAGAGAAGATTCTCCTACAATTGGACAATCCCTTTGAAGCAGGGCTTTGCAGCCATGCGTTGCTTTCCCTCCACAGAGCCAACACACATCTTCCCTGCCTCGTTTCTTACTTACAGATCTGATTTGGTGGCAGCGTTAAATGGGAAGGCTTCTGCAGGCTTGTCATAGATTTTCCATTTTGTGACAACGTGGCCAGGGATTGTCAATAATAATTCTCTAGGAACAAAATGTTCCTGAGCAGAATATATCACTCACTCTTTGTCAATTAATAAAATCTTTAAAAACATCTCTTAAAAGATTTCAAGTTTTAACTCACTCCAAGCTCCCTTAATGTGCACGTGGCAGGTTGATACCATTGCCCAACCACCTGAAAAAAAATATTCCTAGCAAATGCAAAAAATATTTATCCCTTCTTTAAAAGTTCAGAGTACAGAAGTTTTGCATAATTAAAATGTTTTCTGATTCTTGCTAGAAGTCCAAAGGTTAAATACTTCTCTTTGCTAGTATAGACCACATAATTGAGAGGAAGCAAGCGAGTTTATTCTTTGAAAGGCCATGAAGAAAAAAAAAAAAACAGAAGTTTATTTGTGCTTGCAAATCCTTTCAGGTCTAAAGAACCAGTAAGATAATAAATTGTTTTTGCTGAAAACAGGAAGTTTGGCAAAGATGCAAAAGGACAGCTAAACTTTGGCTAGACAACCCAAAACACTGTGTTCTACTTTGAAAGTATTTCCAACAACAAAAAAGAGTGAAGTGCCTTGAATCCATAGAAAGCTAAAGGAACAGCAAAGGCATCTGGCAGCAGTCGCTTGTTGCCAAACTTGTGGTTGTGTTGTGCTGGCTTACGGGCTGGTTTGCCAGTTTTCAGTAACTTGCATCAAGCGCAGCTGAAACCCACATTTATAAAGCCTCAAATGGTGTCAAAGCTAGAAAAGCCTCAAGGAGCCTCTTCTTTCTTCTTTTCATCTGGCCAATACCGAAGGAGTAAATAAGCATCGCTCCTAACGTTCTGGCGTATAAAGGGAGACAACCAAATTTTGAGTCCTGGACGAAGTCGCTATGGGGTTTGGTGCAGCAATGCCCACTGGGGGCAACCCCATGCCCCTGGCTGACAGCGTCCTGCTGCCCCCTGCCCCATCCTCTGGCAGGGGAAGACCTAAGTCAGCATGAGGTGCAACTGGAATGCAGTTTATAGGACACCTGGCTTATACTTAAAAAGTTTTGTCAAGATTTGGGGTGTAAGATTTTAGACCACGCAGATACGAGCCATACTGTGAGTTTTGCACAGAGGAACAGAGAACAAATCCCCACTCGCTTCACCAACACAAACCAAGCAAACGGGCCCCTCCAGTGCTACACTTGTGTGAATGAGCATAAGGAAACTTATACACATATACAAATACACAAACTTTGGTTTTTGGGGGGCTAGAACTGCCCACAATTAACCTGAGAGTCTCCACTCCTGAAATCCACGCCCCCCTCCCCTTCACCCAATATTTATTATGAAAACCCACTTCTCCAAGACATTTATCACAAGAGGCCAACCAGACCCTTTGGGCCAACCAAAACAAATAGTATCTATATCATAAACATTTTTTTTCCTGAAACGAGCAACCGAAACACAACAACCATACACTGATCTTATTGGCTTGCTCCATTACAGCCATTACGCAAAGCTTAATACCTCACATCTGCTTCTTGCGATCCTGAAGCAAGGAAGGAACATATCATTAGGAAATCCTGGAGCAGGGGGTGCGAGAAAGCGAGCCCAAGTTTATTCATTATACCACTTCCTCGCTAAAATTATTTAGTAAAATTAACTGCATGACCACTAGGTTGCACCTGCACAAGCACAGGGAAGAGAAAAAGAAACACGCTGGTACACTATGAAGGTGTAACAAACAGAAAGCAAAGGACACAAAAGTCCTGAGAAATCTTTATGACTAACAATGATATAAACATCTTCACTTTATGGCACATACCCCAGGACAGTTCAAAAACATCAAGCTTTTAGAAAGGCACCGGCTAGAACCCTGATGGCCTCAGCCCCTTGAAAGCCTAGAGCAGGTATTTCACACATAGCGTCTGCAATATGTGCTCTTCAAGAGTAACAGCGACAATAACAACATCCATACCTCATAACATAGCACTTCTCTGATGAAAACAAAGTGCTTCGCAAGGAAACAAAATATTACCATGCCCGTTTAGAACCTCCTGGCTGGAGAAATGAAGTCACTTACCCAAGAGCATTCAGCTGAAGCAGCAGCGGAGCCAGGAGCAGAAGCCAGGGTCCCCCTGCAGCTCCCCAATGTAAGCCTTTGTGCTCCGGACCACACCTCAGACTTCAGGAGAGTATGTAACACAGTGCTTGACGCTGGGTTGAGCTTTAGGTATGATCTGGAAGCACTTCAAAAGCTGCAGAGCAAAAAGCAGCGTATAAATGCAAAGTGTGATTATTATTCAACAGATATTGGAAAAATTACTGCAGTTTGTATTTGTTTTTCTGTATTTGTGGGATTTATGTTGTTTCAACACTCGAACAGCTTTTGATAATGACACCATCTGTTAATTCTCACCCTCCACTAATTTAGAACAAGTGGTGGAATTGTTAGACTGCAGCCTTACAGATCCCAGCTTAGCAAACAAACCCGAGCCCAGGGTCAGCGAGAGGGATTACCAGCAGCGGGACGCAGCAGCCAGCTGGGCACAACTTCCAGCACCAGCAGAGAGGAACGCACCAGATCACCAGGAAGGACACAGCACTCACGTAACCCTCTAGAAAAGCTTTCTGGAAGGTTGTGGTCTCTTTCCTGTGCGCACCAGGTGAGGAACGTTAGCTCAGAAACTTGGCAGACTAGCAGGGCAGCAGCAGGTGGGGTATTTCAGTGCAGATTTGAGATAGCTGCGAGGTGGGACGGATGCCCGGGTACACGTTGAAGGCTCCCCGATTGCAACCAGCTTCAGATGGGTCTGCATGGAGCAACTGCCCCCACCCAGGTGCCTTGTTCAACTAACACCCCTAGATTAGGGCCCAAGATGGTGTCAATTAGGGTAATTTCATATCCCGAACACACAAGTCCTGCAAAAATACCAATTGTGGAGCAAGAGAGCCACAGTCATATATTAGTAATACATATTTAAATAAGATATAAGTTTACAATCAGTCTGTTGTGGTTTTTTTCAACCGTGTCCCTTAAATATCCTTCCCTCTCTTCTCTGAGGTGCTCTTTCTCTGTCTGTACAACCTCTGTGCAGGTTGTACAAGAATTTATTTAATATACTTGCAAAAGGGTCAGATTATGCCACATGCAGATTACACAGTGAAAAAAGATGTCTCCTGGCCTCTGGACTACTCTTTGCATGTGCTGTTAGCCATCCCTTAGTTTTTCTAAGAGCCTTTTAACCCCCTCTTGCTGAATTCACCTTGATAATGTCATTCTTTGCTCGGGTAGTGAATCAAATCCCAAATAATTGAAATTTTCTATTTCACAAAGCCGTTTTATTAGAAGAATGGGCTTTTACTGCAAACAAAAGCTGTAATACAAGGGTACATCAGCATACAAGGCAACAGGGAGCTTGTGCGTGTTATTTATGAATGTGTGGGGCACGTCTATGAAAACCTCAGCCCTCCATGTTCCTGATTATACAAGAGTCAGGTGTAATACCACAGTTATCCTTGTCTAGCAATACCCCTGGTGGAGCTCTTCATATTAAGGTTATTTGGTATTCATCATCACCACTGTAATACCCAATTACCTTATGTCCAGGAATGAAATAGGTTTCCTACCTGCCATTGCCACAGTTTCCCATTGCCTTTAGTGGGTACAGAAGGTAAAAAGGAAGGTATAAGTAAAGCAGGGAATTGGGTTAGCACAATCATTTTAGCGCAGTGCGTTGCCTGGGCTAACACATCAAGTACCTCAGGATATATTTACACCAGGAAGACAACGTGCTGCAGCACACAGAGAATGTCTCTGTCTTGAAGCCGCACAAAGCATTGGTGGCAAGCTTAGGTAAAAGCCAGGATTTTCCAAACTCTATTTTCATGTCCAACATGCAGAGAAACCCTTCCGTGGAGAATTTCCTCCAGCAGCGAAAGCGCGAGCTCTCCTCCCCATCCTCCAAAAAGGACTATGATAGGGATGGAAAATCTGCTCCCTCAGCTGGCTGTGTCAACGCAGTGGACCACGGCCATTGCCCGTGGGCTTGTGTTTGAGAGGGGAGCAGCAGAAGCCGGGCGTCACACTGCTGTATACATTGCCAGGAGCTACGAGGAAGGAACTTTCTCCGGTACTGAAATGCTCTTTCCTCATTAACCACCAATACATGAGACTGCATTGGAAACTGAGGCTTCTGGTAACCCCAGGAAAGGCAGGTTAAGACCCCAAACCCCAAAGGTGCGTGCGTGTGTGTATGGTGATGAGGTGAGAAAGGTGCCAAAGGGGCAAAATTTGCCTGACAAAAACTCCCAGGTCTTACTCCTCGGTCCTATCAACTCTGGCTGTTCAAAGCATATTACCGTTAGCTTGGAGTGCGCCCGGAGCACCCTAAAGTCACTTGTTGCTGTTATTAAGGGGCAATTATTCCTAAAAAGGAAGAAGAATGAGACATTTACTGGGCATTATAGGCACATGGTTGACATCACTGGGAGCCAATCAGGGCTCCTGAATTGGGGCCAGCTTTCAAAACCCCTTGATGTCATTGTTTTACAAAAGGTATTTGATACTACTGCTGCCTTCTTAGATGTGATCTCATCCTTGACCCTGTGTGGCACTTTTAGGAACAGCTCCCTCAGGTTTACTTTTATCAGATCATAAACTACATCATCTTCCCTTGCCTGTGAGATGTGCTAAAACTTGTATCGTTTGTAACTGGAAATCCTATAAAGCTGCCTGACATTTCTGGGCGACAACAAACTGAAGTCAAAGTTGGAATGGATGAGGAGGAAGCTTCCACGCTTACAAAAGGGTGTGTTTGCTAGGGGAAACTAGAGTCTGGAGTACTTCTCCCTAAATACTCTAAGGGCTAAGTTTTTTTGTAGTAACAGCAGGGCCGTGTCCCGTCTTGGAGTAATAACACATGGTCCCTCGCTGACTTGTCTTAATAACATTACAAATACATGTTATATGCTACAGGAAATATTTACAGTCTCTTCCAGCTCTATCCTGGGCACATTTTAGAACAATTGTTGCTAAACAGTTATTAAAAAACTACGGCAGTATTTCAAAATGCAGGTGAAGTGAGACCATGCCACAAGTGGGTGAAATCTGCTCCTCCCCACCCTTCAGAACAGGTAAAACGTCCAAATCTGGGCACTTTAATGCTCAGCATAAAGATTTCAGAGTAGGACTGCGCTCGTTGTAACACTGCAATTTCCTACAGAGCCCTCTGTGAGAAACCAGGGCTGTGCACAAAGGCCTCGCAGCGACGCTGGGGGACTCGTGGAGGTACCCTTTATTTCACAGGGATGCAAACAAAGGTCGAGGAGCTGGATGGCTCGCCTAAGGTCTCGGAGCCAGCCCGATGCACAGCCAGAGTTTAACAGGGGAAGATAAGGAACTCACTAGCCAGCGGCATGGGTCTAAACAAGGTCAGAGGGTGTCGCCGGGGGGCCAGGAAGACTCGAGTCGCAGCTGGCATGGGTCAGCACGCGAGTTGAGGGGGCAGAGAATAAGCCGGAGCTAAATATACTCCAACTCCTTGTAGGCTCCGTGCTGGCAGTAGGCCAGCCTGCCGCAGTAATGGCTGGGGTAGGTTGAAAGTGCTCTCCCCTGCCAGCTAGTCAGCCCTGCCTTAAATTAACCCAGCTGACTTTGGACTGAAACAGATGATGGGTCCTCATAAACTCAATTACCCAAGCTCAGCCACGAGCGGGGAAAGCTCTAGATGAAGCGCGGTGCTTTACAAATATCCTGAACCTCCGCTGTCTTCCCCGCAGTGACTGTTGACAGTGACCTAAATTCTTAAATCCATCAGAAAGACAAAGCTTCTGGTTAACCTAAGCAACATCACTTTCGGGGGCCTTTGCCTAGAACTGCTATATAGACGATGAAAGGAGGCTTTCTGAGACCATCCCTCCAGTGGATGTCAACATACAGCGATGAATTCGCTCAAGATGTTCCTGGGGATCTCTTTCCTGTTAGGGTCATCCATTTCTCCAGGCTCCTTTTATTGCAGTCTCTGATCTTTCCAACTGAAAGAAACCACAGTACTGCTTTACAGGAGACTTGTTTAAGTCCCGATATAAAGCGATGCTCACAGATACCGTTAACAATTCGACAACAATCCCAACACTTAGTATTAAATCGGTTTAGATAAAATAAAAGCCCCGTGTCTGTAAAAGTATGTGTATTTGCATGGATATAAATATAGTTCAGCTGCTAAATTTACATGCTGAGCCTGCATTTTCTGCAATAAAATATTTAAGTGGTTCCAACTCTACAGTGAGATTAAAAAAAAAAACACAAGACAGAACAAGACATCGGCATAGGACAGTATCGACTGGACACAATCAATCACCTGGACTAGTAGAAAGATAAATATCTTCAACGTGGACTGACAAGGGCCAATACAGATCTTCCCAGAGACAAATAACCTCAATAATACCACCTCATGCAACAGTAAACTAAGACTAAGCTTTCATTTTAATGCCTAGCACTTAGATATCAGGGAAGTCTGATAAAGGATCGCCTGGGGCTGAGCCAAACCAGCACAAAGTGCAGGGCTGTGGGCTCTCCCCATCACACGGCTGGAGCTGGTGGAGGATGAGGAGAGCAGCTAACTGCTGTCGGGGAGTCTAGTAAGAGTTCAGTGCTTTGTTTGCCTTTCCACCTCGTTTTCTCCTATGCTTCTTCGGGAACTGGGCTTTCCTGAAAAGTTACCTTTGAGGCCGGTCTGTCAGAGCCGGGGCTGGGCTGGTGGCAGGACTTGCCTGAGCTGAGTCCTGGTAGTTCAAGTAGAAGCTCTCCCACTTGTCATCACAGAATATATGACCTTATTACTCCTCCCTCAGTTCTGGCACTGGCTGTTAACACTGCAGCCAGGGAAGTTTCCTCAGTGCTCTCTGCTGCTGTCTCTCCCAGCTCCTTCTGCTTTTTGTTTTCCAATTGCAGCAAAAATATGTGAATCCCATTTTCCGCCAACACCGAGATGGACAGGCTCCAGAAAACAACGCGAAAGATAGCAGGGCAGGAGGATACGTGATGGGGTTACACTCCTAGCTAAGGACACGCCTCGAGCTGCGGGAATTTATCTGCGTGTCCATGCGACGATGCCACCTGCTACTACAGGATGTGGACAAACAAACGAGCTCTGGCCCTCAGCGGCTCCCATCTCTCTCAGATTTCACTGGCCAGGAGAACAGAGTTAGGGAAGCCACAGGACAAGCCTACGGTCCCCAGCAATGTCAGCAGCAGACCGAGACCTGCTGGCTGGCTGCCCTGGGCTTTGAGCTTCCCACGGGCATCCCGCTAGCGATGGGGCTGCGGCGAGGTGGAGATGCGGGCGTTTTGGGGCAGATCTGCCCTTTTTCCACTGCCAGGCGGGACGGGAGAGATGGCAGGGCTGCAGCAGCCTTCTCGCTGGCTCGGAGCAGTCCCTCTGTCTGAGCGTGAGCTCCCCTCGCTCTTGCACAGCCCTATCCAAAAAGCATTGTCTGGAAGCAATTAGAGAGATTTTTTTTTCTTTTTTTTTTTTCCATCGTTGCCTGACAACTTCAGCAGACGCACATGTAGTCGTCCCCCTCCGCTTCTGAAGGCCTTTGCTTACTGTTAACTATTTAAACGTTGAACGTATTACAGCTAATTGAACTCACTGCTCCGACAACTGAGTCCGAGGTCAACTGTCGTATACGGTAACACTGTTTGGGTAAAAGGACTTTGGGGAAGTTCAGAAACCCTTAGAAAAGCGCTCATGCCTGTCCATATACTTGTCAGTCCTACTTGTTGTTCCTAATGTGTTGGGTTTTTTTTGGTTGGACAACCAGATGGAGCTGCTCTGAGGACTCCTCAAGGAACAGATGAAAGGACTAACCCTGCGGTTCGTGCTGAAAGCTGGGGCACGGGATGCCACCGGGCCGAGCTTTAAGCACCTTGCTTCAGGTGATTATCTTGGGATGGGCTTTGTGGTCCCTGGTGGGGTTAGGTCTTAAAATAGATCTTTTTCCATAGGGCAATTCTGATTCATATTTAGATGCCTTTATTGCCTTCTGGAGGGACTTTTTTGACACCGTCTCTTTGTCAGCTTTATGGGAAACCTGGAGAAATTGTCCTCCAAATGTAGGTACGGTGAATATCCTCTCGGAGGGTCATACCGAGAAAGACTCAGATGGTAAATGAGAAAAGCTGTCTCGACTTCAAAGGTGTTATTGTTGACTTACATCCTGCTGAGGATTCAGCCCGGTGTTTTTAAAATGCTAATGCTCCTCGGCCTGTGGCGAACAGATTTATTCTGATTGCCATACCTTCTGGGAGAAAAAAGGAAAGGAAGGAGAAGTCGGTGGGTGTTAATGGAGCAGCAGCAGCAGAGGATTCATCCCCAAAGGTGCCAGATCCTCAGCTGCTGTAAACCCCGAGGGAGTGACATCAGGACCAGGTCTGTAGAGCAAAGCTGTTCCCCCCACGCCCCCGGTGCTGTGAGAGCATCTCTCACATGCACAAATTATCTATCTTTCATACCACTGAGCTGGTGACTTTAGGGGCACAAGGGCTTTTGTTGGTACCTGGAAAAAAGCAGCCTGCTAGAAATGAACAGCAGGTATTGTTGATTTTTCAGAAGGGTGAGTTGTCTTTAAGGCATGTGGAGGAATGTGAGCATCCCACACACCCAGACACTTTGCAGTCAAAGACTGAAAAACAGAAAATGAGAAAAGAGACCATGGGAAGGAAGGTTCCTTCTCTCTCATCTCTCAGAACCGACCAGGCCTGAGGTGAGTAGTTCGGAGCTTCTCTTTTGCAGGGGAAGGGGAAGCCTGCTGGGAGCACAATCCTGAAGCAGGTATCAAGGGACCAGAGGCAGCCAGGCTCTAAAGAAGATGGGAGTTACGGTACGGCCAAGCTGTCTTCTCGTCAATCATCTAGTCAATCTTCTGGGAGATCGCAGGAAACCTTCAGACAGTCCATGCCCATGACACTCCCAAATCCCACGTCTCTGACTGTAGCCTTGCACAGGATTTGCAAAGAACAACATCTGAGCTTCCACCAGGCTTTGAGCTAGGGCACGAGGCTCAGATCCCCGACAGCACAGGGACCGGTGAGGAATGACTCGGTCTTTACTTACTGGGTCATCAGCCAACCTTTGTAATCTGCACAGAAAGAATGAATTACTATCAAAGGGATGTGAACTGTCCAAAGCAGCTGCAGGGCTCTTCTTGAGGAAAGCGAGGGTCTTGCATTTGTCCGCCACGTATCAGGATGGTAATAACCTGATGACCTAAGAAGCAGAGTCATTTTTAATACCTGCTCCTTTCTCCCAGTACCTGGAGGGGTAGTCCTGCATGCCTCATCTCACTGGTTATCATTATTATGTCATCCAGATCAATCATTTCAAGCTCATTGGGTTGTAAATGCAGCTTTGATCATTCGTTACACTTTGTTAGTATTTATCAGAGCCAGGACTCTGCTAATCTGAAACAGCAGCACTCAGAAAGCAAGGAAACCTGGACTCCGAGTGCTTACTGCAAGTCAGAGGGGTGGTGTTTTGTTTGTTTCCTAAATTATTCGCTTCCAAAATTTTGCAAACTGCTGAAGGAGAGGCAGGAGGACATTTTCCCTCTTTCAAGGTGGGCTCTGTGAGAGTGACACACGAGGCACCTGACGGCTGATGGAAGCCCAGCGCTGCTCCAGCAGGTCGGGAATAGGCACAGGAGAGGGATTCCTCCACTGGCAAAACCTCTTCTACGTCAAAGTACGGGTAGGGCTCCTGGGGCTGATGCATAGTGCACTGAAGTCATTGAAACCAACAGGCCTACACCCAGAGCGCTCTGGAGCGGGTCTTTTTCCCATTTTAACTCCTTGCATGCATTGCTTGTGGCTTACGCTGCATTTAGGACAAAGCAAAAGCATCGTTTTTTTAATTGCAAGCCCAGGAAGCGAAAGGAGGACTGCACTCCAAATGCTCTCCTTAGCGACGACAAGCAAAAATTCTTTAGCACCATCTAGCTAACGCCGAAGGTAACCCACACTGACACTTCCCACAGCTCCGCTCTGCCACCGACACTCCTCGCCTTTAGCATGCAGACTTCAAAAGCCACAGAGAAAGTCGCTGCATGCCGATGAGGAGGAGAGGATGGTTTAGCAAAGCACCGAAGAGCAGAGCGTGCATTTCACATAGAGCCAGCTGGGCACCTATTGTTGGCCACGTCAGGTGCAAGGGCAAGTTTCCTAAAACGATTTACATCGTACCTCGTACACCAACCTGAGACAACACAACAGCAGGACATGGGAAGGGACAAGAATCCCTTTCTTCCTGAAACGTTAGGGAAGATGGATGTGAAAAATGCTGTGGAAGCAAAACCTGATGAAGGAAGATTTGGTGAAGCTGAATAAAGAGCTATGAAATTAATGGGAGATGTCTGGAAAAACTTTGAGGGAATAGTCAGAGGCAGTCACAATCAAAATCCTTCACAAATTCAAGCAATATTTGCTGAAATGTTCTTGTAGGAGAAAAAAACAATAAGGGGAACAGTTCAAGATAGCCAAATATTTTGAAATGAAAGAAATGGAATTTTCCATTTAAAAATCAATTTCTTTCTTAAGATTTTGTAATGATATATTATTGTATAAAATGTAAAAACAAAACCTCAGAAAATCAAGTTACTGATCTACATTTATCATTTTCTAAAAAACATTTCAGAGTCCCCTTTATAAATTCATTTTGTGGAAAAAAAAAAAAGAAAGAAAGAAACTAATGGATATTGCATCTCAAAAATAAGCTAAGCATTGAAAAAAAAAAGTGCTTTTTAAGGTTTCATGAACTAGTTTTGAAACTTTTTTCTTTAAGTTCTGATAAGAAATCAGTTAAGCTGATAGTGGAACTGTCTGAAGGATAATGCACGGTCTTATCAAGAAGTATGGGACTTGGGAGCCTCCCTTTTCTGACAAATTACTAGTCAGTAGGAAAGTATGGATCTGTTATTGTTTCATGTAGGACTGAATCATTATCTGAAAAGAGTATGTCTTCACCTTTCATGTTTTTATCAAGGGGAAAAAGCATCACCATATATAAAAAGCATCATGCTATAAAAGAATAGGAGGCATTCTGATGGAGCACTAGCCCCATTACTTGTTTACATTTGGGCCTTCAGAAAAATCATCAACCAAGTTTTAATTTCTTGAGCACCTACATTTTGCAATTGACCTAGGTTATTTGCAAAAATAAATTTTTTTATTCACAAAAAAATTTTTGACCTAGGTTATTTGCAAAATTTTTGCAACTGACCTAGGTTATTCGGAAACATTTTCCAAACTCAGTGATGGGAAGAGGCGGCGGTAACACCAGGCTGAGCCACCACGTGAAAGCCCCAAACAGAGCAGGCTGCCAGCAGCTCCCCAGCTCAGGTACGACAGAGCTCACCCACCCAGGCTGTCTTTGCAAGCGGCATGGGTTCGCTTGGATTGGCTTGCTTACGGAGAGAATCAAGGGAAGAGGTTTTGTTTGCTCTCCTTGTTCACTTGCCTGCTTGGGGTATTTCGTTCTTTTATGATTTGGCTTGTACAAAATACCCTGTCAAAAGGCACGTGATGGAATTGCCGCTGAGACTTTGAGCATACACTATTCCCACGCCCTCTCACACCCTGAAATAAGCTTTTTATTCTATCATAATTAAGACTCAGGAATCAGCCCTTGTTTCCTTAAAAGCACACACAGCCCTAAACTCAGTATTTTGCTGCTGATTTGCTTTACCTGCTAATAACCCTCTCCCCTCCCTGAATTGCTTTCATAGACTTGCTGTCTTTCTAGCCACTACTTGCTGAACTTGGACTTCCCGAGCGTGTGATTAAATCACTGCACCTCAATACTGAGCCTTTCCCTCTGAAAGTGGCTATGCCAGCGAAACCACCATCGCTGCATGGACCGCCGTGGTAAATACAGAACTTCAATCACATCTGCGAGATGTTTACTGCATGTATTGCTGGTCTTCTTATTAATTATTTCCAAATCTCAGAGGAATATTTTGACACACAGTGCCAGTGCACACAGCCTCATTCCTGTAGAAGAAAGGGTGAACATTCCCAATGCTCCTAAATAAGAAGGGCACATGTATCTCCACATACAGAACTCCTATGGGCAGTTAAGAGCCTCAGCCTCACTGAAAACTAAAGAAAATACACTAAAATTGAGTGGTTTTTTTTTACCTAAGTCACATAGACCATTTGCAATATTTTACAGTCTTTAAACAAAGGTTGCACATCAGACACCTCAGCTTGAATTTATGACAACTTTAAAAACCCCGTAAGAAAAATGGAGTCATTCAACAGCAGCGGCTCGGGAGAACCCACTATTAGCAATTTGAGGCAATCAGAAATGTAACATCCGCGCAGGAACACGATCCAAACCCCTCCGCAGTCAGCACGCTTCCCATTCGATACGAGAGGCATTAGATCAGGCTTATATCAACTGATGGGAGGGCAGAAAGCAGCTCTTCGGGCTTCAGAAAAGCAAGCGTCTTTTTCTCTGAATAATTATTATTATTGTTAAAATGTATATTTTCTCAGCTTTTTATTTACTATATAAAGTGCTTTCCACAGTAAATCAACAAATATGAGTATTCATGTCACCAAGTGCTGATGATTAAAAATAATTACTTTAATGGTGGCTGGCCTGATGCCAAACATAATTAGCTTTCGCATTTCAAGCATGATAGTGGATAATTTACATCTCCTTTCACACCAATACCAAACTACTCCTAATGGATTCTATTTTAGTTTTTATGAATTAATAGAAATTTAGTGCCCAATTCACTATATTATAGCCACTATTTGCTTTCAAAACCAAAGGATTGTCTCAAAAAAGGGCACCGAGTATCCAAATCACATGGGCTCTGTGGGATCCATATCCAATAAACCCAGCTTCCGTGCTGACAGTGTCCTTGCCTATGCCCTTAGAGCTGTCGGAGGCAGAGGGAGAAGAAAACTTTCTCAGACAGGGCAGGGAATCCTGTTCGGGAGAGGAAAAACCCTGGGAAGGCCGGCAAGGAGCCCCTGCTCTCCTCCTGAAGCGCAAGGGAACCTCCCGCCTGCTTCGGGGGACGGGATTTTATTCTGGGGATAGCGAAGGAAATTGGACATTTGCCTTTTAAAAACATCAGAAGCTGTTCAAGGACCCGGTGGGTGAAAACAGGAAACCTATTTACATTCTTTCCAAGTGGCTTTAAAACCAGTTCCCTTTTACCTACCCACTAGGTCCGAGCACAGAGCCCCAAGCTCATCCTGTGGGGCAAAACACTGATCTGCACGTGCAGGATCGTGCTGGCCTGCTTCAGCTACGTCTTAGGGTGACAAAGGTGCCTGAATGCTCTTTGCGGGAGGAAAGGGAATTGCCCTCTGCTTGGTTTTGAAGACTCTGCCCGTAAACAGTGTGGAAATGCAAAATGCACGGCGCAGCTAGTGGCTTCGTGGGCAAGCAGGAAGGTCAGAAGCACAACCTGGGCTTTAACACACGGGTATAGAGGCAGGCTGCACCTCTGCTGCTGAGCTGGAAAGGAGCAGAGAGCAACACGGAGGCAAAAATCACCCCAGACCCTAATCTAGGGGATGACTGAGAACGGAAGGGGGGTGATGCCTCCCAGCCAGCATGGAGAAGACAAAGGAGGCTGAAGCCCCCCTGGAGCAAACCTCAGTGACTTGGTTTCCAGATCTCAGCCTCCGACAGGCCCAGCAAGGCTCCAAGCCGTGCCTGACTGCGATCAGGCCCCGATCTGAAAGGTTTAACTGCTTTTGCTTGCTGCAGGAAGCTGGCAACAACGGTTTCAAAGGAAGAGTTTGGGAAAAGTATCCAAAAAAAGCAGAACTGGAAAGAAGCAAAACCAAACACCCTCCCTCCCCAGCCTATCCGACTTCCCTCTGTGCTACACGATACAATTGCTGCTGCCCGGAATGCCCTAAGACCGTGCTTCAGGGCTGCTATAACGAGCCCAAAACAAGCAAATAAGTTTCAGAGGAGCTGTAAACATTTTGTTTCAGCGTTCTTTTTTTTTTTTTGTTGCTGGTCACCGATGAAAATAAAATACATTTGTCAAGTTTAAGCCTTCACCTTTCAGCCTACTGCTGACGTCGAATATAAACACTTCTTGTGAACCCCTTCCAATTTACATTTCAATGGACCACAACCCTCACATACACTGACGGAGTCAGACTGCCAGCGCTGGCAACCTCGGAAGAAGCACAGAGCAAATGGACGTGGTGTCAGCTTCCCCGTGCTGCCTCCTGGGGTTTGTTCCTGACCTTCTGTAGGCTCCTGTAGGGGCTGGTGGGAACCCAAACCTTCACGTTGTGCAGGGGCCTGGCCACAGCAGCAATTAACGCTGGTTTTTAATGGGTGAGGTTTTTCGATGAACGCTCCTCGCATCACTTCCCAGAGGCTGCACAGCAAATACCTGGAGGAGGGAAGGAGGGGGGAAGAGCAGGCAGAAGCGGTGGTCCACACCAGTCGGAGCAAGCCTGGCATTGCTGCTTGCTTAGAGATAAAATCCAGCACCACAGCAGGAAATCCCGAGGTCCGGCCCTGTCCCCTTGTGCTCGCAGGAGCTCCCAACACACCCCCCCACGTTTCATTTTGGCAGAAATCCGAGCGTATCCTCAGCGCTCCGATGTAAAGTAAACCGCCATGTCATCGCTCCGGCACGAAAACACACAAATACCCTCCCACCTTCCTAAAGAAGCAAAACATTAAGCTTTATGGGTACAACAACTATTATATAAAAAGCTCGCCTATTTAATGCAATGTTGTGGTTGGGAATGTAACCACACGAAAGGCAGAAAATTCAAACGTACAATTCCCACAGAAACCATAACTTGGCCACGTTTCACAGACACACGTCAAGGCAGAAAGTTTAACAGAGCGTTCCCCCATCTGAACTACTGCTTCTGCAGAAGAGGTACTGCTCTCCTCCTCCTCTCTTCATTTTTTTTGCCCCGTTCTTTTCTCCTGTATGGAACACCGCAGGTGATGTCTATCGGTAATTAGGGGAGGGGATGCCATGGGGAAGGGCAAGGGGAAGGCTGCAGTCGGTAAATGCACGCATTGGAGATGGTTCAAATGCAGAGGTTAGCCTCCAGATCATTTCCAGCTTCAACTGTCCGCATCCAGGCCCCAAATTCTCCTCTAGGGTAAACACCACAATCTGCACCTCTGAGCCTGATGGCAGCACCTAGCCCTACACAGACACTCCCAAGAACTGACCCTGCAGGGCGCTGCCCAAGGGACAACCCTTCGAATCTCAGCTCTTTCCTTGCTCCTCCAGCGTGGGCTTGAAGCCTACCAAAGCTCTAGCCAAGCCTACTTGGTGGTGTACTTTCAGGTGTACCAATTTAATAAGGTAGACCAATTAATTTAAATAAGGTCTGAAGTGAAGACTTTAGTCTTGCAGTTGCATCTACAGCAGGTTACCTTCACCTGTCCACCCCTGCAAATGAGACAAGGCCAATACTGCAGAAAATCACCAACTCTAAGCTTCGGTGCTCCGCTTTTAGAGCAGTAACTGATGGTGGTGCATGCACAGGCAGCTCCTCCTCCATCCCCCAGCCTCACTGCTTAATCCCTTCCTACCTGCTCCAGGGAAGGGGGTGTAACAGATAATCAGCTTCTTTCTCCTTGAATTCCCAGCCCCAAGGTTGGAGTCAACTTTGCCTGAGTGTCTTTACTCAAACATGCAAATGGGCATTTGTACCTGGAGGGAAGGAGAGGATCCAGCTCCTGATCTGGGCTGCACGCTCACTCGGCCCTGGGCAGACCCAGAAGCCAGTAAGGACTGCACTGTACTTCATGTGCCGCGCTGCGTTGGTGCTGGCTCCAGGCAGGCTGTCCTGAGTGGTCTGAGCAGTCTGAAATCTGAATTTCTAGGCACTAGTGTGTTTCAGCTTGGAGAGAGGAGAAAAACAAGGTAGCTTCTCTGTTCTTTGTGCAGAAATTAAGGCCATAAAAATAGAAGAGCTGCTCTGAGTCACCAAAGGCACATCTAACCCGGCCTCCCATCTCCCCCAGTAGCCAATGGTGGGTGCTTCAGAAGCAAATATAAGCAGCACAGCAATTACAGCGATCCCTCCTCTGGTATAACCTCTCAGATTCCAGCAATCAGCAGTTTTGGGACTTCCTAAGCCAGAGGCTGCATCTGGACCCTTGTGTTTAATAGCTCCCCATAGGCTTCTCCTCCATGAATTTGTCTAATCCCTTCTTGAACCCATTTACACTGCTAGCTTCTACAACATCCTGTGACAAGAAGTTTCACACTATAATCATGCACTGTGGGTGTTGGGGAAGCAGGCAGGAGGAAAACTTCCTTGTTGCTGATTTAAACTTGCTGCCTGACTATTTCAGGGAGCGCCCTTCTTTTCTAGCGGTACGAGCAGCAGAGAAAAGTTGTTCCCTGGGAACTCCCCACCATCCAGACCTTTATCGGGTTCCTTTTTCGCACCACTTCAGCTTCACTTCTACAGGCAAATCAGTATCTCACTGCCTGAGACCTATTTACTACCTCTCACAACAGCCATTCCATATATTTGACCCCTTTCTCTGCGATTTTCTGTTCTCACTTAACCATCCAAGGCATCTCCTGAGCTCCTGTATATACCTCCATATAATAATGCAATGACATATTATAATGATATGCTATTAATTATTCAATAATAACTATAAATGTCATGTAATAGTGTATAATTATGTAATAAAATGCTATGATGATACAATACATAACAGAAACATACATGTAACGTATGCTTGTTATACACACATATACACGTATGCTATATTGAAACATAATGAATATGTAATGCATTCTGAATCTAAGCATAACTTCCTCCAGCTGATTATCCCATTTCACCCAAAACAGCGATCACTCACTCACTATGAAAGCTGAGGGCACACAGCACAGTAAGTGCATTTGGGATGCTGGTTATGGGAGACAGCAGATAAAAGTCCCATAGCTTCAGGTCAACCTGGGTACAGACAAGAAGCCCAGAAAGACCTAGAAGAGTTTGTAAGAGATTTCTGACATAAATTTGGTCAAATCCAAGACCATCAAAACGTGCAGAAATATTTACGCTGGCACAACGACGCTTTTAGTGCATGCATATTTTTAGGATCTGCAATAGGACTATTCAGTGTTCTCTTGAGGTCATGAGTCACAGAGCTTTGTTCTCCATCCCACCTCCTCTACTGTTGGATTAGGAGGGTCCAAGCCCTGCTCTCATTTCCCTTGGGATTCAACAGGAGCAGGAGGAGTCCTGTTCAACACCTGCTGACGTGGGCACCCCAAGCTGATGCCTGTTCCCGTGCTGGGTGTCACCGTGCAGAGGTCCAGGCTCTGTAAGGTAAGCAAAGCCCAGCTCTCCCAGTGACACGTCATTTTAGTCATAACACCCAGAAAAGGTTTTAAGTTGAACATATACCGATTAGGTGAGGTTTACTGAGCTATGTCCCTTCCAGGGGCAGCATGCAGGTCAAAGGGAAGAGGAGAGAACAACCAGAAATTTGGAGGAAGGGACTGAATCAACGTGCTTCCACCTGGTTCACCAGTCACTGCCTCCTCTTACCCAGCACCACAGTGACGATGCTGGTGGCCTGACAGCGATAATTTGGATCCTGACCCAAACGAACACGATGTCAGGACCCTGGCAACAGCAGCCCTGTCACTGGCTTTGGTGACATCCTGCACCACTGACCTCCATCGCTGCTTCTCACACCGCTCCCTCTTGCCTTCTCCCTCCTCACCCTACTGCTCCCCCCACCCCCAACTTCTGCTGTCTTTCTTGTAAAGAAAGATTTCACGATGCCAGGCAAGACTCCATCTTTTGGGAAGTTTCTGTGACCACAAATGAAATATGGAGTGGAAAACAGCAGCATCAGCAACTCAATGCAGCCGAATTTCTCAGGTCCCAGGGCAGCTGGCAGGGCTGGAGCAGCCAGCGAGCAGAAGAAAACACAACTTCTGTCTCTGGTGCTGACCATCTGCCTGGGCTCATCTTCCCCTTCCCTGCGTGTTTGCTTTGTCTTTGAAGAAAAAGGCTGGAGCTTTAGCTGCAAGAGCAGAAAAAGTTACTCCAGCCTAACTCAGCTCACTTTGTCGCTTTTCTCCCCCAAAGAACATTCATCCTATTTATTTAAAGTCATTTAAAAAGACTTGCAAGCTAAAAGGGATTTTATAAAAATCCCCTGCAGTGAAAGGGAAAGGAAATCATATTAAAATGAAAGCAGTGTTTTTTATATTTACCTCTTCTGGTGCTTTAACTAATTTTCCTTCTTTTCCCCATCCCTATTTTTCACAAAAGTTTGCTGTGGGATCAGCCAGGCTGCAACCTGTATCCAGCCGCCCTCAAACGTGTTTAAGTGTTTCATACCAATACCCTGGCAGGGCCAAGTGAACTCCTTTGACTCAGGCTCTGTTTTTTTTCTCTCCAAATGACCACAACGGACTAGCACGAGGATTCCCAGAGGTGTGAGCATTGGTCCCTGCTCCTCCACATGCTGCTGGCAGCAACATCAGGTTTGCTGGAGGAAGGCACCTCTGTTAAACACAATGGCGGGCAGTGCCTCGGGTCCAGCTCTTACAAGAGAAGGGAAACCCAAGGACATCATGATACGGACCTTTATTTGGTAAAGAAGGCAAGGAAAAAAAGGGCAAACACTCTACCCAGCCTTCCTTAGCAGATACCTTCTTCTTCGCTGTCTTCTCGGTTGACCTTGCCTACGAAGGCATACTGAGAGCTGATAATAATAATAATAATTAGCACTTATATAGCACTTAATCCTCAAAGCGCTTTACAAACATTAGCTAATTAACTAAAAGGCGGGTTCTGTATGTGT
Organism: Anser brachyrhynchus; assembly: GCF_964034855.1. NCBI lineage: Eukaryota > Metazoa > Chordata > Aves > Anseriformes > Anatidae > Anser > Anser brachyrhynchus. The sequence goes on along the minus strand of NC_137696.1, from coordinate 1,524,808 downwards.
CTGTACATATAAATAAATAAATAAATAAGCAGAACGGATCCGGGAAGTCTGCCATGCTCCTTGCAGACGCAAGGTCTTGCAAACCGCCCGCGCAACGCGAATCTTCCTGCTCTCAGTAACCCCTCATGCCAGCTGGGTTCAAAGCCCCCAGTTCAGCTTAAGATTGTGTTCTCTGCCATCCACACAGACCTGTGGAGTAGGGAAATTTCTTTAGGACAGCCTTGAGATGGTATTAATTAAGCAGTCTGAGTTAATTTAATATTCAATAGGCTTATTTTCCGACACGAGGAGTTGCTAATGATTGTAAATACTTGCATTATCATTGCTAGCCACTTTAAATAATTGCTAGATACCAATTAAACTAGCAGAAAAAGAAACAAGGTCATGGAAATGGCAGCATTTTCCGTCTTCTACCATCTTCCACAAAACCTGAATATTTTTTCTTTTCCTTTCTTTTCCTTTTCCTTTCCAAATCCCATGGACAAGCTCATTTGGGGGAGGGTTTCTGCTTAAATTGAGCTACCTCCCACGACGCAGGGGCTACTTTTGTCACGGCCTTGAAAACTGCAGCACGTGCACAAAGACCTCGAGCTTTGAGAGGTAGTGGGGGAACAGGGAGGCTGGGACCAGCCTGAGGGGCAGACTGGAAGAAACACAGTGTTCAATATCTGCACATGTTTATTCTTTCCTTACTTACCCGTGCTCTGACACTCTGACAGCTACGGGCTGTCCTGGAGACACAAAGCCCAGTAACAGTGGGTGATGCTCTCCCTGCCGGCAGTTTTGGCTTCTTCTGTCCAACTCATGGGTAGCACGAGCGTCCAAGTGGGGGCTGCAACCACTTTTTGTGCCTGCCCCACCTCTCCCTTTTCTCTTTCTTCTAATGTTGTGACTGAATTTGAGGTTCAGATTCGTTTCGGGCTAGTAGCCTATAGCAGCAGACTCAGGAGATGAGACTCCACCAAGATTTAAAAAAATATATAGTAAAGAATGGAAATGTATGAAATATAAATGAAAAGCCGCCTTGCTGACTTATTGTGGGCATGGTGGTTGTGGTACAGGAAGATGAAATTCCTGCTTCACGTGCCTCCCTCAAAGGACAGGAAAAAAATAAAAGAAAAATCCTCTATAAAAATCAAATTAAAAAGGCTGTGTTACCTAAGAGCCAGTGTAACATCCATTTCAACAACCTGGATCCCTTCCTCAGACAGATCTCTGCATTGCAACCCAGTTCTTAAAAGACATGTAAGAAAAAGTGGCAGGCAGAAGCTGAGCACTTACCTATTTTCAAGCGAACTACAACTTGTTCTGCAACAGCGTAGTTATTACACGTGATCACACCACTGCAAATCCATGTTGTCACCCCCAGATTCCTACCGTGACACCTGACAGCAGTAATAGGACTCGTTATATCGCAGGGACAACAGGATCCTGCTTCCAGTTGCACAAGCCTAACACCCACAGAAGGCAATGGGAATTGTACCAGGCAGCTGAGAAGAGAACTTGAAGCTTTATGTTTTAATTTATTCTCTTTTAAGAAAGGAATCAGACTTGAATATGAGCCTGAGATGTGCTTCCCAAAGACCTTAAGTATTCCTACCACCAAAACAAAAGCAGCACTTGTGTCATTTTTTATTTTATGGTATTTATTTTTCCTGGTTGCAGTGGAGTCCCTCCCTCTCCGGATACAGCCGGACCATCTCTGCCAGAGGACATCCCCGGGGCTCAGAAAAACACTTCTGAAGAGCTTTTTTTTTCCTTTTTTTTTTTTTTCCTTTTTTTTTTTTTTCCGTTTGGAATGCAATAGATTATACCAAGTGTCGGATATTTTCAAAACACTTCCCAAGGGATGGTGCTCCTATAAATTCTTCGCACATACCCCACTTCGATTTCCACACACTGAGTGCTGTGCCGCCCGCAGCTCCGCTGCTGTTATTGCGGGGAGAAGCACGGAGATCTGTGCTTGCTGCAAACTGGAGCGGTGGTTCCCCGTGCCCGTCAGGACTACGTACAACAGAAAGCAGGCTGTGTTTAAACGTGGGAATCCACGGGGTACCAGCTCTGTCAGTTCTGTGAATGCTTACGTTAAAGGACTTTTACGGTTGTTGAAATCACTGATTTTGATGCCGTCAGGTCTTTCCACAAATGAGGAGAAAAACTATTATTTTTCTTTGGGTTTCAGATTTATATAATTTTCACATCTGCATGTTCCCTATGAATTAACACCTTCAGTGAGTGCCCAGACAGAAATAACGTTGTTCACAAAAATGCACTCTCTATAAAAGATGCACCGATACTAGATGACTAACTACATACATGTCCTCGTTCTTCTGGTGTATGCACATATTTGAAACATCTGTGCATATGCTTTAAGCATATTATAATACCAAACCCTGGCTGGTATGTCCCCCAAGGCCGTCGGATGCATTGTTTGCTGCCCGGGGAGCCCATGAAACGAAACTTGCAGATCCCGAGGCCTTGCTGAGCAGCATCTCCAGCCTCTGCAGTGCCTCCGCGGGGCTAAGGCGGGTGTGGGACTCGGGGGGCTGAGCAGAGCAGGAAACAAAGGTGTGCCCTGAGCACTTCCAAGTTTCATCTCGTTTTTCCTTCAACCGAAGAGCACGCTTAGTGAACATGGAACTGAGAAGTGAAGAGAGAGGAGAAAATCCAGAAGAGGAGAGTAAAGGAAGAGGCCAAGTCCTTGCAGATGCTCCGCCGAAGTGCCAGCTCCCATTGCTTAGGGTGGCTTCCATCATTTTTGTCTCTCGGAGGGGTCACTCAGCCCTCCCTGGGGGCAGTGTAGGAATGGTAACTGATGTCCCTGTGAGCTCACAGCCCGGGGAGAAGGCACAACGGGGCGAGTCGCTGCCGCGCAAGGCCTTGGCCTCATCGGGACGGGACTCACCGCGGCACCGAGCTCCCGCTTCGCATGTTCCTACAAGCCAGAGGACACCCCACCTACCCCTGGCAGGGAGGGGAGGTGTTTGCAGGCAGGTACTCACCCTGCCCACAGGCCTCCCAATGCCCACAGGCTCGCGGGCTCTGCCCACGACTAATCCTCCCTTTCTGTAATTTGCCTGAAATCTGGCGTTAACTAACTTTCTTTCCACCTGTCACAATCCCCTGGCAAATCCCAGGCTGAAGTCGCCCCACCCAGCCACCCCTCACATGAAAAGGTTGCTCATTTACGCCAGCCTCATCAGAAGCAACCGCGATAAATTATTTGAAAACAGAACATAGCAACATGCACACACAGAGGTTTTCCCAAAAGATACGAGTCCTCGCTTTGCCATGCAATACCCTACGAAACCGACATGCTATTTATGTAGAAAAATGAAAGGCAAAAAAAAAAAAAAAGGCTGTTTTATGCTGCTCAGCAAGCAATAGCACACCTACATAACCCAACTCTTTGGAGTAAGGGTCCTTGCACACTAGCCTACCATTCCTTTGACTCCAACAAAGTGGAATAAAATCTATTTCAAATATATTATTTGATGAAAGCAGATGTCAGCAGATACTGCCTATGTAATTGATATTTGATTTATTCAAGATTTATGCATGCTGTGCCTTAGATTTATTAATGATAATCCCCTGCTCTTGTGTTTAATATAGTGGAACCAAAACATAATTTGCTGGGATCAGTCAGAAATGCATCAAAGTGATTAACTCTACATGCAAACCATTATCCAGTGACATCCCTACTGTGCATAGTGCAAAAGGAGGCAATAATACAGTAATTGGCTTCACTTAAGCAAGTCAGATATTTGCTGTGATTGCTGGTAAAATTTGGTCCCTTTAATCTCAATGGCACAACTTCCTCACATCCTTCATCTTCCCTTGATGCGTTCCTTTCCTCAAAAGTCAGAAACTTAAAAATAAGATAAAATTAAAAAATCGACATAACCGAAGCCCTCCGACAACCTAGCGATTTCACATGAGGAACTCATCAAAACCACACTCAGCAGAGCAATGAAATGCAGCCCTGCTCTCGAAAACAGCTAAGAGGGTCTATCCCCCCCTTGATGAAGGCAGCATTTGCAGGTTGCTCGTGGCATCCGTCTTGTTGCAGCGATGCCACGAGGCAGCTGGGCTCTACGACCAGCAGGACACACTTGGTGTGCCCAGCGAGCAAGGAGATCTACGTCTTCCCTTTGGACCCCATGGCCTGTATCGGGGGGGAAGCACATCCTGGGAAAGGTAGGAGACAGGTAGAGAGCACCACAGCACAAAGAGCTTGAAAAGGATTCAAAGAGGGGATGAAATTCAATGGGGAGGAGGGACTGTGATGTTCAGAGCAGTCGCTGAGGCTGGACTGCATCTCCTCTTCCTCGTGCCTGGGCTGCGAGTCTGCTATCCGAGCAAGGAGCAGAGTTCCTTAGACCCTGGGGACAGAGACTCAGATGAAGAGGCAGAGGGAGAGCAAAAGAGCACAAAAAGCCCCAGTCCACATGGGCAGGATGAGGAAGCTGTTACTAAACAGGCAGCCTGTCTCCTGTGGATTTTCTCACTGGAGTCATGACAGCCAAAGACTCCATTTAGTCTAATTAATTTGTTCCAATCTTGAACAATACAATTTCGGTTACACATCTTGAGAGCTGTTACATTCCTGGGCAGGTTCATTGGCACTGCAAAAGCAGCCATGTGTGTTTCCATGCCTAGGGACTAAACCTTTCAGCCCCTGGACCAGCACAGTAACCCGACGACTTGCTATCTGCAGGACAGGCTGCATTCCCTGCCGCACCTCTGCAAACACCTTCCCCTCCAGTCACACAGGTGATGTAGCAACAAGTTCTACCTAAAAGCAGCTCACAGAGGTTAAATCTTACTGTCTCAAGTGATAATCCTGGAAGCAGGTCAAATAAACAGATTTTGAATGAAGTCTAAATTTTTATGAGTGCCCTTCTCCCCTTTCCAGTACAAAGCAACTCTACAAGAGTCCAACCAGCTCAGAACTTGCAGCTTCTCCTCACTTGCGCTCCAATTCACAATAACTGCAGCGCTCTTCATAGGCTGCACCAAAATTAAAACTTAGGCTGAATCGGATGATCAGGGCATGAAATAGCCCCTAGATTCAGAAAGATCCAGCTTTTGCAAAAGGGAAGGGAAGGGAAGGGAAGGGAAGGGAAGGGAAGGGAAGGGAAGGGAAGGGAAGGGAAGGGAAGGGAAGGGAAGGGAAGGGAAGGGAAGGGAAGGGAAGGGAAGGGAAGGGAAGGGAAGGGAAGGGAAGGGAAGGGAAGGGAAGGGAAGGGAAGGGAAGGGAAGGGAAGGGAAGGGAAGGGAAGGGAAGGGAAGGGAAGGGAAGGGAAGGGAAGGGAAGGGAAGGGAAGGGAAGGGAAGGGAAGGGAAGGGAAGGGAAGGGAAGGGAAGGGAAGGGAAGGGAAGGGAAGGGAAGGGAAGGGAAGGGAAGGGAAGGGAAGGGAAGGGAAGGGAAGGGAAGGGAAGGGAAATCAACTTCCAAACCTCCTTATTTCTATAACCATATTTATGATCTTCTCTTATTTTCATCAACTTGCTTCTCAAGAAGAGGGCAGAGCCAGGAGGCATCAAAATCAAGCAAGCCCTAGCAGGGAAAAAGGAAGAAAAGGAAAGAGAGAAAGAGAAATAAAGGGAAGAGATGGGCTACCTTATGCACGCTCAAGAGAAATTCCAGATTTGAAGTAATTACTTGTGTTCTTTTTTTTCTCCTCTCCTGACACAAGCCGGCCTCCTTCCAGTGGTTTCCTCTCCCCTGGTACCAGGTTAGAGGAAAGTCTCTGCTGGCCCAGCATATGCCTTAACACACCAGCATTTATGGTTCTACCTCTGTTGTAACCATTTCCATACAGTACAAAACACTCCTCTGCTCTGCGGTTGAATAATTCTCTCAGTAAGAGCCGATGCTCTAACCAACATCAGCAAGTCTTTCTCTTATCTACCTGGTTCTTTAAATAAAAAAGTTACCCCACATTTCAAAATGGTGCAGCTGACAAGCTAAGAAGATGACATCAATTCTGCCTGGCAGGAAGGGGCTACAATCCCCTGGTGAATTTATCTTTGAACAAAATGAAAAAAAAAAAAAAGAAGACAGCTTCAATTACAAAGGGAATTCATATCACATGCAATTTTAAAAAATCTTCATTAATATACTTTTTCCAGATTGAGAATAATCACAGCCATCTGGAGATCAAATTATAAAATGGAGACTGGTGCAGTAAGAAGGAATCTTGTCACTCAAACCTTGGACAACTTTGTCCTTTAAACAGATTGCTAGCATTGATTTTATAATGCTTGTTTTATCCTTTTTCTGGAGTGCTTTATCCTTAATTAAAGGTTGTTCCAGAACACAGTCCTGGGGTGCCCGTGGAACAACCTAGACGGCAAGAGCTCCTGCTCTCTCCATTTCAGCCCTGTCACACGCTGCCAAGATAATAATGGCACTAAGTGAGAGAATTACCCGGAGGGGCACAGGATACAAGAGAAGAACAAGCGCACTGTGAAGAAAGGATATCCCAAGACCCAGAGGAGCTCTTGGCATACTCTTCCCCATAGATTCAGAGAAGTGCTAGAGACAGCTGCTGTCCCCAGAACCCAACAAGCTCCAGATGGGGCCTCCCACTCCCAGGAGGCTAAATCCTGAGAAGAAACCTCACAGAGCAGCTGTAGACACAGCCAAAACAGAGGCTTGTGGATACACAGAAACATTCACCAACTGTACCTAGCCTTCCCCTCCCCAAAGCTGTTTGACTGCTGCCTCTTTTCACCTCCATTTTGTGCTTTCCCTTCTTCTGCTCTCTCCTCTACTTGGTTTTCCCTTGTAGATGAGCTGACTTCAGAAATCTAGATCATTCCCCCACACTGGGGAATTAATGCGGTGTTTGAGAGCCTCACCCTGTTCCAGGAGGGGACCCTGACTGCACTCCCTTTCCTGCTCCCAGGGGAAGCCTCCGAGAGAAGAACGGTCTGCGGCTCCACATTCACGTCGCAGCTGACATTCACGTAGACCACCAAGGTCCAACCATGATAAACACAATTCACAACGACTTCCATTTCCAAAGCTCAATGAAATAGCCCTTTGCGTTTTAATGACACTGATTAATTGCCTGTAGAACACAAAAATGGAAACCTATGAACCGCTGTGTGCTTCTTCCTGTGCTTTGAGCTGCATCCTCACCAGTGGAAACAACCATGCTCCTGCCACGTAATGCACACCTGGGACTGAATATCTGGCACGGCCCCTGTCCTGCTTTATCCAGCATCCAGCATCATCTGAGCTGGTGTGAACAGGGAGGAACACGAGGAATCGCCCAGCTCAAACAGTTCCTCCCAGTCAGTGCTGAGGGCTTAGCACTCCCCTGTGGCAATGCAATGGGGTCGTAGTAACAGCCGTTCTGGACTGCACCAAAGCTCATGTCTCCAGAAATACCCATAACCAGATGTCTTCATAAGAGTGTATGGACAGCCTCCGTACGTGTTAGCCTACCCTCTGTATGTGAGCCAACCCCTACAAAGTGCCCCAAACTACCAAACAAGTGGGAAAAAAAAAAAAAAAAAGAGGTTAAATTTAGGGGGAAAAAAGTGAGTAGTGACTGATACCAAAAGGAAGTACCACATCCAAACTGAAAGATGAAAAAAACCCAAGTTGCCAAAGAAGAACCCACCCCCCCAACACCCACTGAAGAAAGCGGGATTGCCAATCTCTTGCATCTCAGAATCATAGGATAGTCATCCAGAAATCATGCGATAAGCTGAGAACAAGTGATACACTAAAAATAAGCTACTTAAAACCCTTTTATATGCCTTCACATATGCGACACTCTCTAATGGTCACATTTTCATGGCCTTTTCCAGAGCTACGAATTCCAGCTCTTCAAGGGAAAGCTGAGGATTTTCTTTGAACACATGATTCCAGGAACGGAGAGATCAAGGGAAATACAAAAGGAAACTCAAAACATCAAGTGTTATAAGATTCACAGTTGAAAAAAAACAGATGAGCTGACAGTGAGGACAGAAGGTCACCTCATTAGAGAAATACTGATATAAGAGGTAGGAAGCTTTTCTCAAGAAAAGCTGGACAATAACAGTTGAAATTAAATTATATATCAGAGTTTGGTGTTGTTGTTTGTTTGTTTTTAAAAAAGATGTCCTTATTTAAGTAGTGCTTGAAGTCTATAAATGGTTTATCACATAGGTCTCCTCACACAGCCAGCATTAACTCCCTACCTTCTGCTCTACAGCTAATGTTGTTAGCACTGGGGTGAATACCACCCTAGCAAAAACCTTTTCCTTCATCGCGTACCAGGAGAGGTTTGGACATGCAGAAGTACCACTCATCTCTGCAGCTATCTAGAACACGGACCTTTTAAACACACAGAGCAAACCCAAAGCGAGCGATGGGGCAGCAGAACTGGCATCCAAGCAGTGAGCCAGCTTTGCGTTCTTCGGCTGGAATTCCCATGCCCTTCAAGGCTTTTAGAGGAGCTGATGCAGGACGTTTGACCAGTGGGAAAGAATTAAAGTTGATAAGTGCTAATCTGTTAAACTTGCTGCTGAGCTCATTCCTGGGTTACAATTATAACCCCTGGAAAGTTGTCCCACATTCAAAACACACCAAGGGAAAATACGAAATATCTTTTTCAGCACTATCATAATCCAGCTTTGACAACCCTAATTAGGTCTTGCCAGAGAAAACAACCACTCTGTGTCTTTTCGTTCTCTATTTGCTACCAGCTTCTTAGCACACCTACGTGCAGCTGAGCCGTGTCTCTGTTCATGTCATTTGTAGCATTCAGTTTCTTAGCAGCTTCCAAGCCCGTCACCCTCCACACTACCCACCTCTCCAAATCCAACAGCTGGTGAGCAGCTCTTTGCTGACAAGACGCCCTGCAAACACTCTGCACAAAACATTACAAAAATTATTTCTTCTTACAAGAAGCAACGGTATCTTTGGAGCCCTGCTTACATCTTTCCCCATGAATGGTGCCCCAGGAAAAGGATTCGTGGCCTGGCCCCGTAACTTCTTCGAGGGGCAGGCCACCAGCTAAGGGGCATGGGTGCAAGTCATGCCACACGGGGAAGGAAAAGGAGCACAGTGCACTGCAGGGGCTGGTATGAGCAGAAGTAGCCACTGCAATAAACCCCTATCTGAAGGCTGCACATCTGAAAGAGAACATTTTAGGGATACGAGGATGTTCGCAAGGTACAACATTGAGGATTTAAGACAGGGAGTGTTTTGCTTTGAGCTAAGTGTCCTACCTTGGCGGAGGGCTGATGGTACTGCTAGAAATATTAACCTAGTGAGCTCCGTGGAGACACACAGGCACAAGTAAGAGCAGAATTCAACACCCTGCCTTCAGGATAAGTCATCAAACAGATCCTCCTAAACAGCAGCCAAATATATATCCGCATCTACTGTTGTAGGTGTTAATGGAACAGCTCCCAAATATGAATGCTGAAATAACATCCTGATCTCCTGTAACCAGAGCTAAGAGGATTTGCCATTGATATACCAGCTCTGAGCTGGATTTATTTCAAAATTCTCAAAAGCCCCTGCAATGGCATAAAGCACGTTTTTGTGTCGAAGGAATCCAGATGAGCGCTCCACATGGGGCACTGGGCGATATGTAATGAATTCCACATTCTGGTTTTGTCCCCGGAGAAGGCTCCCACAGATTCCACAATGGAACAAGAGGTTTATTGAATGGGACAATGCAAGAGGAAATCTATTTTACAACTTTAAGCGAGCTTCTGTCTACAGAGGATGAGCATAATTTGTTGTTGAAAAGAAAACTAATATAAGGAAAAAGGCCTAAATGTGAAAGGAACAACATTTCAGCCTTTATAGTTCTTGAAAAAGAAAACAAAAAGCCAAACAACTTATTTGCTATACATGTGCACTCATCCACGCACACATATATATGTAGCATGTATGCACAGATATTATACGTAAGCACTCTCCAAGCACAAAAGAGCTAAAAGCAACCTAATCCTGTCTTCTGGAAGTTCTTGGTACGGAAACAGTAATTAGATCAGTCTACATTTGAATGTAGCACAGTTAATCAGAGCTTTCCCAGGGGCATTTTAGAATTAGGAGGATCACCACTAAGGAATACAAATGTTTTATTTCCTAAGCTGCCAATAAAAGGACAAGATCAACTTAAAAAATAAATAAATAATAAAATGCAATGGAAAGAGGTTACCTAAAAAAAAACGCAGTCCAATTCACTCCAATGTCATGAACCTAAATAGGATGTCATTGTGCCAGGGAATTAATTGGATTGTAAATAAAAGTGAAACCGATCAGTAAGTTTTTATTGCTCGTGATGAGTGAGATGCAAGGAGTGTACAAAGAGCATAAATGATGAAAGTTGAATTTGTTCTGAAAAATTCTTTCAGTTTGAATAATCTGCAGGGTATTAATGGCACTGCTAAGAATTTTTATTATAAACATATGAGGACAGTGTGAATCAGGAATAATTCTATTGAAATCAATGGGATTGCACTGAGGGAACATTTTTGAGGGCTGGAGAATGGAAACTAACAGATCTACATACCCTTTTGGTGAGAGCAGAATCAGGCCCGTGGTTTTCTTTGTGTTTTCCCTCCTTGCTCTGCAGTGGCTTATGTGCTTTTATAGAAAACCCTCTTTTCTTGAGCAGTTGGCCCTTTAGATTTACATCTGGGTGCTCACATCTGACTGTGGTGACAACATCCCTTTCAACGAAAACAAACACAGCTACCAACAGACCCAGCAAACCTGCTGGAACGCAGGACTCACTGAACCGAAGAATACCAAAGAAATGCAAAATAACACAATCCCAAATCTTTTAGAGAGGTGGCCAGGATGAGACAGAGGCTTTCTGAGATGTGAGGGACTGGGGTCATCATCTCCTGAGGAAGGTGCATGATGGCAACAATCACAAAATAGGGGAAACCAAATGAGAAGATATGCCTTCATTTCGTATTTTAAGGAGGACCTCGTGCCTCATTTTTTGAGAAGAGGAAGAGAGCAGATGCTCAGGACTATGTGGATGGCCAGCACATTGGAGATCTTACCTGATGAATGAAGGTGAAGGCCAAGAATCTGCCCAGACTTTAGCACACTTTTCCTCAGCAGCCCATAGTAATCGCCAGAAGGAGAAAGAAAGCCCTGCCAGCTTCGGATGCTAATGAATGGAGGGGAAACCCTGAGGGATTAGCCTCCTAACCCAGCCACTTTAGTTAGATGACATAAATACAGCTTCTCCTCTCTTCCTGCACCTCCCACTTACCCAGAGACTTGAAAGGGCTCGAGCGACCTGCATGTAGTATTGTGAATACCCAAGACAGATCCATTTAAGTTAGCTCGAGTGCAGCTACAGAACAACACAGCACAATGACAGTGGGATTGCTATCTGAAACGTGGTGGGGTAAAACAGCAGAGAAAGAGAATGCCTCCTCATATCAATGGATAATGACCTACTGTCACTGAATGCTGTCATTTTATTTAGGCTTGGGACAAGCACCCAGCTTGTAACTAGCGGAGTATTTATGTCCTGGATTGACCCTCTAAGAGGAGCCGTGGCCAGCTACCTTGAAGATGGAGTCCCATAATATATTAAAGCATTTCCAGGATGATAACAAGTGTCTGTGCTCGCTGAGCTCCTCAGCTCTTTCTACCTGGCACTTCTGAGGACTTTCTGGGTGGTAACAGCGCTACTTATCTCTCACCGGTGCCGCAGCCACATACCGCAGGGCACACTCTCTTCTAAGGCCTTCCTGTGCAGCCAAAAAAAGGTTTTAGGAATTCTGCAATAGTTTGTTTCTGGAACTAAAACCTAATTTGTTTATCCCACCTCTAAAGAGTGAAACAGCTCAAGGAAACGTAAAGCAGAGACAAAGAGCACATGCGTGAAGGAGATGGACTCCCCTAGAATAACACAGCATACTAATTCATTCTGATATTGCTATTTAGTACCTGCAAAGTCTACCATTATGCATTATTAAATTCATGTATTATTGAATCACAATCCTTGTTGCCTGGTAAGAAATGTGGATGATTTCTTAGCTTAAATTAAAGCACTGCTTCCCTTATTTGAATAAAACTGCATTACTGGCTGCCTAGCATGGTAATCAGAAAACTGCATTAGGCAGGTAGTACTGTATGAATTAAAAAATAATGAAACAAGACTTTTCAGTCAGACATTGTTCCCTTGCCTGCTTTTCATGACAGCAGATTTCCTACTTTGAGTTGATAAGACAACAGCAAATGAAGATAACAACATGAGTGCAAAATCATTCACTCTAATAGGCTCCACCTGTGCAGACTTCAGCTCATTTACATGACTGCAGAAAAATTAGAAATCATGCAGCAATTAGTCTCTTCTAGATTATGCACTGTGTCAACTGATACCACTCTGGAGAGCACTAGTGCTAAAATGGTTTCAAAAGATAAATCTACTAGCCTGTGCAAACATTTTTAATTACCTGGAAAACTGGATTGCCTGTTTAGAAATCTCTGCTGTAAACCAGGCTGCCCACACAGCACCGGAATCAAATGTCACCAGATTCAAATGTTTATATAACTGACTTTTATCATGTTTGATGGCTTGGTGAAACACAACTCACGTATCTGCTTTCGCTGCTTTGTGGCTGAAGGACCGTCGCTTTGCAGAGGGGGAATGCAACCGAGGTGAAAGGAATTCTTCTTCCTCTTTCTGTGTTAGCAGGTATCGATCCCTCTGGTCCCAGATCTCATCACCCACTCTGGTCATCCATTGTAAAACGACAATCGTTCTCAGCACTGAGCAAACCCAGCTGCAGCTCTTCGCAGCATAAAAATTAAGGGCTGCGTTGTGAACCCTGCACTCTCACTAGTAAGGAGTTCTTCACCTAAGAGGCCCAGTGAAGTCGTTTTAACTGTTCATGAGTAACTGTTCATCCTTGTGAGCATGCAGTTCACAATCTGGGCTTAAATTCTGTGCCAGCATTAGCATATGTTCTGGTAGGAAGGCAAGTCTGTACTCCCAGCTGGTGCGGATCTGCAGCACTCCCAAACTTCGAGAAGCTCCACACATTTGCATGGAGAGGTGCTCTGGACCTCTCACATTGTGTGCTCACCATACCTTTGCCACTGTTAATGAATTTTAAAACCATTTATCGAAATTTGGAAATGGCGCTTTGTTTGTATATTTAAGTTTCTCTCTAGGAAAAATGCCTTAGAGTAATTGAAGTGGAAGAAAGCAATGGAAGGCACAATAGAGGCTTCAAGAGCAACTGAGTTGAATTCAGAGCCAGGTTCTTTCTGTTTATTTGACTAATTCTCTCAGATTCAAAGTTCAAGTTCGAAAAGAGCTCCAGAGCAAGGAAGTGCCTGACTATGAAACCTGCTCTCGGGTTCATATTCTCTGTCTGACAGAGCACAATCATACAGCTCTGTAATTGGCACTGGGTGAACTCACCAAGGGCCACCTTAGTTGCACAGTCACAGCTTTGGTTATGCAGTCTGTTCCTTGCGGGCTGAGTCCAGATGCAGGATCTAACCTTTTAGGGTTTTTTCTTTCCCTCCTTGAAATTCTGCACATGTATTCTCACGTCGCTCAGAATAAATTTTACACTTTATAGAAGTAGGTTTGGAGAGTGTTACCCTCATGTCCACAAGGTATTTACACAGCTCAGTTCTGACAGGACACCGGGTTTGCATTAATCCCAGTGTTTAAATCAGCAGGACCCCTGTCTAATCTCACTTGAGGTATCAAGGCTTCTTGTCAAAGGTTTTGTAGTTCTGAAATTCTTAGCTGAACATCTTCAGCATTTATAATTACAAATTAAAGAGCTTAATTTTGTTCTCAAAGCTAAGTCCCTCCGAACTGGACCATAGCCTTTGGTCACCCTGTGTTTTGAGGGTATCATGGGGATGCACAGCGTCCCAGAGATCCTCGGAAGCTGGCAAATGCATCTAAGAGCTGCATGATTTGAACAGTAAAAACGTTTGTGAGGACCCCAAAACCAGCCTGGAAAGTGCACAGGAGGGAGGTGGGCCAGCAGAGCTCAGACACATACCTTAAAAGATATCCCACTCTGCCCCCTGGGCATCCCACAAGCTGGGCTGGTACCTGCAAGGGGAACACCACTTGGCTTACTCATACATTTCAGCTTCCTTCTTGCTTCAAGCACTAACAGTTTGTTTCTGTACAACCTATGAGCAGCTGAGGGGTGAAAGGCAGCTTTGCCACCAAGTTTTGCCACCCCTACGTTCTGGTTCTGGGCATCTACCTGAGTGCAGGAACTTTGTCCACCCATGAACAACCATCACACACAGCCTCCCTACTGCTTTTTTGTTGTGATGCAAAACCAGCGCAGGTCAGCCATGTTGAGGCCAAGGTACATACTCTTTAGATATTAAGCATAAACAGCAGCACTACACGGGGGAGCGAGGGGAGGAGTGGGCCCTCTGGACTTGCAGGGAAAGCTGGAGAGGTGACAGCCCTCCTTGAAATGTGGCCAGAATGCAAGGGAGAGGCTGTGGAGGTGCTGCATGGAGATGTGTGTGCAGGCACCTACCCTGCTGCAAGCCAGTTCAGCCGAGCTTTAATAGGAAGCACTGGCAAGAAGAGCCTCTAACAGCCTTAATTTATTCCTCGATGATGCCACAGTTGGTGGTACTGCCTAGGATTCAAATATAAAATGGAATTTATGGAGAAATTTATGAGTTTAATGGAGAAATCTGTTAAGAGCCCTGAAAGCCCTTATATAGCTAACGAGGTGTTTTAAGTCCCCTAGCAAATTCTACACTTGCCTGATGAGGTTCAAGTTTCATAGTATGGCCAGACAGCAAGGGGAAAGAATGACAGTATATGTGGCAGAGCCTGAACACTGACCATGGGCTGCTCGTTTGGAAACCTCTTGGAAGATAGGTTATGAGGCATGTTCGTCTGCCGTTATTAATGAGTGAAGTCAAAGGATTAACTGGGTGAGCCTGATCTAAGACTTGTGGACTTGGCATCACGCATGGAAACTGCAAAATAATACATGGGATTTTCAGCTAAACAGAATCTTAAAATCATCAAGGATAAACAGTGAGAGAAAGGAGGATTGACACTTGCCATGCTTACTGGGATTGCCTTGAGGATACACGGGCAAATTGAGCACTGTAGAATGCAAGAGTTGCCACAAGATGGGACATTCAGCTCACAAATATGAAAGTTGCTGGCAGAATACTGAACTTTACATCTAATGAGTAAAGCTGGCTCGATAAACAGTCACTTAAAGGAGTTAATCCCTTGTTCCCTTTGTGAATCACCTGCTGACAGGCTCCTGCTAAAAACCTGCCCCTGCTCAAGCCCATGGTGGGATTGGGACAGCACAGAGTTATGTTCCCTTCTAGCTCGTTGTTTGTAGCTGACTGGCAAAAACTGAGCATTGGAAATTTCACCCTGGAGAAGGTTTCCAAAATGTCTGTTGTTTGTTTTCCTTCGATTGCGTTAATGGAGACACTTCTCTGTCTGCAAAGTCAACTGGCCAAGTCGTGCCTCCACTGGGGAAACCAGTGCAGCCTCCTCCTTAAAGGAATTTTCTCTTTCTCCACAAATTAGTATGTATTTTCAAATGCTGCTGTGGCTAAGCTTCCCGGGCTACGTCTAAGGCCACACAGAGCGAGCAAGCAGGCAGCATAAAATGATTCCCTGCTGCAGACAGCACACATCTAGCCTCAGCCAGGGCAGGATAGCAGAAGCGAGCAATTCCCTGCGTAAGGAAAGTAAACTTGTTTTTAGAAGTCAACATAACATTCCAACCACGATTTTCCTCTCTGCTGTTTGGCCATTTTTTTTTTTTTTTTAGTGGCAGCTGGAGCTGAAGTCCTAAAGGCAGCACGAACTTCTGGATAAAAGGTGATAGATGGAAACGTAGCTCCTGCGATGCGTCTCACCATGAAGGGAAGGAAATTAGTTTAATAACTCGTCTAATGCACCATATGGAGATAGAAGTGAGGAAAACGAGGCTGCTAGAAGTTAATGTAAAAAACACTAACCACAAATCCAGGATGGGGCCAGACTCCAAAACGTAAGTGGAAGTGGCCTAGAAAAGCCACACAAAGACGGCGCTTCACAAGCAAAGGTTCTGTGCTTCTGGAAAATAAGGGCAGGAATAAAAAACTGCCTGTGTTAGAAATCTATGATCTGGAGCAGAGTAACCAAATCTAGTGTGTTTAGACTGCCTGAAGGCATAACAGCGAACTGGGGAGAGACATTGAGTTTAATCTCCAGCATGACAGATGTCCTTAAGGGGATTCTATGTAAATATGTATTGTTTTTGCCTTCTTAAAAAAGCAGGGGGAGTTGAACCACCTCTCTCCTATCAGATGGCATGGATATTTTGCTCTGCCTTCAAGGGGACTTGGTGCAGTTTAAGAGCCTCCTCATGATCCTGGTTCACCCCTTCCCCTGGGCCAATGTAAATCAGCTGCATTACAAGGATGTTGTAAGCAACCCTCAGTGCGAGTGCTTGCTGTACAGTCTGCGGATACGCCTGCACCCAGGCAACACATGATGTGGTATCAACAGCAGCATCTTTTGACTTTTCAACTGCATGTAGGAAAAAATAAAAATAAAAAATGGGTTGGGGAGTGTGAAGCAAAGAGGGAAGAGAGAGAAGATGAAACATTTCCTTGAGACCACAGAATACAAGGGCCCATACTGCATTTCCAGCACTGAGGTTTTTGGGCTTATCTGCAGAAGAAATGTTCTCTTTTAGCAGAGTTTAAAACACAGCTTAATTAGACAACAGCATCGAAGGTCTGACCATACTGCCAGCTCTGGTTCATATTCTTGCCTGTATTATTGTGTGGGACTGAATGAGTTAAACTCAAGGGCAGGGTATAGGGCTAATGAGTCTGGGAAGAATTATTTTTTTTTAAAACCACTGATCTGAAAATAAATAATGCAGAAAAACACTTAGGGAGAAGCCTGAGAATATTCCAAAACAGACGCGGAAGCAGATATCGCACAAATTCACCTGAAAGACAAGAAAGACATTCATGTCAGCCAGACTGCAACCTCCCAGACATGTGGTACATGCAACTTCTAGAGCAACTGAAATGCTGAAAGCTTCCCTAATCCAAAACTAAGCTGATTTTACACTACAACCACAATTATTTTCTTTTTAAAATCAAGCATGCCACTGCCAGATCCTTAGCAGGTGCAAATCAGCACGGGCTTCAATGGAGTATGCTGATCTACAGCAGCTGAGGGGCTGGTGTAAAATAAGCTCATCTTCTGCAAAATTAACAGAAAGGCATTTCTATTTGTCATCTCGTATCTCTTCTAATTGCTTAGTAATTTCTATTGAGCTGCTCTGGAAATCCAAGTGGTTGACTCGCTTACTGTTCTGGCTGTTCCCCACCAGAACGCCACCACCTGGCTCTCACACCAAGCCCTGGGCATTACTGCCTCCTGGTGAGGGATACTCACCCAGGAAATACTTATTCCCAAAGGATTTTGGCAGGCTTTTCTTTCAGACAGAAGCCATCAGGCCACAGCCCAGTGTCACACCCAGAAATGACTGCATAACCTGGACCACCAAATCCCAGACCAAAACCACAAAAAATACTCCCCATTCCTTTAGCAAGGATTACATCCTAGAAAAACAGCTGGAGGAGCAGATCTGACAGAGTCCCTTCTGCCACAACGGGATGCTTCCCACAGCAGAAACTGCACTTCAGACATGAAACTGCCACCGTGATCTCTCCCTGCGACGCTGATCGCTCGGTGCTGTCTCCCCGCACGCCAATAAAACCTCACAGTTAGCACGGGGAGGAAATGGAGCACCAAGGCAACAACGCTAACAGCAGCCTTTAAGACACCACGGAGGTTTAAACTGCTGTAACTGGGTGGATGCCCGGTGTAAGGGAGCTTTATGGATTAGCTAACGCTGGCATCTTACTTCTGGAGAAAGGGGACTGGCAGGAACCATCTGTGTCACGGCGTATGGACGGCCGCCATGTGACACATGGCCCAGAGCATCTATTCTGAGCTCCTTTGTAAACCCCGAGCAATACAATCCCAAGAGCATGGAGCAAACTAAATAGCATCAGTTTTTCCACATCTAATGCATCGGAGTGTGCCAAAGGAAGAGAGCAGAAGAGAACAGGGGAATCACCAAAACGCAGCTAGGGAAAAATGAACCTTGGAAGTCCCTGCCCCATGGCACAAGAGGGTATGCAGAATGGAAAAAGGGAAAAGGGAAAAGGAAAAAAGGAAAAAAAAAAAGGAAAAGGGGAAAAGGGAAAAGGAAAAGGGAAAAAGGAAAACGGGAAAAAGGGAAAAACAGCTGAAACTTTCTGATCAGTTTGATATCAAGCTCAATAAGACAGATCAATCACCATTCTCAGCTCAGTACATGCCTTACAACTACTCATTTCCCCTTTGGTGAATTTCTGCTCCTTTAGAGGAAGGGAAACCAACCTATCAGGATATATTTGCAGGAGAGAGAAAAGTATTTCCCGGTTGCTCCATTGCTGACAGTGCAAAATCCCAATCCCAGAAACAGTGATTACCCCATTTAATCCCCATTCATCAAAATCTCCTTTCACAACCCATCAGTTTTAACTCCTACCTTGCTTACATAAAACCTGTATGACAGTCAGAAGAGAATCGGTTTCCACCACCAGTAGAAACCCCCGTTGCCAAACAACCTAAAACCCTTCACAGTCCCACTGCTGCAGAACTCCCTGGGGCTGAATTTGATCTCCTGCCTTCCAGCAGAGACTTGAGCTGTGCACAGTTGCAAGTGGCAGCTCAGTCGCGCCCAAAACCTGAGTTTGTAACCACCTTATGAAGTTTCATGCAACTTTTCGAGATTCCTAAAAGTGAACGCAACATTTGGGAAACGTGTCTGGTTGGCAAAGACACCCTCTCTCAATTTGCATAATTACAGGCTGCACTTTAACACTACTTATGGTGGAGGGTGCCTGACACTTTCCATTAAGAAACTCGTCTTTGATCTCCTAGAGACATTGCCAAACTCTCTCTGGTTTTAGATTTTTCCTAGCCAATGTCTGTCTGTCTTGGGTTGAATTATTTGGGAAAGCTTCAGTTAAAACAGTTTGGCCATTTCCCAGAATGAAGTGAGGGGGAAAAACAATTTGTCTGCAAAGAAGAAAAATAAAAATGTATAACCGTTTAATGGAGAAGTTGTCATGTTCTGAAGCAGGAACGTAAAGTCACGGTGGAGGACCACATCGGGCCCATTGCTGCCTCTGATACACACCCCCATGGACACCCACCCTCTTCTGCTTTTGGCCAGCTTCTAACCCTACAGTGGACCCTACCGGGCACTTATTACAGCACAGCAGCTACATTTTTTCAAGATCCATTCTGAATGCACTCCAGACTCGCACAGCTCTTGTAGGCAGAGAAGAATCTCTACTGCTCCCATCTGTCCAATTTATTTGTTTCTTCATCTCCCCAAACTGCTAAAACCTAGGATTTCAGAAGGTGGGCAAGCATATGAGGAGTCCTTCCCTTTAGTCCTTCCCACACAGTTCTCCCCACCTTTTTCTTGACGTTTCAGAGGCAGAGTGTGCCAGCCAAGGTAGGTTCCTCGATTTGGGGTAGCAAGATGCTATCCTAATCCTACAGAGAGCAGAAACTGCTCTGCTCTTCTGCATAAGGAGGCCCTAATCTGGCCTGTGCAGTTATACTTTGTGGTTCAGAAACCTCATGGTCGCTTCTTTATCCATTACCTCAGTGGAAGGAGCCATCCTAACTGAGCGCCTAAAGGAAATTGCCCAAGAAATGGATGAGCTGAGAAAATGAAACACCCCTTCTCCAACAGCAACGAAAAATTCCCCAAAACAAGGACTTCAAATTCCACGTATTCTGATCCATCACTAAAAAAGCCATTCCTTCTGGAAGCATTGTATGTGCTTTCCATATGAATAAGCGCAGCATACATCGTGCTGAGCAGAAGAAATGCTGCCTGGGAGTTAAAACCACAGAGTCAAGAGATTCAGCTTGTATGCCTGGCAAACACCCAACACCACCATTCACAAACCCAGCCACCTAAAGCCAGGCACCAGCACCTCCATTCAGGCACACGGGGCCTGGTATCCAGCAGCCTTGCAAGGCTACTATCTGTTACCCATGTTTTAATATAATAGTGTTGCAGGTGTTCAACCTATGGAAATAATTGGGATGGAAAAAATATCTGACAAAAAACAATGATCCTTCCTACAAGTTCCCCTGCTGGTTTCCTCCTCAGTTAGCACTCAGCCATGGAAAGAGCTGGTTCCCTATCTGGCCCCTCTGGTGGGGCAGAAACCTGCTGGTGTGCAGCACATAGCTGGGCTATGAGCCCTCCAACACTTATCTACTTTCCTCTCCCTCTGTGGGATGGAATCCCATCCATCCTAGCGGCGCTATAAGCAGGAGAAACTGCTCATTGCATGAGCTGGGAATCACTGGCTGGTCTCTCATGTCATCATCAGAATGAAAGGTATTGTAGTTCCAGATTCCCAAGGAAAGGCATCTATAAAACTAACCTGCAATTATATCCAAAATATTCAGAAATATATTTTTTTTTCCTTTCTTAGGCATTAGGGACTTGCTTGGATTTAACAACAGATGTCAACTCTGCACCCCTGCCTTGGGAGAAATAAAACAAGAAACATAATTCCCAAATGGGGATTTCTCTAAGCACTACATGCACAGAACTTTTCAGTGATATCAAACTATTTCTTTCTTAAGTGCTATTCAATTAAGTCATTGGACCTGTTAACAGAAGACTCAATTTTACCCTCAAATTCCTTCAAAATGAATGGACACTGAAGATAGCCATTGCTATGCCACGTACACCCCAACACATGAGGTAGAGCCCACCAGACAACCCAACATCACCATTACCAGCAGATGCTTGCTGCTTCTTGAAGAGCAGCTAAGCTGTTGAGAGCCTGGCAGGCACAGTGAACGTGGGAGGTGAGCAAGGGAGGGAGCTATTTTGTGGTGTAGGATCTGGAAAAATTACTCACCAAGATACACCGTGTCCTGACACAAACTATCTTCATCATAATTCCTTCCTTGGCAGTCCTGGCCACTCCTGCTACTGATGGCCAGGGCTGCTTCTTCACCTGAGCCATCCAGTCACGCCACAGTCCCAGCAGGATCCGGCCCTGCACTCACCCTCAGGCCAGGGACAATAATGACAAAGGAGCAAAGCCACCTTCTCACGGGTCATTTTTCAGGGTGGCTTTGAGGCAGATGGCAAAAGACAAGCCCTGCTCCTGTATATAAATACGGATTTAAATTTTGAATTCTTTCAGAAATGCTTTGTCATATTAAATGGTCATTAGATGCAGCTACATTCCTTTGCATCTTATTAGAAAGCATTCCTTTTTTCCTCAAAAAATAAATAAAGTGAATGCACAGTAAATGCCTAACAGATGAAGCTATAACAAGCTGTTGCAAAGCATACAACACGGAGATATTGTTAAAACAATGTGTGTGCCTGTTAAATGCAGAAATATTTAATGTTATTATTAGGTATGCTATAAAATCCACCATAATTTATTAAACAATATTAAAGTATTTATAGATGGACCCTTCTATGCTACGTAACCACTTACTACTGTAGCAAACACGCAATGCCAAATCTATCATTTAGGCTTTTTAACTTTCCCGAAGCGTTTTTTCCCTCCTATGAAAAAGCAGATGTTCTAAAGCAACAGCGACCGTAAACTCCCAATATATGCTCAAAGGCTGAAATCTAATATTTAAAATGAGCTGTTCCAGCACAAAATGTCTCCGTGGTGACCCCTGGTAGCTGAGCGGGAGCTAGCTTTGGCAGCGAGTCCAAGCAGATCGCAGCTCCTGGTGGTGGCATGCACCGACCAAGGATGCATTGCATCTGAGCTCCCAACCAGAGCACGTATCAGGTATTGCATCACGTACTGCATCAGGTACTGCATCAGGTATTGCTCCAGGCACTCCTCAAAAGGAGCTAAAGAGGGCTTTCAGCGAACTGCTTCCACCGAGCGATTAGATAATACGTTGGGGTTGGTGTGAATTAGTAATTTATGTAATGAGGTCAGGCTTTATAATGGTTTTTAACCCAAACAGTAAATCTTACCGAGAGCTGCTACCAGCAATTAACAAAAGCTAGTTTTTCCAATGATGTACCCACTGAGTTAAGAATATGAAATTCTGCATTCCTGTATGGCTTAAATATCCGTACTCCCAAGCACTGCTACAATGAAATAAAAGGTTTGGTTTGTTTTTTAATTCAGGCATTCATATAACTCAAGCCTCCAACAAGTGTATAGCAGTTCAACAACTAAACCCAGCACCAACAAAATCACTGAGCATCACTGGCTGTACTAGGGTCAGAAGAAAAAGAATTCTTTGGCTTCATGCAAAAGACCCTGGAGTTCCCCAAAACCTTCTTGCATTTTTTATTTTAACTGTGGAAGGAAAAAAAAAGGACTAAGATTAAAAATTCAGTTCTCCGGAATGCAAAATATCTCTTCTAAAAAAAGCAGGACTGGTGCCAGCATAGCTGACAGCAGCCTTTGTCCCCTAATGGCCACCACCAGAAAATTGTCACTGCAAATTCAGAATACTACAGAATTTGATTAAGATGCAAGAGTAAGTAATGTTTTCTCCAATGTTTTTCGTAACAGAGCCTCTCTCATATGTCATATTTATCACACGGGATAAGCAGGATAACTTCAGCCAGGGACTACTGATGGTTCCCAGCTCATTGGAGATGCTCAGCACCTTACAAGAGGTGATGCAGTGCATATGACTGCTCCTTATATTGTACGTAGGCTAGTGAGAAACCTGGGGCTGAAATGAAACACAGCTGAGGAACTAGTCTCTAAAGCTGAAGGAGCTTATTAAAACCCCCCCAGGAGGAGAAGTAAGTTTTATTAGCCACATTCTCCACCTTCTGAAGGTGCATAAGCCCACACAGTTTAAAGGAAGGCAACACATTTTTAACAGTAAATCTTTTCTCCTGGTTCCTATATAGGCCTCTGTAAATGCCCCAGGGGTGAGGAGCAGTGATCAGTGCTGTACTTGGCCAAGTGAGGCTGGCAAAATCTTCCTCGTCCATCTGCAACAGTGCATGGAGTTTGGTTACAAAAATGGACCTGCACCAACTCCACTGACTCGGGTGCACACTGTGACAGATTTACCCTTAGATCAGGTCATGATCATCCACGGAAGGGAAACTTTTGCTGCAGAAGTTTTAGATCTGTTTGGGCTTTCATCTGTTGAACTTCTATTAACTTGACCAGTTGATCTATTGGCTCTCCGTGCTCTTCTCTCTCAGCACACACACACAAAATCCCGTTTCAAGCACGGCATCACACAGCGACCTCAGCTGAATCTGAGGTTTTGTTCCAGCAGAAATGTTGAATTTTGCACTTGTGAAAAACCACGTGGTATATTGGAACGGCTGAGCATTTTGCTCCCAGGGAGCCCAGTTTGAACAACGCTGAATGTCGTTCTGCAAGAGCCCACCCCCCCCCTCTGTATGGGGACCCCTACAAAAGCTGGGGAGCTCAGCACCATCACTGGTCAGGACATGCATGTCACACAAATACAGTTCGGACAGCAAGGAATTTGGCTTGAGCAGACAAACAGACAGGTCCAAAAGAACAATCTGCCAACTAAAACAGACATCCCAGGCTCAAATTCACCTCCCCTAGCTCCCATCTCTATCATCACCTAAAAAAAAAAATGGCTTTGGCCCACCACTCAGAAGATGCAGACTATTTCAGGACCAGGGAGTGAGTGAATGCTGGAGCTGAGACTCTTGCTTGGAAAGCCCCAAAGGACAAACGAGGCAGCATCCTTCAAAGCAAAAGGCAAGTCTCGTTCCATTTATGGCTAAGATTATGACTGGGAAAAAAAAAAAAAAGAAGAAGAAGAAGAAAATAAACTTCTCCCTGATGCCAGAGATCAGCCAGCACAGGAGCTTTGGCTGCAAGCACTCGAGGGAGAGACCATGTCTAATAACAAGCAAGCTGCCACATCCTGGGCCAGATCCAGTTCCCAAGTGGATTGTACGACACAGCCCTGTATTTATTTTTACCAAGATAAAAGGCATGTATATTTTTATTTCTTGGCCAAAGAAGGTTGGCCACAAACAAGC
Organism: Anser brachyrhynchus; assembly: GCF_964034855.1. NCBI lineage: Eukaryota > Metazoa > Chordata > Aves > Anseriformes > Anatidae > Anser > Anser brachyrhynchus. The sequence continues at coordinate 1,500,703 of NC_137696.1, read as the reverse complement.
AAATAAAAACCACCTTCTTACTCTCTGCCTGTGGCTCAGGTGGTGCCATTCGCACCACCATCTCCCACCCAAAGCTGCAGGTACAGGTGCGTCTGATGCCTGCGAGGGAGGTTCCTTGGGCCTGCCTAGGCAAAAGCCTCAGCTACCCCAGAGCTCTGCTAGGTGATCCCAGTCTGTTCTTGCTTCTTTTTGCTGGAGGACACCATCTACGACCCAGCGAAGCACGTACAGGGAAGGAAGTGCTACCCCCAGCAGCCCCAGTCTCAGCGCTGCAGCCTGCAGTGGTGCTGAGCCTGTTAGGGGCTGCGCAGGCGTCCCCAGGGGGCTTTCCCCAGGGGACACAAAACGCCCACCTGCATCTGCAGTCCTTGTCTGGGAACACAGAGCCATGGGCAGAGATTCTGCCGCGTGAAGTCACAACAGAGGGAAAAGAGACCTCTGAGCAAGAGCAAGGCGCTAGCAGCCTGACTAGTGCACTTGGCACACCAACACTGCCAGCTTACAGAAAACACCTCTGGGTGGTGGTGGCCTAGAGATAAGCTTGTACACTTGGAAGCTGAGGAGCTGACAAAGCCATTCTTGCTACCTACAGACTTTACTTCGGCACGGCTGCAACGCTTCCACCTCGCTGCACAGAAGAGGCAGCGTTATGGCACGAAGCTGGAGAGGTACTTCAACCTGCTCTGCTACCCCACTCAGCCCGTGGCTGGCTTTGCTGCTCAGGCTCTGCTCTCCCACTCTCTTTGTCGAAGCTATGCTGCCTCACCACTACACAACTTATCCCAGCATTTGTCACCTCTCAACCTGGCCAGCTCAGCCTGCTGCAGCTTACGTTTCAGATTTGGGTTTTCCCATGACTTCAGACTTCAAAAGCTCCTCTGCTTGCCAGAGCCTTTAAGGACAGAGATGCAAGTCAGGACACAGTATTTCCAGTGTGAACAAAGATCCGTATTTTTGCTTTTCACAAAAATCATCAGAGGATCCATTTAATGCCAACACACTCCCCTCTCCAGGCCATGCCATCACATCTGGCTATGCTGAACTCGATCCTCAGAACTGTGCATGGAGAAAAACGCTGGAATGATTTAGTCCAGTTCAGAACGGGAGCAAAGCAGGTAGATGGTGAAGGCTCAGGCACGTGGGTCTGCTGGAGCAGTTTAACAGCTTAGCCAAGATCATTTCTGTGCATACCTGACTGCAACGAAATGTTTCAAACACTGGTGAAAAAAGAGACTTTGCTACCAAGGTCTGCTGCAGGTAACCCAGCAGAGAAGTTGCCCACCACATGCAGGTAACAGAGTTTGGGCTCATCAGCTGCATTGCCTTGGAAATAAGCAAGCAATTAGTGCAGGTTAAGATGCGGCTGGTGTCTTGTCAAAGCAAATGCACGTCTGGCACACTGCTTTCCTTGTGGACTTGGACTCCGGGGTGCCTTTCATCTCTCAGATGGAGATGTAGGCTCCCAAGGTAGTTGGAGGCTTCTGGAAGTATTACCCTAACACATCTCATCCCACCACCACCCACAAATTAAGCAGCTGAGACAAGACTTGGAGAGCAAGAGTGCCGGTCCATGGCTTTGTCTAAAATCTGCAGACCTCGAGCATTTTAGGTGAAGGATTTAAAGACGAATAAACGAAAGCCATACAAGCAGAGGTGGCAGCAGCTGAGCTGTGTTGAATGCCCTTCTTGAGAAAGGGGACTTGTGTATGGCACGCATAACAGGCTGCTCGGGTGGCTTCAGCTGTACCATCCCTGCAAGTGATGAAGAAGGCTTCCAGGAAAGCTGGAAATGTGAAGTTTCCTTGCCCCTCTTTGGTCTCCTCCTCCCCTTTTTTTCTTCTTTTTGTAAGGTAAACAAATCGAGAAAAGAGGGGAAAACAAACGTTTACGATAGTTAAGTCCATATCAAAGCTCAGTGCTACTCCTCTTTCAGGATGAAGTGCCCATGGCGTGTAATTAATACAAAGAAATTAAGACTTGGTGCATACCGAAAAGCAAGTAGAATACATTCTTCATTTCTGAATAACAATATCTGGAAATAGCCACAAAGATGTGCTACATATATCTAACTAAATAGGGGAAAAAGTCCAATATTTAAAAAAATCATTGTTTTCGACACCTAAACCAAAATTAAAGCTCCAATATAGAATTTAGGATATGAAAAAATAGACATATTTCAGATAGAAAAGAAAATGTTTCAGGAGAAAAAGCTTGAAGTAAATGAACTTGCTATTCCTGTGTACATGTTAATTATTGTTAACACGGTATTAAAGACTAAAAATAAAGTTTGGCTTATAACAGATATAAATTGTAATTGCCAAATGCTGTAAATTTTGACAAAGTAACTTCATTTTGAAATGTGTTCGTTGGAGCAGGCAGAAAGTCTGAAGTGGGGCAGTAATAATAACACCTTATATAGTAGTCTGGAGTTACTTTGCTCTTCCTAGAGAACAGAAACAGTTTACGTACGTGTTTCTCTACCATCTTTATCCAAATTTCCCTTTTTCCCCCCATTTCAGGCCTCAAGAGAAAAAAAAAAAGGAGAAAAAAACGCAAAGTTCAAACAAAACCCAACTGAAGCAAATTTCACTCCTTCCCCACTTTGACCCATTTCTGTTGCCTGATGCAAGACTGGACTGAGTGGGGAGGAAAGCCCTTGAAATCAGTGCAATGTCTAGGGGGAATTGAGGTAGTCATCGAGATAATCGAGGGCTCAGTTTTTGGAACTGCTATTCTGATTCAGTTAAAGTTATTGTAGTGAAATTAAAGGGCATGATCAGGAGGCATGAAAGGAGTGATTTTTGCTGCCTTATTCACATTCAGGGAACTGCTGAGGCTTTCATGTTAAACTGGATCCTCATAAGGGCAGGCTTTGGCCCAAAAACGCATTTCAAAACAATCCAGACAGATGGTAACACTTAATATATCCATGAGAAGTGTTTCTCACTGCCATGCAAGCTCTCTGAGTGCTCAGCTGGGCAGAAGAAGGAAATCTTGCTTTCAAGTCATGTTTGTTTTTATATGTGAGCATATGAAGTTCTATAATGGGGGAAAAATTGGTGACAAACTATCCAATATCAGCCTGTAATCGGTCAAAATGAAAAAAAAAGAGTCCTCAAAGACCCTGACTACGTGTCCATGTGCAGGGCTTGCCTGGCAGGTAACTTTAATTGCACAATTCCCTGTAAATCCCTGTATCTTGCACCAGCTATTTATTGCAGCATGAAACAAACGTGCGTTGTTCCAGGGAATTTAATTCCTAATGATTAAGATGAAATAGTTTCATCAAGTGACTCTTTCCTCAGATAACAGTTTGTCATTGAATGTTAAAATCCCCACTTAGGCCTTATTCGCACTCAGGTACACGTGTGCTGAACTTCAAAGTGAGAATTACCTTAATAAACAATTCTGCGGGACAATTTGCAAAGGCTTTTTGTTTGTTTCTTTCAGTTCGCGAGAGAGCTGTTATCTTTCTTAAGACACAAGATCCTGGGTTCCTGCAGATTATGAGATTAACTGCAGTTATTATTTAAACTGCAAGCCACTTTCCAGCTCATGTGGCTACAAAGAAAAACAGGAAAACAGGATTTAAAGGCAACAGGCAGAAAGAAGAACTGAAACAACCCCTCCATTTCTAACATCTGATTCAAATGGCACAGCTATTTGGAATCATTAGCCTTTTACCTATAACTTATACAAATGAGTTAATTTCTGGAACTTCAGTGAAGACTCCCCCCTTTCTGCATAAAATATGTTCTCAGTTTAAAAATGCCTTCCCTAGGAAATGCTTTCCTCAGGAGCAAACCAGCTGAAGAGATAGCTATGGGAGCCCATCAAAGCTTTAAGGAGATCCGTGTAGTTTTAAACCAACCAAAATAAAGTTTAAAGCAAACCATGAGTTACCGTTTCCTAAGTGGTACAAAGATTTCATGTGCATGTAAGTTGAAGAGGAAAGTGCATTAATATACTCCGTTTTCTTCATAGGTGCTCTGCCTCCCTCTGTAGCACTGAAATCCTACAAATTCAATTTTTTCAGAGTATTTATCTGAAAGATCACCAAACCTCCTGCTGTCACACACTTCAAGCTTGCTGCCTGTCCTATTTTTCACAGACTGAGCTTCAAAAGTTAATTTTATTATTATTTTTCTCTACCAGGACATCATTTCTTGGGATGAAATCGCAACTCCCTGGAGTCAGTGAAAGCTTTACCCCTAACTTAATGAGGGCAAGATTTTACCAACTGCAACTCTTTTCCAGACAAGCAAAGAGACTCCACGTGAACAGGGAAGTTAAAATGGTTGGAAGCTCCCCACCTAATTTTTACCCAGTAGCAGAAAATAGAATTATTCAAATTAATGCAAAGCTACTTGAAGTTCTGTACTCATAATATATACCAATTATATATAATCTTGGCTGTGTACATATCCCTTTCAGCTTTGTGCTCAACACCGCCAAAGGAGGATCTTCCTTTAAGTCACAGGGTTAAAGTGTACCTTGCTCTGAACCAAGATTATGAGTCTTTACTGTAAGAATAGGAAAGAAAAAAGAAAAAAAAAAGAAAGAAAACCTTAAGAAGCTTCGTTCAGAGCTAATCTCTTGTCCTTGATATAGCTCCTCTCTGGCTTTTGAAAGGGGAGGGCGAACCCGCAGTCCCTCTGGGCTGTAAGGATCACGCACCATTTTCTCACTGCCCGATGGGTTTTGGTCAGCTATTTTAATGTTTCCAGTCCTTCATCTACATATGCCACTAGACATAATGCCCCGAGCAGCCTGGGAACGTGGCCATTTGTTAAATCTTGCTGGCGTCAGCTACAAATTGTGCCAGCTTGAGTCTTCATTTTTATTCAAGTGTAACTATTAGCTCTACTGCTAATACAAAGCCTTTGAAAAGCCTCACCCTCTATTTGTATTTGCTGCTGCCTCGAACACCACCACCGACGTGCACCCATGAGTGTCTTCACACCTGGTGGAGACAGCCAACCGACCTGGCTGCTGTGACACTTCTGTTTCAACCATTTTTTGGCATTTTTGTGTCGTAGAGAAAACTCACTGAAGCAAACACGCACAAAATAAGCGGCTCAACTCACCTGCCCAGATTATGTGAAGTTTATTAACTTTCCATTGCCTAAATCGGATTTGGCATTGGCTCACAATCCAATCTGAAAAGAGTGCTTAGATCCAAAGGCCAAGGTTTAATCAGGTGCTTTGCATCATGCCACTCACACACATACCACACAGGAGAAGAAAATGCCCATTCAACTAATTGCAGGCCCAAGAAAAACAAAACTGCCCTTTTCGCCTGTCCCCTCAGCACCTCCTTTTGGTTTATTTGAGGCTCTGGATCCACTTCAGTGCTCAGAGAGCCGCGGTTATGAGATTATTTGGCTGATGGCGCGAAGCCGGCTCCTTCTCCCCAGTAAGATCAGAGCATCGCGCCCAGGGCTCCAGGCACAGACCTGCACACAGACAGATTTTCTAAACACAGAGTTAATGCAACCATGTCATCTCATAACCACTCAAGTGGTTATTTACCCCTTCAAGTGTTTCTTGCTCAGCTGCTAAGAACAAGTTCAAAAGGCAGGAAAAGTCCAAGCCGAACATGAAAATTTTACCTACCTATTTTGGGGCATAATCTAAACCACATTGATTTGATGGAAGGGCTCCAGCTGGCTTCGAATCAATTCCAGTATGGAGGTCCTTAAGTGTTACTGAGTTTTTGTGCCATTAACTGTGGAACAACTATTATAATATTCGTATCGGCTCCTCAAAATATGAGAGGGCCTTTTGTGTTATTTATGTCTCGTGCTAGGGGTTGGTGAAGTTTATTGTAGCAAGGATATTAGTCACTGATTATAATCTTTGCCATTTGTGATAGTGCTTAGGGTTTCTTTATGTGGGTTGAAAGAACAATATGATGAATTAATAAAAACACAGAATGGAAGGGAGAAATGACAGAGTTCCCCTCCTTGCCCAAATATACAGGAGGCCAAATGAGCTCCCTGCCCTGCCAAAACATATGCAGGAATAATTGCAAAATGTGTACGTTCAGGGTAGTTATCATGCGTGTATTTTGGACAAGCTGCATTTGTTTCTTGAGTGCTCTATCAGACAACGGAAGAAACCAATGCCAACACAGCAAAAGCACACACAAAAGCCTGGGGTAAGCCAGCCCCACTGTGCACTTTTTATGCTAAATTAGGGATAAAATGTTGGAAAGCAGCCCTAACATAGTAAAAAACAAACAAACTATCTAATGATGGAGGAACTGCAAACAGCTCAGTTCAGAGATGGGTGCTCAATTTCTGCCCTGCTAGGCCCCGCAAGTTCCAACAAACAATTCTGGAAGGTCTGAAAACAGGGGAGGAGAAGGTGTGGAAAGAGATTAATTTCCCTCTGCTAACACAGAAATTCCTCTTCAAGAATTTACCAAAAAATATATATATTTTTTTTTCTGTAATGATTTCCTTATCAGCACTAAATATTATGGTTTTTTTAAACATATAATTAATTAGACCATAGAAAGTACTAGCTATATATATATATACACATCTATACATAGCCAGCAAGTATAGATACCTTACTATGGAATAATAACAAACATACTAAGCCATGGATAGAGAAACGCATTGCAGCGCGTGAGATTTTTTTCTTGCCAGCTGACACCTCTCTAAAATAGGAGGGGAAAAAAAAAACATGAAAAGAGAAAGCATCACTAGTATTGACTTGGTGAGCAAAAAAATAAGAAGTTTATGGTGTTACTCTCAGAAGCCCAATGTAAACAGATGTACTTTTACGCAAATGCAGAAGAAACTCATTATTCTAGAGAAAAAGCTGGGAAAAATCAAACTGACATGCCTATATATTTTCAACACAATGTAGTTAATAGACAACAATGTGAGGATCGATGTGTCTTTGGCATGTGGTACACAGGAACCGTAACTGCAGAATCCTGTAAGTTTAGGATATAACAAATTCATTTGGAATACCTATCAGCTAGAGAAAGCATTGTGAAGGACTACAGCGCAGCACTAATGCTCTTAGATTTAACACTGCTCTGAAAATAATTTGTCGTTGGATGAGCAATGAAATTATTTTACAATTTCTACTTCCTCCCAAATTTCCCCCTCTATGCTATTGTTGTGGATGGTTTCTATGGTGTCCTAGACTCCTAATTTCTTTACCCAGACTCACAGCCCTTGTTCAAGGGACAAGGTAACAGTGACCTGCTGCCACCCTCCAGAATTAGAAGCTGTACCTTTCCTTCCTCATCCTCATCCCAGCAGGACTCCCTTTGCTCTGCACAGCTGGGTACAAGTGCTCTCAGGGTCAGAGAGCATTCCAATTCAGAAAACGGGCTTGGATCCACTGTAGCAAATCCTATACATTAATGCTGTAATTCTACCCAAAATACTACAGTTGAAATTAAAAAATAGATGAGAGCAGCAGGATAACATTAAAATCCAAGGGGAAAGAAGAAAATGTATGTTTTCAAATGAGATTTCTAACGGGAAAGAGACTGAAGGACACAGAGAAATACAGGAAAACTGTTTCAGATGGCAGGAATAACGGGGGAAAAGCTTCTGTGGCAAAACAGCAAGGACAGCGGTAGGTCTAAGGAGTTAGGCCAGTACTGGAAATAAGGCACAATTTTATCTCTGTTGCTTGGATGTAAACCAGCAGTAAAGTCAGGTTTGGGGAAAGGAAATTACAAATTACCTATGGACTCAGGCAGAGGGAGGTGAGCTGACACAGAGCCAGCCAGCTCTGCCCGGTGCTCAGCTGCTCCCACCCTCCACAGACCGTCACTTGCACACCTGGGCAAATACTACACTGCCGACGCGCTAACCCAGACAGCCGTGACACGCACAAAAATGAAATGTTACACCTTTGCTCTGAAATCCGTTCCCGGGCTAGATAGGACTAGCAGACAAAAGGCAGAGGGAGGGGAGGACATGCACGCAGCCGAGGAGTATGCCTGCCCAGCCTGAGATATCTGCCCAGCCGGCAGCTGGAGGAGGACGGGGGGAAGTCTGGGGTCCCCAGGTGGAAATCTTTGCTGTTCCTGTAAAATCGGACTGAATCTGTCTTCAATTTTACTGAGCAAGAAACTAGACATGCAGGCTATTCCATTTGGTTTGATCCTATCTGTTTTCTTTATTACAAATCTCGTTTTAATGACAGTCCTAGATCTCGGAGCTTTTGCTTGCAGTAAAATGCAAGCTTAGACTGCTTGAGAACTCTCTGCAAATTGCCTCCAAAACGAGCTCTGTCAGCTCTGGCATGAGCCACGTTCACCTACCCCTTCACACACAGAGAAGGCAAAGAAGGTGAGAAGCGAAGACAGAAGCCAACCCACTCCACAGACACATCAGGTAGCCGCAGACATGCTCTGTTGTATGTTTGGAAAGTCCTGCAAGTTCCTGGGCACCTCCCAGGGTCTGGGTCCTAATCACCTCTCCAGCTTATTCCAGAAAGACAGAAGAGCAGAAGCGCTTGTGGTGTCAGCAGGTACAAACTAACTTCAGCTCTCAGCTTCAGTCAGTCCTGACCAAGCTGCCTGAACCTCCTCCTGGTTCCCAAATACACACGATGGGATTCATTCAGAGTTAATTCAAGCATTTTCATTTGCTGTCCATTGTAAAGCACAGGAACGTAATTGCCTTTTATACCTTAAACAATACCTATCATAGCTTCCTATGAAAAAATACTCTCTCATTAAATCACTGTTTTAGAACGGTTACCTCATTTTATCAAAGTTTTGAATCCACAAAAAAACATAGATTGATCCCTACTAAATTCAACAGTGTTTTCCATAAAAGGATCTGAAACAATTTATGCCATTTCTAGCTTGCCATCTGCCTGCTCCATTCAGAAATAGCGCTGATGCCTTCCTGCTGCCTACCTGTTCCTGCAAATACCATCCAAATCTGTTGTCCCGCTTCAACCCAACTCATTAGACAGCTGCAAACTTCAAAGATTAGGAAGTTCCTATAGGTTTTGTGAAAAACAGTTGGATCAATGAGAAAGGCCTGAGCTAGCACCTGTCTCTTGACAGAAAAGCAGGCTCAGCTGTTGCAAATCCTGCTTGGGAGCAACCAGCCATCCAAGCAGAAAAGTCACGCTCTCCTTGCTGATTTGTGCACGCAGAGCTTCAGCTAGCCCACACACCCAGCAGCAGCCGGCTGCACAGGCTGGTGTCACTGCAACGTAACGGTGTGGGAGACGAGGACAGCCAGAAAAGCTGGTTTCATTACTTCTGCCACTCGCTGGCACAAAGCCATCCTCCTGAAGGCCAAGCCCAAGCCACGCGGGCAATCTGAAATGAGAACGTCAGACCCAACGTCATGTTTGGTTTTGCAGAATTTGCTGATGAATAGCTGAGATCAGGGAGAAGATTTCCATTCTCCAGATAATGACTGGACGTCTCCTTTAGCAAACATGAGCCAGAGACACTGCTTCCTGGGAACTGATGTTGAAATCTTTGCTTGGTTTGCGCCAGGAACACCAATCCCGTTGATCTCGAAGGGACTAGGATTTCACTCCAAACCTTCCGAGCTATTCAGCTTCAGCTGAATGTTTCTTCTCCCAACTCGTGCTGCCAGTTCAGAAGAATTATAGTCCCACAATTCAGAATAAAGAGATGTTCAAAATACCTTACCCTCCACTTAGGAATAAGCAGGATCAGGTGGCCATGTGATTCCATTATTTATGTAATGCCTCAAAATATCATTTGTCTTCTAATATGAGATGACAGGTTTCATATGTACAAGTTTTCTATAAGAGTAGCATGCTCATCTTGATCCATTCAATACACACGTTGCTAATTTGAGATAAAAGATTTATCAAGTAGATCCTGTAGTTAGTTGGCTGCAGTAGCCCTTTTTTTTTCTTTACTACATAGATTTATCTGGAATTTCTTTATAGATGTGCCAATTTTCATGACATATATTTAGACCACAGGTTTTGGGAAAACTTTTAGTTTCACTTCTTACATGTTCAGCACCTAACAGTGTATGTTCCTGGTACCTACTTGAGGCTCCCATGTGTTCCTGCATGCCCACACAAATAGAACAAGAGAGCTTTTAATACAAATCTTCCTATCTTTAAAGGACCAATAAGACAATTGGCTTTTTTTGATTGTGATGCCATACATAACATACACAAAACTCTGTGACTTGAGTGAATTACACTTTCTGCACTCAAAGTCTCATTTAACAGATGTTAGAAAATAACAAGACCGCGCTATCTTTCCCCTCAGTGATGCTTCTACCAACTCAAAGAAGCAGCATCCATCATTATTCGTTGTTAGTGTCCAAATATGTGAACAGTAGCACAAGAATTGGAACTGTGACTCGGAAAAAGCCACAGAATCACAAAATGGCTGAGGCTGGAAGATATCTCTAGAGATCATCTAGTCCAGTGCCCCTGCTCAAAGGAAGGCCAACTACAGCAGGTTGCCCAGGACTGTGTCCAGACGCATTCTGCTTATCTCCAAGGATGGAAACATTAGAATCTCTCTGGGCAACCTCTTCAAGTGTGTTCAACCACCCCCACAGTTATTTGGGAGAATCCAGAGGGCACACCGAGTCTAGAGGACCCAAAGCATTACAAGATAAAGGCAACTGGTGTGGTCTAGTTTGGCTATTAAAAATAGAAATTAAAATAAAATAAAAAAATTAAATTAAATTAAAATCACAGCTGAATCTCAAAGCAGCTATTAAAGAATGCAAGCTCAATTTCCCCATCCCTGCTGCCCTCCTCTTACAAGAACCAGGTCCCTGCTGAGCTTCACAGACAGATGGCTTCTCCTCTCTCTAGCACACGAGCATTTGGAAGTCTCCCTTTGACCTGCCCTGGGAAGCAACGTTTTTTGTTGTTGTTTTTTTTTTTTTTTTAAGTACAGCAGATTCCTCCTCTGGTCATTATTTCTAGAAGCCCTGCTCCCTCCTCAGAGGATCAAAATCTGTCCTGTTTGTGAAGTAGCTAGGTAGAAGGTCAAGGATATCATCTCAATGTAGTTTGCAAAAAGAGAAAGAGAAAGAGAAAGAGAAAGAGAGAGAGAGAGAGAGAGAGAGAAGAGAAGAGAAGAGAAGAGAAGAGAAGAGAAGAGAAGAGAAGAGAAGAGAAGAGAAGAGAAGAGAAGAGAAGAGAAGAGAAGAGAAGAGAAGAGAAGAGAAGAGAAGAGAAGAGAAGAGAAGAGAAGAGAAGAGAAGAGAAGAGAAGAGAAGAGAAGAGAAGAGAAGAGTGTATGTTCATGAAACATAACAACTACCATTGACTTAAGTCATTACAGACCCTTTTATCCACTCCTTCACCTCAGAAGTAAAAGAAATCAGGCACAGTGATGCCACATAACTACTATGCCGTACTGTTATAAATGCATAGAAAGAGAAATATTCCTAAAATAATTATAGAAATTCCAACAACAACCAGAAAGTAGATTTTCTGCTTAACTAAAATAAGCCATTGGCTCAAGAAAACATGAAGAACATTGCAGGTCATTGGTGACTTTGCTTTCTGACCTCTGAACTCATCGTTAACCCTCTCTCTTTAAAGCATAATACCTTGCTTCTATATTTATGAAAGAATTTTGCATCTAGTCTATGGAGACAAATTTTAAAATGTGCCCTGAATGAAGCCACCTCAAAAGTGTCCAAATACAGAAGGCACATGGTTTTCCTTTACATCAGTCACTCCCAACCTTGTGCAGCAGGCATACTTTGTTTCCCAAGAGATTGTTTGCTTCCTCTCATCTTCATCAACATCTTCCTCCAAATGCTCCTTCACCTCATGCATTCCTCTCTGCTCTCATGGATGTGAAGCAGAGCCATAACATCATTTCAGAAATGGAGTCCTCCCCTGTCCCTCAATGGAGGCTCAAGGAGGGTGGCTGATACCTCATCCAGCAGGCTCCTTTAATCATGCATGTCTTGAGGAAGCTCTGGTTGGGTTCAGCAAGAACATGAGTTTTGGGAAGCTTTATTTGGGATAGGCTGGATGGGGCTTTGAGCAACCTGGTCTAGTGGTAGGTGTCCCTGCCCATGGCAGAGGGGTTGGAATTAGATGATCTTTAAGGTCCCTTCCAACCCAAACCATTCCCTGATTCTATGATATTTTTGGCTGAAGTTCATCTAGCACAGCCTTTGCTTAATGGGGCAATACTTCAATTTCAGTCACATAATGGATAAATCTCCTGTAGCAATATTGAACAGGAGAAAAATCTAACAGTGACATGAACAGAATGTCAGAGGTGATCCTATGCAGGGTCACTTTTCTAAAACCTGACACGAGTTTTCAATATTTGGCAACTAGAATGAATACGGCCTTTCCCTGGAGAGACAGAGTCAAGGAGGAGAATTAAGCACTGTCTTGGAAAAGACACAGACTCCTAACATTATGGTAAATAGAAGCCACCCTTCCTGGAAAAGGAACCCTGAGGGACCTGAGGCCAGCTTTTGATCCATGCTGAGAAACATTTGGATATTTTTATGAGCAGCAGGTTCATCAAGACTCTTGCTCAGAGGTTAAATCTCACAGAAAAGACAAAATAAGGTGACTAAGGACTGTTCATGTGAGCAAAGATGTACAGGAAGAGGCCCAAGACAGTGTGTTGATCTTGCATTATGGAAATCAATTAAGCATTAATTATAAATGCTCCTGAAGGTTAAGTGAAGTGCGCCTTGCTACAGAGCCAGCAGCCTGACGGAGCCGTAGGGGTTCCTGACGCAAACACCTGGGGGCAGATGGAAATGTTGGGCTCCGCTGCCTCCCTGCAGGGCAGGGATGGGACATCCCATGCAGGCACAGGGCATCCTCAGAAAAGCTCTCCAGGCCCTGCACCATGCACTAGGGCAGCCCTGAACAGCGGGGAAACCAAAGGCAACCAGCAGCCCCAGGCATTGCTTGAGCCCTTTATGTTAAATGCCTCACTCGGATTAAATTTGCAATCTCTTTCCCAGTTGCTCCCTAGTGAAACTGTTGCCTTGGCAAGGCCACAGAGGAGGATCGAGGTTTTCCACGTTACCTCCCAAGGCACCCTTCCCTGGAGAAAGGCTGCAAGAGAAGGCCCAAGTTTTATTTCTGTTTGTGGAGGACATGGTACACAGTGTTGATCAAGCAGTTTCTGCCTTCTCTCCCTTCCTTGCCACGTGGTTTCCCAAAACGGGCTTCTCCTGCCCTGGTACATCTGTGGACTAAGGTGATTTGTCTCCCGTACTCCGATTATGTACGGCTTAATTATCTACTGACTAATTGCACTTGCCTTCTTGAATGTCTCCAGGTAACAGAAGTACTGTTTTCTTTTTGCTCATCGGGCCGTGAAGGCAACCAGTTTGTCTCATCCTTTCTGGTACTTTCAGACAAAGGGCCTTTCAAAAGAAAAAAATCCCGAACAGAAAATCAAAGTAATCCCTCTTCCCACGCCCCAAATAAGACAAATAAACGTGTGTGCATGTGTCCATCTCAGGCGCAGCTCTTAATGCAGCAACTTGAGTGCACCACCCTCAGAGATTTACCTGTATCCAGAGGGAGGAGCAGCCTGCTCCCACAGTTACCTTTCCAGTGATTTATTAAAAGGAAGCTGCAGAAATGCGAGGTTAATTCCGACAGCAAGAGCTGCTAACAACTTGAAGCCGCGGCACAAATGAGGGTGTTCTCCCCTCCCAGCAAGCGAGTCAGAGTTGCTGCCTCGCCAGCTCTCGCCCCAGGTAAGCGCTCGCCCGCTCCCCATCACGTGCAAAGCGCAGCGAAGCAGACAGATTAGACACAGATGCTTGCACAGCAGCAAAACAAGGAGCACACAGTCTGCTACCGCTTCCCCGAGAAGGAGCAGAGACCTGGGACAGCTTCACCAGCTCACCCGCTGACAGCGCTCAGCCCTGAGGTGAGGATCAGAATGCCTCACCTAGGATGTTCTCTTTCCAACACTTATCTAAAATGGAAACCCATCAGGAAACTGGGGGCATTCCCACACAAGCCGAGAGAAGTGCAGCTAATGTGGTGTTGCCTTGGTTTGGGAACACCATCCTGTCCACACACTCACCCTCACATACACTTCTTGAGCTGACCATAGCTGGAAAGAGCCCCTGCACAACAATGGGCAGGGGAAGAGCTGCTCTGAGGAACCAAACATCACAAACCCAATGTAGAACCAAACCCTACTGGGACAATGCACGAGGCAGATGAGCTTTGCGTGGAAGCATCAGTCAGTGAACATTCTGGCACTCTGTTGTGTATTTTTGGTCACAGGTATGTATTAAAGCCTGATAACAGATTGGTTTTGGTTCGATGGGACCTCTGGAGATCATCTGGTCCAAAGTTCACCCGTGCTGCATCTACCCACTAAGCAACACTCCCAGGCCAAGCCAACCAAAGAAGGTGGAGGCCCCGGTGGAGCACCTTCCCCTCAGAGCACCAGCGGGGCCCTGGCCTCCAACAGGCCCCGTGCCATGGGGAGGTCTGGGCTGACTCCGGGTCGAGGGGCACAGAACGGGCCAGCTCTGGAAATGAGCTTCTGACTTGCCAAGCAGAGCACCAAGCATTTATCCTCCCCCTTCCACAATGCTGCAAGCCAAACACAGAGTTTTAAAATCAGTTTAAAAGGCAGTGGTGGTTGTTCATTCTCTGGCCTGGTCAGCAGATATGAAGGAGGATACAAGGTGTTCTGTGGTGTTTTTTTTTTTTCCCTGCCATCTGAAATGATCCAACCATACTTGTAAAAATTCAAAAATCTCCAACTGAAAGATATTACCCAACCTCTTCTGAAGAGGCCTTACTAAAATCTCTTCAGGAAAATTGATTCTAGAAGACAAAAATATGAGTCAAGCTGCTCTGAAAAGCAGCTGAGCGTAGTCCAGATGTGGAGACCCTGTGATGGATACGAGTTGCTTATTGAATGAAATGTCAACGGGACTTCAGTTTTATGGCAGCTATCAGCCTGATGCTCACTGGAAATCAATATTTGCAATTTAAATTTTGTATTTTGTGTGTTGTCATCTGAAGTTTAATGTCTGTTTCTCTTTCTCAGACTGTTTTTTGGGGATTTTTTTTCCCCAATCATCACAGTGAGAAGCAGAACTGATTACATACACGGTGTCAGCACATGCTGGCAGCTGAGCCGGTGGGATGAAGCCGATTCAAGAGCCCATGTGGTCCCACACCCAAGACAGCAATAAACTTGTATTTTGTTTTATTACACCAGTTTAGCACCACAGCATGTGTGAGATTTCCCCTCCTGGGTTTCAGGGGATGAAATCCTATTCAGGACCCATAAGAAAATAAACACATCTATGTATGTGAGACAGTAATTAAAAAACAAGATAGTGAAGCAGAGTATCCACTCCCAGCCCTTCCTGGACTTCCTTGGGGAAGTTACTGTATTGCTGGGTGGACGTTTCCCATCTGCCAAATTACAGTAATAGTATTTCCCATTCCCACAGTGATTTTTAGTGAGTTAATGCATTTAACCCCCTTGATTTCTTTCTCCTGATGTTCATCGCCATCCATCTCCCTTTGCTACAAGTTAAACTCAACCCATTACTAATAAATGAAAAATACCAAGTCATCTTTCCTCACTTTCAGGGTTTTGTTAGTCCAAGAAGTGCATGCAAGCCTCCTTTCATACCTTGTTACCCTCATCACCACTCTGTCTTTGAGGTCTTGCGTTTCCCTTCAACAGGAGCTCAATCCTATTCAAGACAAGTGAACGCTTCTGACTCAGTGCGCCGAGCAGGACTTTGAAACATGGCTTCAGAAGCTCTTCCCGGTCCCTAGGGCTCTCAAAGCCCAAATAAATGAGCCGAAGACCATCCATGGTAAAATAGCAGCTGAGCAGGGACTTAAGGACCCCCATTCTGCTTGGAGGAAAATAAATAAATAAATAAATAAATCAGGGTCTAGAGTCCCTCCATACACCTTCTGCTTTTGGGGACTGTGGAAGTCCAGCAGCCCTGGGGCACTGAACCATCTCCTTCTTGTAATCATTTTACATGACAACTATTCCCTGCAAGAGATACAGGGCCAAATGTTTTTTCCTCATTTTTCTGTTCCATTCTAGAGGACGGGGACCATTTAGAGCACATTCTCTTCTCACAGCCAGATTCTTTCAAACCCTCTCTTCCTCTGACTAATGTCTTTGGGTCCTATTTTTCAGCACAGGATGCCTGGGATAAAAAGTGAAACCATTTGCTAAACGAGAGTAATGTCTCATCTTTCACTTTGCACTATGCAAGCAACCATACAGAGACAGAGAGCTTTATACCACCTACAAACCTTGACATACACTCAACATGCTCTGGATAAGGGTACCCTCCTCCAGCCAGGCCAAAACCATCAGGAAAATTTATCAAGGTGAGCAGAGAGCACAAACAGAGTCTCCCCAGATGATAATTCATGTAGGATTAAAGAAAAGAGGAAAAACCTGGTCTATCTTTGCCTTTTATTCAAGTACTGGACATGCATGGAAGCTGTTAAAGACATGCTTACAGAAGCAGCTCTCCTCAGAGGAATGGACTACAACATGCAGAGACAGAAGCCTTAGCCCAGGCAAGTTATCTGGGGGAGTTTACGAACAATCCCCTCCCTAGCTGCAAATTTCCCAGCAAGGAGAAGAATTATTCTTTTTCATTTCACTCCCATCCTTGGCACACTGCAACACAGAGTAGCAGCACCAAGAGAAGTGGGAGCCATCTGAACTCATCGCTTCTAGGCACACAGAGTCAGACCTTGGGTCTACGCATACTCACGCTGGGGTCTGATAGATTAAGGATTCATGCCTGTTTATTTATTTATTTGCAATGAAATCCAGCTACTATTGTCTTATGCATCACTTATTCCTACTGCCACAAACACCGTGTCCTTGAAAGAGCAGCTTTGATAGTCGTTAGAGTTCACCTGCAACAACCAACTTGGAGGGGGAAGGCTTATGATTAGAAAGTATCTGCCAGGTAGTTTGCTCCTGTGAGAAGCTAAAACTAAGCCACAGCATCCCTCTGAGATTTATACTGACAAGATCAAAAACATCTAATTGAGCAACAAATGCCTTATTTGCTGTCATGCCTGAAGCTGACCAGAGCTACCCTCGTGAAGAGCCACTGCTGCAGAAAATAGAAGTTACTGGGGAAAAAATTATGACACACATGGGAGGACAATGCCAACTAGCTGAGAGGAATGGGTAAATAAAGTCAATTATCAAGTTCAGCATTAAAAGACCAAAGCTTCCTTTTAGAACTCTGCTTTTGCACTGCTCTTATCGAGACGTTTCATACTTGGGTGTTCAATGAAGTTGGACGACGTGCTCAGCTGTTTTCAGCAGTAGGGCGCTGATATTTATTTCAGAAATAAAAGGGCCTTGTAATTCATTTGTAAGGCTGTACGTGGTTAATTTCTGATGCCTTGTAAATGCTAATTATGAAAGAAAATGTTAAAGGGTTCCTTAGGAAATCAATACTTTATTATACAATAATTGCATCTGCAAGTTTAATGTTCTTCATAAGACTTTGGAAGAATGGAAGAGGTTGGGAGGTCAGATGATGCAAATGGCAGTTGCATGACCTGGAAAGTCATCGAGAATCTGAGGCCTAGTAAAATGCCCAGACGTCATTAAAATATTTCCACAAGTCCAACACTTAGTATTGAAAGCAAACTGCTAGAACATCTGTCTGGGTGACACCTTGGCCCAGTGCTGGATATAAACCTGGACACGCTTGTAACTGGAATGGCTGTTCCGATATTCGTCTGAGGGCTTTGGTTATTCCTTTGCCTGAGTGATTTGTTTCTCTCAAGAACAGCATTTCAGTTCTTTTCCCCCTCGGCTTCCCCTGGCTTGTTCCCCAGTTGTTCCAGCTTTCAGCATGGGAGCCGGCGAGGAGCTACTGTTAGGGTTATAAGCCCTGGAGACAGGATGTAGCTGAAAAATCATTCTTCCAAAAATTTCTGGGTCACTGTCTAATTGATACTAGCATTAGCATGCTTCATATTCATGTTCCAACTCCACGGGCAGTACTTACTCTGCACCCAGCCATGTGGGACTGCTCCAGGCAGTAAGAGGGAACCCAAAACAACACTACTGTATCAGCCTAAGAACGCATCCACCCCAAGAGTTTTTACAACAGCAGAACAGAGGAAAAGAGCCTTTCTTTCCACTGTGGTCATCAGTGCAGCGCTGTATTTTTCTGTTTTTTATTACACACTTTTTAAAGGAAATATTCCATGTTACTTAGCTTATTAATTTGCAAAGAAACCACAAGTTATTTCCTTACATCATGATGGTTTCTTTTAATTTTTTTCAATCCTTACAGGCTATAAAAATCCAGGCACTTCAAAGGAAATGAGTTGAAGACTCGGTATGTTATAAAAGGAATCCAGACCACGTTCACAAATTAGACATCCTTTGCTAACAGCAAAGTATTTCACAGGTTGTATTGCAGTTCATACTTTGTTGAGACAATGAATGAGAAGTGAGTAGTGATTCATAAAACAATCTGTACATTTTACGTATAATAAAATAAGACAGGATTGCATAGCTTTCTTGGAGAACCAAAAGGCGGTGCCTTGCGATCAGCAAGCTACTCAAATAAAAACCCAGTAGGAGGGGGTGCAATGCTGAATTGTTGCAACCACTCCTAATGATTCATCTTTTCTTCAGAAACTCACCCAGTCAGCACATCCAAAACGCAGTATGAAAATGACACGTGTGTCTCCCCCAAACAACTGATGGAAAAAAAGGACAGTGTGTGTATGCATGCACATCTGCGTGGTGTGCAGGCAGGATTTCTGTGTGAAAGGACATGCGCTTCTGCAAGAATTTCTGGTTTTCTGCCTGCAGACAGGTCAGAGGGAATCTGCCTCAATACATCAGCCATATGCTGAGGGAGGTGGTTGCAGGAATTTCATTTTTCAGAACAAAGCTTGGCCTTTGCTAAATGCAGCAAGCCACCCAATTAATCCCCCATCCTGGCTCACTGAAATACCCTCTCTTCTTCCCCTTTTGCCCAATAATGCATTTTTCTGGCACTTACCTATGATCAGAAAGAGACAATATACATTCATTTATAAAGGAGTGACACCCACAAGCAAGACATGCAGAACTAACCACACGTATAGTGGGGAACTGGCAATGCCAAGAAGTATTTTTGTCCAGATAAGAAGACTGAATATCAAACAAGACCTCACTCTAAACCTGTAACAGTAAAGAGGTCTACTTATCTGCTCCAGAAAGCCTCCTCTTTGCTGCATAGTCTGCCTGTACATAAGATGCTCCACTCGGTTCTCTGTAACCTGCCGCTGTAGTGAGCACAGGGAGCAAAACCAAATCCGTCAACTCTGTTCCCAAGCTTTCCTAAGGGTCTTACTGACACCTGGGACAGGCTTTTAGAGACAGCTCAGCACCCAGACAGGCAGCGAGCTAAGTGTCCCGGTGGACTGTGCCCTGCTGAAAACACAGCCAGAGGGCTGCTGGGAGTGCTTTGAAAATCTTGCCTTTGTTGCGAACCCTACTGAAAACCTAACTCTGAAAGTGAGCTTAAAGGGCACAGCTTCTCCTGATTTGAACACAAGATAAATATAATCTCAGGAGCCCAAGCAATGAAATCAGATGCTTAATATGAAATAACTGGCCAATATTTGAGAGGAATAGAGAAAAGTGCTGACCCCAAGCTTTTCCTCTCGTAAGGGGACAGCATCCTGCAGTCCTACCTGGGATGTTCATGTCTGCCTCGAAGCCTAAGGACACAACCCGGGCTTGGCAGCTACTACCACAAGCACAATGGTCCTGCTGCAAAAGCCCGTTACCACCAATGATTCAATAGTTATGATCGAAAACTTGTCCTTCTGACAATGAACATCCTTCTTTCAGTCCAACACTGAACACTGTGCATATACTTACAGGAGAGAAGAGAACTCTGCCACTCGGTCAGCTACTGAGTAACAAGAGCTTATCTTTGAGATAGTCCATGCCGTGTAATCAGCATCACTACCTGAAGAAAGGACATGGCAAGGTAAATACCTGAACGTTTTTTCTATTCTTCTGCTCAGTGTAAGTCACAAGGGGACCTAATCATCGAGACAAGGTGTGGAGTGAAGAGAGATTAGCTTTATAAACATGATGCCAATCTCAGGCTCTGGAACAGCTAGAGACATTTCAAGGATGCAACAAAAGATTTGGCACTCTGGTGTTTGGTCTTAAGAGCAAGACTGGGGAGGGAAGGGGACGGTGGCAGCTGCTGCTGGAAGGACTACCCAGGCCCTACCAAAAGCGGCTGTGCCATCACAAGCTACGTGTTGAACACTGGAGCTGCTGCGCGTGCAGTTTAACAAATGCAATCCAGCAAACCCAGTTACCACCCGACAGGTTACTTCTCACAACAGCTTTGCTTCCCAAATAGTCTCAGTGATGCTGGGACACGGAGGGCATGGTCTCTGTCTGTGTTTCTCAGGTAAGGACATTTTTATTTCCTTGGACACTGAAGCGTCCAGTCCCTCTAAGGCAGATGATGAAGCATCACCAGCTATAGGCATAAGCTCCATGATTTTGGGGACTTAGTGATCACACATCCAAAGCTGCTCATTATGATGCAGAGGACATCTCATTTAACTGCATCTCTTCTACTGGACACAGCCGCTTTGCTCGGGGGATGCTACAATCAATAAGCAAAAGAAATAGGGATGAAGGGGAACTGGGTCCAAAGCCATTCTGACAGCATGAAGGATTTCAACCTGACAACCCCAGGCTAAAGCACCTCATATCACCTCCTTAAGCTAATACTATAAGAAACCCCCTTGACAGATAACTATTGTTCCTTGAGCTTTTACCAGGAGTATTGCCTCCGAGAATAAACTCAACAGTGCTGTCCCTGGGGGAGCTTCCTACTTCTGTCTAACCAAAACCTGCCTAAAGAAGTCTAAGTATCTTGAGGAAAGTTTCAATGGGTTTTCAATTGGTTCCCTCAGCACCTGACATTGTCACGTTGGGACGATCTTCCAGGAACCGACTAGGCCACCCCAAGGGCTCCTTTGAAGTGGAAAAGGAACACAAGAGCAGCTCTCACTAGAGCAAGTTACCAACTGGCAATCCTATGACTGGGTTGGTCCAGAGGAAACATGCTCTGTGGCAGAACCATTTGCAAAGGAAACGCGCTGACAACGACCATTCCTGCTGCTGACAGGTGGAGACATTTTCTCAGTAAGAAAATACATACCCATCATCCTCAGCCGGGTGGGATGGCTTTATCCCAGGCACACAGAAAACTTAAGAGGAAACAGAGTAAGTAATTGCTTTTCAATGGGGTGACACATGCATGCACACATGTTCCCAAACAGACAGTCCTGAGTGTTAAAAATAATCCTTTAGATTTCATAGACGTTATAAGAGTACTTACTAAACACGTCATTTAGTAGGGATATCAAAGCAATGCTTTTCTCCTACTTACATTCATGGGTTGTTTTTGTTTTTGGTGTGGGTTTTTGTGTTTTTTTTTTTTGTTTTGTTTTGTTTTTTTGAGTCCCTGGGGTTCATATTTTCAAGTTCTTTCCAAAGTTTTAAGACTTCATGATTTAATGAAAGATAAGATTGTCACATAACATCTTGGCTTCAGAAGCTTGAGGTTTAGCAAAACACAACCGTAGCCAGGCTAACAATAGGATTGTAATAGTTGGCCCCTCTCAAATTTGGTACAAATACCACCTGCTGAGTGATTAATAGATACCGATACCTCAGACATGAGTTTGGGCAGCACCCTTTTGCTCTGAAGTCTTTTATATGCCATTTTGAGTAGGAGAAGACCATCAACCTCAACTTATAATCATCTGGTTTCTGTCATTTTTTGTCGCAACTTTACCGCCGGCGCTGTCATCTCAAATTTGGCTGAAATTATAGATTTTTGTCAAGAAAGCTTTCACAGCGTGTTAGAAGAGCCAACACATTCCTCTTACTTTAAAGCAAAAATTCCAGAGGAAACAGTTGTTTTGGAACAAACAGAGACCTCTGCAGTGGTTTCAGCTGAAGCACTGGAGAACTTGGAAGTTGAACTGATTATAGACAAAAGCAAAACCCACTTCAACACCATGTTGAAAAGTAAACACCGGGGGGGTGGCGGGGGAAGAAAAGAGCAAAAGAAGAAGTTAACAGCATTCTAATTTTTCCCTGTTGTCTCATTTTAAAGATTTTATAAATAACACATTTTTAAAGATTTCCTTTTCTCCACTGATTTCTAAGTCTCCAGAAAGTTTTCTCCCGTACTACAGAGTTGTTCTTCGTGCAAAGCGGTAGTCTACAGCATCTAGCCCTGATGTAATTTTTTTTTACAGCACACTTATAAGTATCATTATCCTCATTCCATAGGTGAGGAAATAGCTTATGTAAATTGCTGAAGGTCACTAACCAGTCAACAGTGCAGGCTCAAGGCTCTCTCCCCTCTCCACCACATTTTAC
Source organism: Anser brachyrhynchus (assembly GCF_964034855.1). Taxonomy (NCBI): domain Eukaryota; kingdom Metazoa; phylum Chordata; class Aves; order Anseriformes; family Anatidae; genus Anser; species Anser brachyrhynchus. The sequence continues at coordinate 1,478,277 of NC_137696.1, read as the reverse complement.
GGGAACAGAAATTAAGGAAAATTTCCACATGAAAAATGCTGTTATTCCTTTTAAGTCCTGTCCTTAATATCTGACCTGGAGACCACCAAGTTCTGTGCTCTGAAATAGCTCAGAAAAGGGAGCCATCTAAACTGAAGTAGCTAGAGGGAACTCATATTACTAGATAAGTGGAAGAAACCATTACAGACACACTGTCCTTCTGAAAGTGCTGGTGCTGAGGCTCTGACTGATTTTTTACATGATGTGGCCAGACACGTGTTGAGCTGCAGACATTCAGACAGCCTCTGTGCATCTTTGGGAGCTGCAGTTTCATGTCATCCATTTCCCCCTAGCCCTATTTCTATTCTAGCAGGGCTGCAAAAGAGGAGAGAGGGGATGCTCTGCTCCCTGCCTCGACCAGAGTTAGAAGGGATCTCACCTGGGGGATTCTTCTGTTCAACATGCCTGCTTGTCTCCAGGATTAACACAACATGAGTTCATGGAGTTCATGGAGATCTGACACCATCTACTTTGAGACTCTCCCTCTTGCACTCTCACCAGCTTTTCAGCTCAAGTAACGACAGGACTGAGAGGTAAAATGAAGTCTGCTGCTGCCAGTGATGGTCCTGGTCCCCAGGTGAATACTGCATTCTCCCAACAACTTGGCCTTCCCTGTCAATTAGTTATTCTTAGTTCTTCAAAGAAATTAGCCTTTTGCTCTTCCTTCCCACCATTTTGAACCAGAACATTCCCCCATCCTTTCTAACAGCATTTGGAGGAGCTTACCAGCAAGAGGAGGCCTCTTTGGCTTTTATCTACCCAGCATGACACTCCCTCCACGCAAAGCAAGCTAAGGAATTCAAACAGGTTCAACAGGCTCTCAGAGACAAGTGATTTCCAGCAAAAAAGGCTGTTTTTCCCCTAAAGATCAAATGTTTTAATCTGCCATCCAGGTCTCACGCAGAATCTTTATAAACATGGTTTATATGCCAGTAGGTGATGACTGCTCATCAGAATTAAAAATAAATAAATCACAGCTTGCAAGAGTTAGTTTAGCATTCACAGAACATCACTGCTGGTGGCCCAAATATCACAAGAAACCTTACATGCTTAAGAAATCCCAAAGTGGAATGCTGAAAACTCAGATTAGAGAATTTCAGGAAGCTGAGACTGATCGAATTTGGCAAAACTTTTACAGCTTTTCTAGGCAAAAACCTATCACCTTCAGCAGGACATAAGGATGCTCAGATTGTAAAACAACTCTGGTATTTCATGGCTTTTAATTCCAGAGGATGTCCCATGCGATCTCCTAGCCTTCCTGTCATAAAACAGGCCAGTGGTTCCTGCATCAGCCTCTATCCACACTTCAGTAAAGCAGATTTTATGTTAGCTAGCTTCTTCCACCTTCCTTGCTATCTGCTCAGGATTTCTGTATCTGCACCTAAAAAAGGTGCAGCCTCAGCCCCTCGCGGTGATGCTCCTGCACATTGTGCTGTTCCCGGTAAGCTCTCCTGCCCACAATTGATTAAATCTGCAGCCAACATTGCTGCTCCACAGCCGCCACCGCTCACGCTCCCTTCACCAGGAACTGGTGGCTCACGCCAAGAAGTGTTTTGTTCATGCCGATGTTAAAAACAACATTTCAAGAAGTTGATTTGCACCCCCCCGAATGAGACAGACATGGACATACTGGAGGGAGTCCAGTGAAGAGCCACTCAAATGATTAAAGGTCTGGAGCATCTGTCACACGGGGAGGGGCTGAGATGACATGGGTGGTTCAGCCAGGCTCAGGGGGGTCTTTACCCACACGTCTAAGCCTCCGACCGGCCGGGGTCAGCAAAGGAGATGGACCAGACAACCTCCAGAGGTCCCTTCCCACTTTAACTATTCTGCGACGGGGACTTTTTAACCTGTGTAAATTGAAATAAGTCACTAATTATTAGCACTCTTGACTGCTAATGCACAGAAGGTAACGATGTACTCAGTCTAAATAAACTGGATAAAACTCCTCAGCTGAGCTATGAAGATCTGGGGATCTTCTCCAACTGAGGATGGAAACTTACCCTTAGCCTCTCCTAGGACCAAAGCGAGCTTCCTCCTGCCAGAGGAAGGCCGTACCTTATGGCCCCCAACATCAGAGCACAGGGGCAGGACTTGTGATTCCAGTATAGGGCAGGCAAGGGGGACAAGGACATCGGGAGTTTGGTGAGTAACACGAAGGGTAGGACACAGCGGCCTGAAACTCAGCGACACCCCATGTGTGCTCTGAATGCCATCTAGCCCATCCTGAAGTCTGAGCAACCCGCGTGCCCAGTGCTCTATCACCCCAGTAGCTAAGGGAAGCCCAGTTTAAGAATACCAGTCTGTTATATTGACAAAGTGGGGGTGGCATCTTGAGGTAAAATTCCTTCTGAGATTATTTTTTTTTAAATCAAAATGGAGCCAAAAAAATACCTCATCTAAGAATCAAAACTGTCCTGTTTTCACACACACGCCCCCCTCCCAAACACAGCTGTGTTTGAAGGACAGGCACAACCAGGTTATAGTATAATCCAATAAAGCAAGCAGGAATTCAAGGTGCACAAGCCTTGCCCTAAAGAAGGTAATTACTAGGTCAGACCAAGAAAAATTGATGAACCTAAGATAATACCCCCATACAGATCAACAGTCTCCATATAAATTTTGGTCCTGGCTCCTCTGAAACCATTAGCATTCCCTAGCATTGTAATTTACAGCCTGATGATGCACTGAATCATACTTTAATTTACCGGGAAGGTATGAACAAACATTCTTGGGTGGAAATTAATACCTGATCTTTGGCTACCTCTTGTGGTGTAAAAATCCAAAGAGAGGAATTACATTTTACAAACATAAGAGAAAATCATTGCCCAATGGATGATATCAAGTACTTCTAAGGAGGAAACCAGTTCCTGTTTATATATATATATATATCTGTCAGAAACCTAGAGGATCTTGCTGTGAAAATCTGTGCTAGGGTATAAGCAGGGTGAATACTTCCATAAGCACATGCCACCAACAACATCTGTTTTCAGGAACGGTTCAAAAGGAGTGCAAAGAAGTAATGTATTTTTATGCTGGGAATCTTTCATATCTGTAGAGTCTGATAAGTCTTAGAGTCTTTCAGAAATTTTGTGTGGACCCCAAATGAAAATCTTGCATATGCCACTGAAGAAAAACAATATATGAATTACATGTCACGTCTCTTTTTAAAGACAATGTAGGAAAACAAAAAGATGCAAAGCTAAAATGACCCAGAAGGCTTTCCCCTTGTCTTTCAGGACAACTGAAAAACAAAACAAAACAAAAAAAAACTAGAGTCAAGAAATAGTTTGCCTTCATACACAAGAAAGTAGAGGGCAAATAAAAAGGGTTATAAATAAAAGCCTCACCTGTTCCATATTCTTAATGTCCTTTTCTCCAAAATATTTCATGCTATTGTAGGATTTTATGTTTAGAGAGAAAACTGGGAAGCACTGCTTTCCGTAACCTAAGGAGCAAAAATCCGGGGAGCTGATGAGCCTCTGCTATGCAGCAAAAGCTCCCCCACATAAAATCAGACTCAACAGCTACCAGCGACTTCAAGTATAGTAAAGGTGCAAGATATACAGTTATGGAGCGGAGCATCATAAATGCAGCTGGCATGCTGAGAGAACATCTGTACGCTTCCTGTACCACAGTTCATCAACCGTTTATTTCAGCAAGTGCCATACGAGAAGCAGAAATGGGAAGTGTGTGAACACAAAGCAGAATTTGCTCTGATGTAAAGAATCAGATGGTAGATCCATGGTCTGAGTTAAACAGGAAAAGCAAAGAGCCTCAAAACAAGGCTGAAGGTCTATCTTGCCTCCAGCTGGAGTAAATCAGTGTGGACAGGATCATGGCTCTGGCCTACTTTATGTAAACCCAAAGCTTTCCTTCACCATTACAGCAGTCATTTTAAAAGCAGCAGCACTCCTTAGTTAAGGTACTGACCTGTCCAAAGAGAACCAGAATTTGTATAACTGTAGTTTCTTTATGGATTTTTAAGGATGCCTGATGACCTGGGTTCTAGATCTCACTCAAGTAATCTTCTCTACCACTGAACCAAAGATCCAGCAAGATCACTACATCACATTGCCCAGGTGAGAAAAACAGACAAGTTAAATAGTTTATTTTCTGCATGGTCTACTTATTACTGGGCAGACAATTCTTTTTGCTGAGAATTAAGCATTCCCTAGCAATCAAGTCAGTGTTCCTACCCATGGTGCCAAAGCCAAAAACAAGATAAAAACAAGAGATAATTAGTAGAAGTCCAATTTTGCCTGTCAAAATATGCCTACATTAGAAGGTCTACCAGTCCAAAATAAGCCCTTGTTGTAACCCTGAGCATCATGGACTGTTGTCCATTGGGTAAACTCCACTGCGAAGTAAATGGTGGGAGAAAGAGCTGTGCCACAGAAGTACCTGTTGATGTATGAAAGGAATTAAGCCAGAACACAGGAAGGAAGTGAAAACAAGAAGAAACAGCTCAGATGAAAACACCAGAGAGAAAACAGTAACACTGAGTAGCCCTCAAATTGGGAGCAGGAAAGGGCATCAGAAGAGGTAACATTACCTACCAAGTTCATTCTGTGGCCTTTGCCAACTTTTACTTCTTTATTTTTTAAATAAAGACCACAAAAGATTTACTTTCACCCTGTGTCCTACACATTGTGCCATGGGAGCCAACCTAACTACATAAGCATTTCTACTACACTCCTCAGCATGCTGTGGGTGGTAGGAAACCACCTCTGTAGAAAAGGCTGGAAAGCATCCCGTTGTGTATGAGCAGAAGCAAACGACAGCATTAACTGCACCACGCCAGAGCCCCAGAGCAGCTGTGAAAGTCACTGTTAGCATTACTGCAAAAGGAAAAGGTAAAAGGAGATAGTAATGCAAACACTGCAGCAAAGGAAAGCGAATACTCCAACGGACGATAAGGAACCGCAGGGGTATGACTCCTGGACAACCGAGAGCAGGCAGCAAAGGAGATCTCCGCGTGAGATCTTTCAGGAAAGGAAAGTGGAAAAGAGGAAAGCCTCTGGGTCCTCGTACCGAGGAGCAGTGCAGACAAGTGGAAATGCATAGCTGTGTCAAAGTTGTCCTTTTTACCTCTGCATCCCTCAGAAAAAGTCGCGGTTTCTCCTGCTGCGCTAATCTCTCGATGGCTGGCACTCACATTCATATACGCACAGATACAGAACTAAGATTTCATCACCAACTCAAAAAGCCATTATAAAATTTGCTAAGGAAATTGCAAACCCAAAATGGAAGCCAGCTGAGACCACAGCCTGCAGGGTCATGTATCATTAGCGCCAAGTGAACCAAGGCCAAATGTCCAGCTTACTGTTTGGGAGGAAACAAAAGCACCACTATACATGTGGGCAAAGTATCATCTTTTTCTAATCAAACCTGTCTTAGGCCCAGGTTCAGAAAAGCATTCAAGCATGTGCTTTAGGCTCTCTTTATTCAGAAAATTGCTCAAAGCACATATTTACCTGTAAGCACTTGTTAACGGCTGGGAATAACAGTGAAAACCATAACTAAAATCTTCAGACCATGGGTGTTAAGAGGAAAAAAAAAGCCCCAAAACCTGAACATGGTAAGATGTGATTGTCCAATGCATTGCCTTACCTTGCTGCTAGGAATACTGTGCAATAAGCAATGAATAATCCCAGGCTGCTCCCAGAGTACGATGGCCACAGCCATCAGAAACAATACCCTGGTCACCAAAACCACAAAATCAGTACACTAGCATATTCCTGGGTTTGTTTGGGGTTTATTTATGGTATTACCACAGACCCAGTAGAAAACTCTTTAGGGCAGTTCTAGGTTTGAGCCCGTCCTGAGCCAGCCCATGAAAGATGCCAGACAACTTTCAAAAGGAGTCTTTTGCAAGACTCTGAAGTAGAAGTTATGACCCCGTTTAGTGCCATTCACTAACAGCAGCGAACATGACACACTTTTCACACCCCAGCTCCACGCTGATGCCTGCTTGCAGTACATTAATAACCCTGTCATAGCTGTCAAGGGGACACAAGACTTGCTGCTCTGATGACGTTCTGTCCCTGTCTCCATGCAAATAATCTGTCTTTCAGCACCGCCAGAATTGTTTTCCAGCATTTCTGTTTGACTCGGTGACTTTTGATCTCTGGCCTGATATTCCATTCGTCCTTATCAAAACCCCACCAATCTGAATAATAAGCTAGAAAGTTGCTGGCTAACAAATCTAAAAGGTTGTAAAGGCAAACTGTCACTAATTCCATCGTGTGATTAATACAAGTTGACTTACATCTTGAGGAGGCTACATTACCTCCTTGGGAAATACCCTTCTGCACCAGTTATTCTTAGGTGTTATTCCTGACTAATTATGCTCTCGCTCCATTAGAAAACTGATGGCCAACTTTGCATCTGTCTCTTTGCTTTGTATCCTACAAAGACAGTGCCGTTAAAAAAGATGGTCAGTGTGTCCAAGCTGGTGCTGCACCTCAGGTTTGCTATCCCGGGAGTATGTGCAGTGTATAAAAATGAAGGTCACAGAAGCATCAATTGATAAACACCAAATCTTCCCAGGTAGAGGCGCGGCTTTCCACCCACGAAACCGCATCTACAATTTAACACAGTACAATTATTAACAATCCCATGAAAAAATACCAGATGCATCCTCGGTTTTATGAATGCAAATAGCCCTACTGGAGCCAAAGAGAATACTCACATGTGTTTAAATTAGACACATGCATAAGCAAAGGCAGGATCAGAGCCCCAGCTATAAATATTTACGTCTGCAGTACAACACAGCCTCAAAAATGCATTCACAAAACAGACTATAATGCAAGATCCTGACAATACCGGTTACTCCTCAGAATTTCAATGGGAGGCTCTCCTGTCTTGGGTCCCTTTGAAAACCCCAGCCTCTATTATTTTAAAGCCACCACTATCATTTCAGAAACCTTGGCCAATGGCACCCAAAAGAACCAAAAGAAAATAAAATCTAATAAAAAATCATTTGTTAGTATCAATGTCAAAATCTTTTCAAATAGTCCATTGTTATTTACCAAAATTACATATTAATTATCACCACATTGTTTATTATTGCATCATATTATTTATAAAAGATCATTATTAAAAAGGGAGGGTACTAAAAGGATCTGAGACTTTGGAGCCTGATGTACATCTTCAGCTCAGATGAACACAAATCAGGCAAACTCCCACCTCTCTCTTCCTTAGAGATTTAAAATTAGATTTGGGTGACTAATGCAGATAAAAATATTCGCTCGCTTCAGCCATACAATCTGGTTTCCTGGCACAAATGTTTGCAGAAAACAAATGTCAAAGCAAATGCCATTATTTACTTGGGAAGGATATTTCCATGCACCCAATCACGGAAGAGAAACAACAGCAGGTGACTTATGCGGCCAGTCAGAAGTAATTTCACTCAGATTTGAAACAGCCAATTCACAGGGGAAGAACATTTGGGGGAAAATTTATCAGATCCATTTGAACGCCAAGTACATAAAACAGAAACCAGAGAAGTGCTGAAGGAGAAGAAAAGACAGAGTTAGTCAAAAGAAAGACTTCGCCCTGAGCCCAAGCTGACAGAAGGCTTTTTGCCTTCAGTTTGAAGGATTTGGGCTGGAGGGGTCTGACCTCCAGCTCAGTTCAAGTTTGAAGGCTTACATGACCTTGAGGACATGATCCTGCAGGCAAATCTCAGGCACCTCGACTGTTACAGAATCGCAGGATCAAGTCCTGCAGAGCATCAAATACAAGTCGTAATTAAAATAATTTACATGCTGCTAGCAAGTGATCTAAAGCAAGCACATTGGCTTCCCAGCATGGATTTCAATTTGCTTCAAAATTACTCAAGGATAGGAGCTCCTATTTTTCACCTAGTTAGTCTAGGAAAAATGCAAGACCCAACTGACAGCTGTTTGATTGGGAAGGAGGTGGGGGAGACATTCACTTGGTGGGTGTTTATCTAGACCTGCTACCTGGATCCATCACGGCAGCAAACAGCCATGCTGTGCATACGTTACCTGGAGATCCTCATCGACTGCAAAAGAAACAGGCTGGGCTGCCTTCCCCACACGGACAGTACGCCTGGTGCTCCCTGGGGAGAGCAGCGCAGTGATTCACAGCAAGATCCAAGCTAACAGGAGACAATCCTGACACACGGATCTTGTTCGCAACCCTGTGCTCTCCTCAAGCGATCCTGCATGGAGCTGTGCTCTGCTGCCTTCCCTCTCCAGCTTGATGTGTATTTTTCACATTGATCATCAACCAATTTGTAATGATTCTCCTGAATTAGGACACCCTGGCACATCCTTGCTGTGGTGGTCTCACAGAAGTCAGGAGGGCATGTTGTCCCCTGCCCTTACAAGAATCTCTTTACCTCAGACTACATACTCCTCTCTCTTTCTGTGGACAAAGTTGCAGCGGAATGATCTTTTGCCTATTGAAATTCTGAGATTAACTCCAGGGGATTCAGGTGCAAGCACCAACTCCTCTGCTGAACTATCTCTATCACCACATGGGACAGTGTAGATGGAGGAACTTGTGTGAAAATGAAGCAGCACGTGAGAAATCCCGTTCCTCTTTTACATGGGTAGAACACTCCAGACAATCAGCTGATGATCAAAAAGATCATACAGAGCAGCACCAATAAGACTTTAGCATTTTCTAACAGCCATGCTACGAAATTGAAGTATATTTCCTACTAGCATATCTGGCTCAAGTGTTTAGAAACCACCTTCAGCCATCTCAGCTGATATATGGCTTCCTCTTTGAAGGAGGGTTGCTGAATCCCTACATGCATTTTTGTTTTCCTTCTTTTGGAAATCAATATTGCAAGGCCACAACTACCTAAATTCGCAGCATGTCTGACTGCACACACGTTGGGGGTTATCCCATCCAGGAGCCCAGATGCCAGAGCTAACTGTGCCCACAGCAGGTCAACAGATGGAGCATCTCCACCAGCATCCCTAGGACTCCAGTGCAAAGCCTGGAGCCAAGAGCTAAATTTTAGTACTGAAACCAAACGCTGACTGACAGAGACCAAAATGCAACCTAAATGGGAAGAGCAGGGCTGTAGATCTCACAACTTTTCTTTCTGTATCTTCTTCTGGAGCCTCTGCTCTTGGACGTTTCTAAAAAGGCCATACAAGCCTTGATGGATCTCACAGCTCATCCACTGTGACAATTCCTTTGTTTCTCACATCAGTAACACTAAATTGTATCTAAAATTTTTCAACAGAGTGGCTTGCATATTGAGTTTCATCCGTGCTGTGTTACTAACCTAGCTGAGAAGTCACTTAACTATTGCATTCCTGAGAAGGCAAAAGTTTACACGTCAAGAACATAATATGAATATTGTTTAAGAAAATACTAACTCATAGGATGCCACTGAAACCAGCAGATCAGGAGTGAAAGTTATTAGCCTGGATTCAAAGCAGACTTTAGCTGGAATAACGTGTGTTCTCGATCTCCTCGGATTGTGCAGTCAGGAGGGAGATATCTGGCTAGATGGGATTCTGCACATCTGTCAGCTAAATCAGAGATCCAAATGCAAAACCCAGCATGTAAGAACATTATGTGGATTTGTGACCCTCTCCTGAGGATTTGGGGTCCATAAACCAATGAATGGATTACAAAGAAACATAGTTATAGTATTTTCATCTGTGACAGATACTGCTGCAACTCCAGTGTGGCTCACAGTATTTAAAGGAAAACTGTACCCATTCTCCACACACAGACTCTAGGAAGCTACAAAAGGCAAGCACCACTCAGCATGAAGACATTGGAAAATACATGTTAAAATTAGTTTAGCCTCTGACTTGAAAACTCCAGATTTCTAAAGGCAGAACTAGCACCATATGGGAGTTTCTTCCTTTCTTTGTGTTCGTTCTGCTTATGGCTGTTTGGAAGAGACATTGGTCGTACACCTTGAGCCACACAAGACTCAGAGGGGCACATGCAAAGAAGCTGCCCAGATGTGCTAGAGCTTCTATCAACCCGGGATCAGATGATAATTAATAAGTACACTACCTGACCCTGCTGGCGGACCTGTCCTATCAATCCATTCCACACCTCCCAGGCTCAGCTTCAAACACCTTACCATGAGAGCTGCTGAGCTTCAGATCTACTTGGAGGCTTTCAAGGAAACCCATGAGGCAGCAAGAGCTGATGAAATGGAACTTGCAGATGTGTTACAGAACAGCATTTCAATTTAAAATACCAAACAGCACTAAAATGTCAAAGGAACGAGTGTGAAACTTTCCATTTCTGGTTGACAGCAGATAACAAAAAGCCAAATCTGGTACAAGGAGGGGACTGAGATGTGAGCATGCCCAGTACACAGTCACACACACGTGCAGTGGTGGCCTGCTTTCCTTAGGAGTGTCAGCCCCAAATCGCTCCAGTGTTATGTAAACCACATCCAGCTTTCAGTACTCTTTGCCCTTTGGAGAATGAGCTGCTAAGCACCATTTCTTCTCTTGGTTTCTCCAGCATCATAACTAATAACTCAATTCTCCTTAAATGTACCAGAAAATCACGTTCTCCCCATTGATCACCTTTCTTTCCTTTGCAACACCTGTGCTTCTTACAGTGACAAAGGCCATATTCTCACCCAGCCGTACACTTCAGGGCACTTTTCTCACCCTGATTCTTCCCTTCAAGCCGGCACGCGTAGGCTCCTGATGAAGTATAAGGCATACCAGACAAACAGTGGTTTGCTGGAGATCTGCCAGGGATTTACGCACCAGAGTGCTGGGCAGATCGTTGTACACTTATTTGACACTCAAAAAGCTAGGAAAGCAACACCTGAGCTTATTTAGCCACACCGTGTCTGACTCTTGACTTGCCCCACTGGACTATTCTGGACTATTCAGTCCGAGAGCTCCTTGCACCTGTGGTCTCAGGGGGTGGCACCAACTGAAATCCTATTTGGTTCCTTCATCTCCTGTTTGGAACGGCAGACGTTTTAATCTGAAACTAGGATGGGCATTATTTGCACCGTGACAAGACATTATCTGTTTTTCTTTTCTGAGCTCACCTGTTTATATTTAATAAAAATGCTCTTTTGTAACTCATGATGGGCTGGAGAATTCCCAAATCGTTCTAAATACTTTAAAGTTCTTTTGGGACATAGCCAGATACTTAATATTGTATTACATTTTATAGTTGTCACTTAATCAAGCTATTTAATATTATAGTACATTTTAAAACTGTCACTTAATCACATTTTCTTGACCCTTTTATGTGAATTAAAGATCACTGTAGATAAAAAATGGCATGCTTTAGTTTAAATAGATTCAGTATGTCCAGTTTGACAGTTACTTCTGAGACATTAAAAGAATTTTCTGTGATTAATGTGACCCCCACACGTTACACAGTATAATGTTCCATTTCTTCAACCATTAGAGGAAACAGCATTAGACAGAAGGAGCCAAAACTTATCCAACTGTATGTAAAGCTGTGAAAGCCTGAAGATAATGTACAGCTATGCGTGGTGTACTGTGAGACTGAGTTAAAGCAACTAGGTGTTTTTTGTTTCTTTTCAACTCAAGGCAGAAGAAAAATGTTGAGCAGTAACACCGTCAGCCTACATCCCACAACAAAAGAAAGCATCTTACTGCAGCTTGCCCAGAAAGGAATAAATGCACTTAATGTCATGACAGGTGAGCAGGACTATCCATGCTTAGTATAAATGATTGATAGCCACGCATTCTAATTTTAGAAGAAATCTTACATAGGCATTTACTCACAAGAGCAAAAAAAGTGCATAAGATATGTCCGTCTTCAGAACCATTAATAATGGCAATCACCATCATTTTATGCAGTTGATCCAGAACTGCGTCATTGAAAGATTTTATGCTTTTAAGTCATACATAGTAAATTACCTTCTCTTACAGGCAGGTTTAAAACTATTGTCTCTTTCTGTAACCTTGGCTCTCAGATCCTACTTAATTCACCTAAATACAGTCATTCTTCCTTTGTATCTTAATCTCAGATCAGATGTACTGTGTTTGTTAACAGCCGCGACTGCAAGTGCTGCTCATTCTTGGAGCATTTTGTGTGCTTTTCTTGATAGTTTAATTAGAATAATACTCTACTTAATCCACAAAGTAGGACACGGCACAATAGCATTGATCTTTCATTAGACAGCAAATTTGTTTGATAACAGAACAGGATTTAGTGTAACCAAATCAGCAACAGTAATTCATTTTGGATCATCAATTAAAAATAGTGTGTATACAGTACCTCTGCAAACGATGACGAGTGGACTAAAACAATCAAGATGTGAAAACAGCCTGCACAGAAATCAGGATGTTGGTGAAGGAAAAAAAAACAGTTTAAGATTATTTACAAGAGCTGCCAATGAGATGCATACGGACATAAAAATGCCTCTTTAAAAACATGGTCAGCCTGGGAAAAGAGGTCAATTACCGCAGGGTCTGCTCAACCCAACTGCTGCCTCCCATTCGTTTACTCCAGAAGGATATTCTGTTAACCTAAATTTTGCACACTTGTTCTGGGAGAAGTGAACCAGTTCTTGCTCTGGACTACCAGTAGCCTGGGAAGAGGAAACCTACCCCTTTATGCAAGAGCAGACATCATCTCAAGCAGCTGCAGCTGCCCCTTCCTACCAGTGACGCTGCCACTGGCACCGTATCTGATAGCAGCAAACCCTCAGCATGCTGGGATCCAGCTTACTGATGCCCTACTCCTATAATATTGAATAGAGCATCTAAAAAGTTACACTCACGAAGACAAAATTAGATATAAACTTTTCCTTCCATTCAAAAGAAATCACATCTAGAGTATTTCAAGTGTTCAGTAAACACGAGGTGCAGAACCTCCAGATGAACACACCTTGGTCCTGTAGCCCAAATGTGGTGGGTATCACCAAGGCACCAGTGCTTTACAGTGCTCGAATATAAGCCTAGCAGTAACGATGCCAATTACTATTGTTACTACCAGTAGGTAAACGTATATTCTCCATTTGCCATCACCCGTTCTTTCCCTTCCTGTTTATCATCAGCATTCTTGGGTCTTTTCTTCAATTAGATTGTAAGCTCCCTGGGACATAAACCAGGTCATTATTGTGTCTTCATAAAGGGATCATCGCAAGGGGCCAAAACTGTGTCAATGCTGCTCAGAGCCTTTGGGCACAATATTACTAAATTGCCCTTCAACTGCAACCCAAAATTATAGGCATGCTGCGTACAGTATTTTGTAAGCCATTGTTTTGCAACGTGGAAATATGCAAGTGAACATGATACTTGAACAACATAATTCATTTTCCATTCATGAACCACAATGGGTATCTCATGGCACTGTTTGCTCTTCAGTTTCAAATGTGAACTTGCATACAAAGTCAAGCAAATGAGCTTTCCTTCACGTTGTTTTATTAAGCTCTTGGACTACACTCTAAGCCCTAGAAGAAAGAATTACAATTGCTGTTGTCTCACAAAGCAGTGAAATTCCCAAAGAACTAAAGAACTCGGCCCGAGATTGTGTACTAAAACGGCTGCAAGCTCCCTGCACGACCTCTCAGTATGTCCTCTGCTGCTTTGCTTATCGCTCCTCATGCCAGCACTGCATTTGTGACCAGAAGTGAAAATGAAGTGTTGCAGCCACAACCAGTAACACCCTCCCCCCCCCCCAACTTTTGGGGAATACCCTTAATAACCTTATTGGTTTGAAAAGTTTTAGCATAGCTTTGGTTTAATTTCTCTTTAGCTTTTCACTCAAATATCTCATGGATGACATTATTATAATTCTTCTACCAGCTTTATCGTTGCCAACTCCTCTCCTGTTCTTTTGTTCTTGGGCTAATCTTTCCTTCCATATTAATGAAGTCCCTCGTAGTTTCTCTTCAAATCTTCCACTAGATTCCTTTGTGACTTTTTTCCCCTCCTAAACCTGATAGGGTGGTGTGTTTTTTTTTTAATCGTGAAAATTATTAATACTTCCCATGCTTCTGGCGTTGTAGCGTCAGCTTTAAAATGCTCTATTATTACTTCTGATCTTAAACTGCTTTCTCCTGACCCAGTAATATTGGCAAATTACTGACCTATAGCCAAGCTTTTATAGGGAAGGTCTTGCATCAAGTGGTAGCCTTTCAAGTGCTTAACCACCTGGTGATAATCCCTTTGACAAACGGCCGCCTGGTTTGCAGTTATGCCTAGCTTGCTGTGCGTAGTGCTGTGAGAGTGTCCCTCAGAGTGGTCAAGGACTTTTTATAAAACCATACCTTGAGTATCGTGTCGGCTCTTACCCATCTTGCTATCAGCACAGCACTGGACGCTGCAGATCACGGTAACCCCTCCTGACCATACGCCAGGTAATAAAACACAGGGTGCTTCGTTCGATCTGAAGACATCAACTTGTCATCCTGCAACATCATTCATCTGTGTTAAGCAACATGCATCATCATCTCGTGATCAATGCAGAGCCCACTGCTCCTGAACATTACTGCAGCTAATCATTAAGATGAATTTAATTGTTAAGAGGACTGACACTCCTTTCACCCGCTTTATGCAAAGAATTAATTTCTATACCTGCAATTTGGCATTTTGCTGTGAATCAGTCATTTCCTTCTCTTCCTGCTCTAACATTGCCTTCAGTGCAATGCAGTGGTTTAAAATGGTATTTTAAGCAATATTATCTGTTCTCCAGTAGCAACTTTTCAGAATATTTTTAGGTCATCTCCTTCAATCAAAAGCATGACTAGAATTACTGCAAACTACAAATCAAGACCATGAGCCATGAAGCAAAACGTTCCACAACAGGTTCTTTCCTGGTCACCCTATTCAAATTAGATCAGCTGAGTGGAAATTGTACAGGCAAACAACTTTTCACCTCCCAACCACAATTCATTGCTTTTAAAAATTGCCTCATCACGACCAGAGATTTTGTCATGGCTTTCATCAGAAAAAACAAATACAGAAACAAACACAGATGACAAGAACAGTGACAGATGTTTTTGTTTGATGCAATGATCCTCCCTATGAGGACTAAGAACCACAGGCAAGAGTGGTGAGTATTTTTTGACAAATCTCATTTTGCTGAAATGGCAATATTGAGGGAGGAGGTGGCTGACAAAACTTGTTCTCTTAATTAGAAAATCTTTAGCTAGTCCACAGACAATGATATCCTTTTGATTTTTTCTCAACTAGCCTCCAGTTATCGATAAGAATCATTTTTACCAAAAAGATAGAATAATCAAGCTTTTTAACATTCAGCTACATCTATCTCCTCTTGGGCTATTTGCAATATTCACTGCGCTTAATCTAAAAGCTGAGACAAACACTGCACTTGAATGACAGACGTATGGCAAATGCCCTGATCGAATTATCCTGATCTCTCATACGGCCACAAGCACAAGACCCCTTGCCTACCCTCAGCATTCCCTAACATGACTTAATTCAAGCCAAACAACAAGTCTTCCTGCTCGCAAATTAACTCTTACCCTCATTTCACAACAGACTAAATTAAAAGGGAGTCTGTACACTTCTCCAGGCTTATGCCAAGAGGCTCTGGCAGAACTGGGAGCAGCGCACAGAACTCTGCTGGCTGGAGCAAAACCAACCTGAGCCAGGTGAAAGCTCCTCAGGGATGACCAAGCTGCTGGACCAGGCTGCTGGCCACTTGAGTGCTTTAGCCCACGATCGCTGCAATACATTACAGGTGACAGTTCCATTTGTGATCTCAACATTGCTCTCAGACCGCTCTCTTGAAGCTGGTGGGGGCTTTGCAGTTGAAATACATCTCAAAACACACGCACACATGCAATTTTGATGCTGTGAAGCTAAGCTTTGAACTTGAAGTGCATATGCCAATGGACTCTAACCAAAACCAACATTTGCTGATGGCAGAAAGCTCTTCACCGCCAAACCGGGGATTTGCTCCTAACCTTGTGCACAGGCAATGTTGATGAGGGTGGGGAGCAAGCTGAATATTAAAACCACTGCCTCAAGAATAATATCATGTACAGATTTAATCATAATAAAAAACGATCTGCAAGTAATTGTAGTCATTACTACATCTGCTCAGAGCTGTGGGTAATCATTATGTATGAGTGAATTAAATCAAATTCAGTATCATGGGCCTGATCCTGCAATTTCTTGAGTAAACTCACCTCATATTAATAATCTCCCTGAGTGCAGTGAGGCTGTTTGCTTCTATGGGTTTGTTTCTCACATTAGAGTCTTTTGACCCTTACATACTTTACCTTTAGATGCTAATCAATACAAAAAAAAAAAAAGAGAGAGAAGGTAAACACAGGTTCAAAAGGTGGGAAATTAATTTGTTTCAGGCTGCTCTTCTGCCTGCAAAAGCACTGAAGGGGGAAAAGAGAAAGATGTCTTGTTGTGGAGCTTGAGTAATGAAAAAGGCAAAGCCTTCCATGACAAAAGTTGAGCTCAAATTCCTTCCTTTTCTCTCTAAATCCCAGGCATTAGCATCAGGCTCGAGACACAGGTGTAATTTATAGCACAGAGGGGGAAAGTCAAACCCTGACCCATGTAGATAAGAAAAACCTGTTTACAAAAGCTGCTGAAGGGCAGAGTTGGAGCCAAACAAACTCAAACTTGATCAATAGCCAGATGAATTATTAGTAAAAGAAATAAACTAGTGGTGAAATTTCTTCTCTCATCTGTGCCAAACGCTGGACCCTAAATTTTAGCCTATCATCATGAAAATCTCTCCAAGAGCCAAAGTTTCTACTCCAACAGCCTTGTGCTGACTTTTAGGTACGTTTGAAATGAGGAGGAAGAAATGAGGTCCTAGGCATACCCCTTGTGCAAGGTTTTACCCTTCTTCCAGACAAGGGCCCAAGGAAAGCCTCACACTTGTCCAAAGACAGAGGACAGAAACAGAACCAGGTCTGAATTATTCCTTGCACACTTTCCATGAGGTCACATGAAAATACTTTACAACCTGAATTTAGGTGACTTTTTTTTTTTTTTCCTGGTCTTTCCATGGTGGATATTCCAGCAAAAAAGGGTTCTTGAGGGCAGCTGGAGTAAGAAGAAACCATAACGGCCTACCTCTGTGCAGCTGGGCTTGTAGCAGAGCCCCAGAGGCATGGGGATACACCTGGGTGGTGGGAGAGCTGCTGATTCCCCTCTGTGCAGGTTTATTTCCTCCTGTCTCCTTTTGGGGGGTCTACCATGTACCCCAGGACACAGGTGTCTTGGACATCACTTTTCTAAGTAGTTCTGTGGTTTTGCCTCCTGTCCAGAGACAGCAGTATGTCCAGGTGGGATGTTCCCAAAACTTACAGAGTAAATTGAGGAACTGAAAGAAAAGTAAAGACACTACCATAGACGTGAGTGCACGCACCACACATCTGAAGATAATGCACAAATACATGCGTATATAAATCTCCCTACCACCCCCATCTATGCGCATCTACTCTCAACACTAACATAGGTAATTGAGTGCAGTAGCACAAATGATCATTTTTTTTCTGAAACAGAGATGAGCTGGCAAGCATAATCAAAAGATGAATATCATTTTTTCAAAAAGAACGAGAGCAACAACAACAACAAAAATCCGGCGAGAATTATGACAACAATGTAAGAAAGCAATCACTATAGAAATCCTGATAAATGAGGAGCTTACATTTTTAAATGCCTTAAAAACAGTACAAATAAATCTAAATTTGAACAGAATTCAAGGCACAATTGAATTAGAAGAGAAAAAATCAACCAAATTGCTAAACTTCTACTACAGAACTTGTAAGTGGTTTATCTAGACAGAGCTATAAAATGAATAAAACAGCAGCAAAAAGGATTGAGCTTTTGCTGTCAGTAAGAAATCCAAATCATGGATAAGATTATTATGAATGCTGCGTAAAGAGCTCTGCAAAATATCCTCCAGTGAACAGTAACTAATGACAGATGAATGTGCACATGTAATTGAACATGCAGAAAAGAAAACCAACATCCCAAGAAGGGAAACAGAAAAGCTAGCAGGAGTACTGGCTCATGCGAACATCCGCAAGAGTGAGACGCATACAAGGCGAGAAGGCAAATTACCGAAAACGTGGGCTGCTGTGTAAAATAAAATACACGTTTGGGTCTACACGTATTCTTCATTAGATTATCAAGGGAGCATGTGTCATACACACAGTCCCGAGGAATGCTGGCAGGAACACTCAACCACATAAAGCCAGCCTGGTTTTGGGTTTCATTACCAATGTTGGGCCCCATGTTGTTCCCATCCTAATTGATGGCAAACGTCCCTTTGACTTCACAGAAAACTGGATCAGGCCCTTGCAATCTAGCTGGCTCAAGGAAGGGTTAAAAAAAAAGGTACAGAAACCCTCGAGGTGCACCTCAGCCCAGAGTCAAGCCACCCTAGAGAACTGATCCCTTCTGCATCCCGCACTGGAGGAAATAGGATTTTCCTAGCTGTGTTTTGCGTTAAGTTGTTGGGCTCAGCTAAATCAAAACTCAAGCAAAGCAAACCCACACAAACTAAAATCAAATGAAATTTCACACTCCCCCTGCAAACTGAAGCAGCTCTGCACAAAGGTACTGCCAGCAGACTAAGCCAGCACACCTTTTGAGAGAAAGCAGAAAGTGGAGCGCCTTTGTAACAGGCGAATTAGAAGCGCATCAAGGTACTGGATGAAAACATTTCTTGAATGTAAGCCAAGTACACAGTAGGAATAGGTTAGGAGGCTAAATCATTTCTAACCACAGCTTAAAGACGACTTCATTGGTAAAATATCTTTTTTTAACTCTTCTTTTCCAAGCACACATCACAACTTTTGTTTCCGTTTGTTTTATTCCCTATTTCAAAAGCAGCATTTGCTCTAACAGCTCATTTTTTTCATGCAAAATACTGAATCTAATTGCGGAAATATGTCATTCCCTCCTCTCCGCCACATGGCATGAGTTAATGATGATGAATGAAAGTAATAAAATCCAAATCTTTTTCAAACTAAAGCTCCTGTTAAATTACTGGAAATTATATGCATGCGTCTACAATGAGGACACTGCAGAAGGTCAAAGATCTCGCTTCCTGCATTTGGCCAAACTATTCAACAGGCAGCTCAGCTGAACCTGCACAGACACGTTTCTGCTGAGATCTGGGGGAGCCACCTAAGAAAAGCAGCTTAGTTTAAGGCTGGTGATTTCATTACCGGGTTTCTCTCCTTCCCCACGGAACACTAAATATTGTTCACCGGGTCCTAGGACCTGAGTCACGTTTCCTTGCAAGTCATTTTTGGGTGATTGAGACTGGGGGTTGGAACAGCAATATATCATCTACCGTGATGTACGTTCTTAGTGACAGTCTCAATTTCCCTTATACAAAACTTTAGTCTGTGGCAGCGACGCGAAGCAGAAGGAATCGGCAAATTTAGAACCTCACTCAGAACCATACTTAATTTCTCCAGACGATCCACTGAGAAGATGGGCAAACTATGCAGAGACTAAGGTCCTGTTCAACACAAGCACAAGTGGCCAAATGTGTGCCTTTCCTTTCCGAAAACTCTGTTTCCAATTCTGCGTATTGCAGACAACATCAGCTCATTGCTCTTCTCCCCATTCATTCATTTCCTCGCTTTTGCTCAAGTGCCCAGTGGTGCTGCTGCCCCGTCATCGCCTTTGGGCATTCGGACACTATGTTCCCCCTTCTTTCCCCTGGCTCATCCACAGCTCTCGTCAGGGTCTTTTTGTCTCCCTCTCTTTCATCATCAATTCATTGAGGTTTCATTGTTTTTGTCTTCCCACTATGCCGATCTCCCACTCCCTCTTATGGCCCGTTTCACAGATGGACCACAGAAGAGAGGGAAGGAGAACATAAGGAGAGGAATTCCTAATAACTTCCCTTCATTTATTTCTTTCCCACAGATGAGTTTGAAAGCTTTCAATATTGTACTGATGTAAATCAAGGTGTTACTTTGCACACGTCAGTGCACACTTGGCAAAAAAGTATTTGTAGTACCATTCTTAACAGCACGAAGCAAAATTTACCATCCTTGCAAGTTTTTATTTCTCTCTCCTTCTATGAAAACCAGTTAAATACACAGAATTGGAAACATCAGTTTTCAGAAACAAAAGAACTAAATTCTGCCACTCATGTTCACAGCGAGGGGTAACTTGCTCTCTAAGTAGTATTCATTTCATCTCCTTGGAGCCATCAAATCGTGCAATTCAACTCACCATTCCACTCGTTGCTTCACCACACAGCACAGCTCAGACTGGAGAAGTGCAACGCGGCTCCATGCGCAAAATAAAGCGGGCAGGATCCCACTGCAAGACGTCAGCAAGAGGATGGCTGCAGATAATCACTGGGAATGCTCTGCTAGAGCAAAAGAAAGTGAACAAAGGTCCAAGGAAGGAGCAGAACTTTTTTTTTTTTTTTTAAATATGCATTTCAACACCAGTGAGGGATAGCAAAAGAGTTAAAAAAATATATATATGTATATATATATTTTTTCACATTTTCTATGGGACTCAAGCAACCTTTTCAGCAATGAGCTAAGAACCTTCCATCTGCTTCAGACATTTCCAGTCCACACTGAGCTTTCAGATATTACCTTTGGGACGATTCTGCAGAGCTCCCGTGTCACTACCACACTACTGAAAATTGCTAACTAATTTCACATTGTGAGGAAGCCACCTAATCTTGACCCTGAGCACACACAAAAGCAGGAGAAAAATCTCACAGAGACAGTATTTTGCTGATAATTTTTGAATGCAAGGGACACTCAGAGGTTTCGATGATCTCCGTCGTCCCTGAGAAAGAAAATTTCTAATGCATGAAAGAAAACTCACCACATAACACCTCTGCAAACACAATACTGATTTTAATTGTTTAAGGCTAGTTTTTTTGCTTCAGCAGTTTTGCACGGAGCTTACAAATATCATGCAGAATACATTGTGGTTTTCTGGCAACCCACGTCCACAAACAGAGCCATGTGTTGGAGTGGGATTAAACCCATTTGCAAGGCTGAAAGTCTGTTTCAATATCCAAGCTCTGGTGCTTTGCAGGTTGAGACACATAGCCTCTTCCCACAACTAGGGGCACCTCTTCCAAACACAGGCCTTCTAGGAGACAAATGAGACCAAGTTAAAGGAGTAGGTTTCATAACCAAGGCTGGGCCATGCGAGCTTTAACATATTAGTTGCATATTTATAAGAACATGTCCTCATTTACTAAGCTTCTGGGAACATTTCCACAATTAAAAAACAAAACAAAACAAATTGAAAATAATCGTCAACATACTGACAACAATTGGCAGCTTTCAAAACAACTCACAATGCCATCTCCAGGCCTTCAAAATCTCCCCCACAGTGACACTACATTACCATCCTACCCAGATGCTCATGCTGGCCTTTGGAAAGCCCTTCCATTCCCACACCCCCATCTATCTACATGAAGTCCTAAGCAAGAGTCGATACACAAACCCCACACCACATTTAAGAGCCCCACCGAGGCAGGAAAGAAGTGCATTCCACTTCTGCACTAAATATCCTTCTTCAGCCCTATCGCAGCGTGGTCATTAGCAGAGTAGTGGCCAGAGCAGATGCAAAAATTCACATGAAGATAACATAGAAATATGGAGTAATTATATTTGTGACCAACACTGTCAAAAAAGAATGGTTCTGAAGAGACATCACAGGCATTCCTGATGCAGTGGTCACTCACCATCAAAAAACCCACAGGATCAAGTCAGGAAAAGACCAGCATACAAGCCCTCGTGAGCATACAGAACCTTTTGCAACTTTCTCTCATTTCCACAGATACTAGAGACAGCTGCTGAGAATAAGGAACCTCAAATCCAGAAACTAGCTCCTTCAGGACCTCTGAAAAATGATGACAAGACGCTAAAATGAGAACCACGATTCCGTCCCAAGTTCTGCAGGAGCGTCCGCAGCAAACAAGGATCTTCCGGCTGCACTGACTCCAATCTGCCAGCTTGCCCCTCCTGCCTATGCAATATCCTCATCTGTAGTCCCTGCTTTGTCTCCACACTAACTGGGCCCAGGCACCAACTAGAGAAGGTCTGTCTTCTATATGACCATCTGCTGCTCTGATCTTCCTGGAGGAGAAAGTAAAGGGAGAGGGGCTACAGAGAGCACACAACAATTACACAGCAGATCTAAGACACCGAGACTGATGCAGTAACTCTTGAAGCAAGAACCAGACACTTCAGAAAAGGGGAGACAGCATCTCCCCTATCCTATAGAGTACTCAGATGCAGGTCCCTCACCCATTCCTGATTCCAGGCCTGGTACTTCTCTCCTCTACGTTCTCATTTGACGTTTCTCTCTTCATTTTTATTTTTACCTCAGCACCTACTAATTGGCTAACCACACTCCCATCTCACCTTTCAGTTGCAGAAAACATTAACTGTCTTAATATGGGAGAGAGAAACCAATCAGAACCTTTTCACGGGTATAACACTATGATCTTCTCTCCTTCCTAGCACTCCTCAGTACCCCTAGGCTTCCTCCATAAAGATGTGTTTTCTCCTCACTCTCCACGGTGTCATCCCATCCCTTCCTGTCCACCAACATTTTCCATGGCTTCTCCTGCTCCTCCAGCAGCTACTGCCATCTTCCATGCAATACCTGGCACAGAACGCTTCTCATTCTGTGTTTGGGCAAAGATCATTGGCCGGAGAAAGGTTGCTTTGGGGTGAGATGCCTTTTCTTTACCCTAAACTCCTTGCTTAAGTTCTTTGTAGGATCAGAGTTGGAACGTGTGCAGTCTCAAGCATCTCCTTTTCTGAGTCTGAAGAGGACTCAGAACACCAGCACGGGGAAGCTGAGGTTTCCTTCAAGACAACAGAGTAGCAGCAAGCCAGACCAATCTATTTCACCTTCCCCAAAGACAAGCGTAGTTCAGACTGCACCGCAGCTCTTTTATCCCAGGCTGCTCAACAGAGAAGAGTTAAAACCAGAGCATGTACACCTGGAAGTGCCCTGCACAGACAGAAAGAGGCTATTCCTAAAATCCCCAAGGAGGCAAATTTGCGCAACATTCACATTTTGTGCAAAACTTTTGCACAGCTGCAATCTCACCATGTCCGGTGCGTCTCAGAAAAAGTGGAGGGAGAAATGTGTGGGGCAGAAGGCTCACTTCTGGCTTCTGCACAGCCAACGTCATCGAACTCCGGAGGCATGAATCACAGCTCGGCTCCAGGGGTGCTGAGTTGCGGAGTCTCCGTGACCGGCACCCGCAGAGACACAATTTGAGATGAATAGACGTCTCTGAGAGGGACTGCAGTGAGCGATGTAACACTTCTGCAGATGGCACAGTCGTAATCATTAAACAGTTATGACCAGCCTGAGTGAGAGAGTGAAGAATGTGTGCCCAGGGTGATAAAATTCACCCATGAAGTCAAGAAAAATACACATATCCTGATTTTAGATGCACGGGTTATCAAAGATAAGTGAGCCCTCGCCACCATATGATCTGTTATCAGAAACCTAAGGCAGCTGGTTGGTTTCTGAACTTTGACTCACAGATTCCCATATGGTCACAGTTTGCTGGAGAGAGACAGAAAAAAAAAAAAAAGCCATGAGCTCTTTTAGCACAGCAAGTACAGTCCAGTCAAATGGTTTCTCCTCCTCTCCATCCCTGACCCCATTTAAAAGCCATCTCAAATATTCCTAGGGCCCCACCGTTCCATAAAGAAAAAAAGCTAAAGAAAATATAATCTTTCAAGGGCTGACATTACCTAGTTCCCAGCGCAGCTACATGCTAGTTGCAGTGAAATGCAACAACCTGATGGGAATTTGAAAGCTGTCTTCTAACTGCTATCATTATCTCTAAAACCTCTCCACCAGCAATCCCAGAATATAGGTTTAAAGAAAAATCATTTTAATGGAGGTCCCAGTGCTATGTTTTCATATTGCGCCAAGTCAAGCTATTGATTAGCTTTACATTAATTCTAAAAGCACCGAGAGTTTGTCATGATATCTTTCCCTTTGATATCAGCGTCCATCAGCAATTGCATCAGTTTTGTGCTGAGCTGCCGAGCAAAGTTAAATGATGATGCACTTCCTCTCCCCGACTTCTGATTCCAGCTTGGTTCAGCAATCTCGACCAGCCACTTCCTGCCTCCCCTATCGCACCGTCTGGCACTTACTTCAGACGAGTCGATATGTTTAAATTATATCTGTACCACGCGTAATTAATCATAAAGCTTTCTGCTTTGTAATGCTATTTGAACTCCTGCTTGGTGTTTGCGCCGCCTCCTCGTTGGGTTGGAGCTCCTTGGGTTTCGGGATCGGAGCTGATTACTCGTGAAGCCGCTGCTCTCGGATGGTTCGGAACTCAGTCGTTGAACTCTGGTAGGCCAAGAGTAGGGGGAAGAGAAAACCCCTGGAAAACATACAGCTTTATAATCAACAACACGCAGCAGCGGTTTGCACAGAGCCAGCCTTGGGGTAGTTCTTCTGACATCAGGCAGAGCCTGTTGCCCTGTACGTAAGGGAAAAGCCCTCGGGGCGTTGCACTTGGGACCCACCTCGGAGTCACAGCTCTACCTCTATGGCCGCTGCTCTCTGGGGCAGGCAGTAATTTACAGCCCTCGCAGGCCAGCAGTGAATTGCTGCCCCCAGCCAGGCTCTGAGTTGAGCTCTCCAAGCAGCCACGGCAGATGTGGGGTGGGGGAAGTGCAGAGAGAAAGGAGGAGCAGTTTGCGTCCCCCCTTGGCCTCCCAGCCCTGTCCACTTCTAGAAAGGAGACAAGCAGACAGTAATTTTCTTCTTCCCAAGCTCAGGATGTGACGACAACGCAGCCCCCCATCACCTGAACATGCACACGCTCGATCCTGGTGCCTTCCGTGTAGCTCACCAGATCCACCCCAATCTGCTGGGATCACCCCGCAGCTCGGGGTTACGGGGCAGCAAGCAGTGCCCTTCCCGCATCAGTCTCTCTCGTGGGCAGAAGACTTTTTTTCATGTCTAAAAGCCACCGTGCATCCTGCGGAGAGGGAAACCTCACCCAGAGCTCAGCCAGCTGCCGGGGTGGCTCTTTTCGGTGTTTTAGGAACAAAGAGGTGTAAGCCAGCACAAACGAGGCTTTCGTGTACTCCACCGCACAGGCGCCTTTAAAAGGTTTAAAATAAAACTAAAATAAAAGCAACAGCAAAACCTCTTTTTTCTTAAAGCATCCCAAGCAATTTTGCAGAGATTAATTATCCTAACTTGTTTTTGCCTTTCCATACATTTCAGCTCTCCCACAGAAACTAATCCACTGGATTGCAAATTATGGCACAATTAGCATGAAATTAATTAGCATCTGACCTATCCCCTAGTTTTCCTCCAGCCGAGACAGCCAACTTTTAATACAAGCCTAAAGCAAGAACTGTAAGACTAACGCAGCAAATGGGACAAAGGACTTTTAAATTAAAGAGAGAGAGTTGCAAAAAAATGCAATTTACAGCCATAAGCATTTCCCTGACAACAACCCCAAAACTCCAGCCCTCGAACAAAGTGTAGAGAAATATTTTGCCTCCCCCTAGCATACACACAGAGTTCATCCTCCCAACTTTTAAAATACTCATGGCCTTTCAGCAGCGGTCTGTAGTTATCAATTAGCAATGCCGTTTAGTCCCGTCCTGCAAAGCTCCTTTTGCACGTAACCTCTCCTGATACCTGAAAGGATTTTTAAGTCCACCGTATATATGTAATCAGTCCCCAACTGTATCTTAGCCTTCACAGTTTCCTGCATCATTTATAGACCTCTGCAGTCTCTCTCTTTGGCACTGTACATATTTTCCACATTCCTTCAGGCTCCTGTCCGCTATCTAGTACTCAAATTTGTTTCTCTCCTTCCTCTTCAGAAGATTTCAGCCATCGTTACCCAAACACTCCTGTTATTCTTTTTCATAGTTGCTTCCATCACTGCCATCCCTGTCTCCCACACGGAGCCTGTGATTCACAGACGTCCCACAATATTTAACACTTTCGCTTACCCTGGGCAGAGTGGCACGTGGCAGCCCAGCAGGATCATCTCCTCCCATGGAAAGCGAGCTTTAAATCAGAAAACAAGACCTGCGCTCACAGAATTAGTCAAAGTGAGCCTTCCCTCTCGACTTGCCACGATCACAGGTTGGTGCTGCCTCTAGGAAATTTAACAGGCTCTCCCCTATCTTGAGAGGGGAAGAATCCCTCGTGCAAACCCCCCTACTGCCTGCGCGCTGGGGAGCAACGCCACAGGCACAGTTGCAATGGGAGGATTTGACAGCCTTGAAGGCAAACCATCCAGATGGCAGCCCAATCACAACTGCAAAACAAGCCACTTAGATAAGGTTTGCAGTAGGAACAACACTAAAATATGTGGGCTGCAGGGAAAACAAGATTTGAAAAATGGAAGGGTTCACAAGGGGCATCACCATACACCTCTTTGCAAAACCTGCGTATGCCCACATAGATTCAAGGCATACAGCACAGAGAGTACACCTTATCAGGAGATATCCTACGTTCAAGATCTAGATCTTGGCCAACAGAATTGCAATACTGTTAGCCTTTGAGAACACAACCTCAGACACCATGGAGAGGGAGAAAAAAAAGAAAGGAAAAAAGCATTCCATACAAACAATATATTTTCAAGATTAGGTTTTCATTTCACAAGTCTTTGGTTCACCTGGACATTTACTGTTGTTATGGTCTGACAACTCTAGCTTTATAGACTGCACTGACTGTTCTTTCTGTGGTTGCCAGTATTATTTTTTCATATTTTTTGGTTTGTTTTTCCCCAAACAGAAAAAGAGAGAGCCTTGCTTTTTTATGAGGTGGCAGCGACCAGAGCCCCAATCCACAGCCCTTCAAACCATTCTGAACTTCAGTTACCAGCCCTAAACCTCCCTGCTTGCTATTCTCTTCATTTTGGCAAAACAGAATCAAAACAATCTGTTTGTTCCCTTCCAAACTCAGACAGAAGAGGAGTCCATGGAAAATGGGAAAAGGAAAACAACACCAACAGTCACGGACTAATTCAACAGTGGAAGAAACCTGCCTGTTATCCACGTGCATTTTGGTCAGAAGTAGCAGGTGTGGAAGCACCGTCCACCAGCTGTGCCCTGCACCTGCTGGGGTCGCCCTGTACGTGTGTAGATGTCACTTGCTATTCCAGACCAGGTACAAGAAGAGGGGAAATAGCGGGACCTGTTACAAAACAACACTGCCCCAAACAGGGATTGCAAATACACGTGTTGGCACAACACAGTGCACAAACGTCCTCACCTGTGCACATTTCCACAGCATTTGCCCAGTTTCCAGCAACAGCAGGCAATTTCACAGACTTCTTTTAGCAGGATGTCAAACTGACGAGCTAAAACAAGGTGTCCTTTAACTTCATTTCTCTTTTCATACCCCTAAATGCTTCTTTCAGAATGGAACAGTTTACAATAACCTGGCTCACACTAACCTTTCACCCCTCCAGAATCCACAGTATTAATTCTCATAATAAAAAACTATTTAAAATATTTTTTTAATCCTCTAAGAAAACCAATTTCATCCTTGAACGTTCCATTGATCTCCGGGAAATAAATAGGCAATAGGGAGAAGCATTGTTTATTTATTTGCTTGCCACTTAGAACTTAATCCTGGGATTCTAAAGGGATGATTATAAATTTCTCTAACAGTCCCTAGGGTATGTTTTGAATGTAGCCATCCAAGATAGGACTCTTGCACTCCAGGATGCCGATGCATTACAGCTTTAGGAAGATTGTAGCAAATAGCTCTCATTTATTATAAAGAGAAATGAGCAGTAATTCCAGGGCACACGCTAGATGAGATTGCACCACTATCTAGTCTGTGTGTAGTGCAGGGTGTATCTGGGATACATCTGGGAAGGTATCCAAAGCCTGCTTACGTACAGTATAGCCTCACTAAGAGTTTCAGGCAAAACCTTATTGGTAAAGCAGGCAGTTATATGTAATTGCAAGCATCAAGTCTGTTCGAACATCACCTCCTACTGCCACAGGCCACAAAACCTTCTCCCAGCTCCAAAAATAAAAAGTTTAATTTTTAAAGACTGAAAGTGATGAAGACCTCATCATATGTCCAGGAAAGCAGTGGTTAATCATTTTTGCAACTTAAAAAAGAAAAAAAAAATCCTCATTTCCTATTTTAGCAACTGTTTTTCCGGTAGAGAAAAAAAGCTATCCATTAATCACAAAGTTCTTCTTCCTTCAAAGTACATCAAGGATATCATTAGGTCATGGTGTTGGATAAACTAATTCTATTGAGCTTCTGTGGGTAGGTTTTTCACCTCTGATCATTCTCCTCATGTCCTTTTCTAAGCCCTTCCTGATCTGTCAGCACATCTTCAGCAAAACTAGACAGCAGGGGTCTGTAGCAAGTGAGTAAGCTCTTAGAGAAACATTTCTACTATTTTCCAACGAGTAGGAGAACGTAATCCAGTGTGGAGAAGTGAAAGAAATGGCCGTGCCACGATACAATCTTGCCTTAATGCTTTGGAGACTCCAGATCCCCAGTGCATGTCAACACGCAGCCTGAAGGAGGAGCTGGGCCAGAACGCTAGGTTGCACGCAGGCTAACGAAACGCTGCTGTCAGGACATAGTGAGGATGAAGTCTGCTTTGTGTCACTGGAGAAAATTAGGCTGATATCTAACAGATGACATTTGCCAGCAGAAGCGATTGTTCGCATTGCGTTCGCCTCCTGGGAGATGTCACTAATCTGAGGAGCACGCGTGCCTACGCAGTCCGTGCAGGTACTGAGCACAGCCTTGCTGTGGGTTGCCTCCAACCTGCCATGCGGGTCCTTCCAGAATACAAAGTCTCAGGATAACAGTCTTTTTCATTTAATTCCTGAAGCTCCTTCGCGCTCCTGTTAATTAAAGACTAATCACATTTCTTTCAGCCAGGTGCTGAACAAATTTCTCATTTGTCTTTGCTTCCCAAGATCACAAAAGTTCCGTTTTTATTGAAGCGGGCTTCTCTCAAGCAGAGATCATCGAGCCATGGGGCCGCAGCATTTTGCAGAGATGTTAAAAATGAGTGATTAACGGCACTCTTCCTCATGGCCGCTACACTTGGGCAGCTGGGACTGAAAGGCTGGTGCACTCGCTAAGCGGTTGTACCACCTAGCCCAAGCAGAGAAAAATTTTAAGAGAAGAGGTGAGTCAAAAGCAGGCAAAGCCACGATCATTTCTGCAGCAAAGCAAAGGAGCAAGGACTCTGGCCAGCAGGAGAAGACTGGGATGGAGACCACCTCCCTTCCTGCATCATGTTATCCCCGGACTCCTATTGCGTGTTTTGACATAGGTTCTCTGAGTTACAGACTATAGCTTCGTTGCATAAGGAGTCCTGTGAATGCAGGATGCCCTCTGTCCCAAAATACCTGTTTTACCCTGCTGCGAAGGCAAAATGCAGTCAAGTTGTCTGCACTACCATTAGGATTTCACTCTTTTGATAGGGAGGCTCTGCACTGCAAATGCAGCCCTGGTAACCTAATGCTCACCATGTAAACAGGTTGATATTATCGCTTCTGGTTTAATTTGGGGGAAATGAAGAACAGAAAGGTCAGTGACTTGCCCCAAATCACACTGGAAACTGATAGCATAACTGGGAACTGAACCCTCGTCTGCAGAGACCTGCCTGGCGTCGTTACTCTGTGTTCCAAATTGCCCAAACTGAGAATTCAGCCACTGATATCTGGCTGCTCGGAGGAACGCAAGGGCTCAGTTTCCCCCAGTTCGTTTACAAACAGGAATTTGGAGCATAAATGCCTTTTCATAGGTAAACAGAGACTCAGTGAACTCTTTGAATCACAAGGTATGGAGTGGGAAACTCTTGTCCCTTCTAGGTCTTACGTCAGGTCAGACACAAGGCGCTTAGCCAGGCAGATCATGCACACAACAACTACTTGAAGCCTAAGAGAAAACCCTCCAAGGGCCCATCCTGCTTCTTGAAGAGCCAACACACAGAGGAGTTCCCTGCAATGCCTTTCGTGATCCCTATTGTTCACAGGGTACTGAAGTAATGAATAGCCTTTATTTTTCCAAGTTTCAGTCACAGAACGCACATGCTAGCATTAAAAGGAAAACAAAAGTGTAGAAATGCCAAGATACTATGTAACACACAGCCCTTCATCACTTGCATTGATGCACAGTGTTACAAATTTTATCTAATCAACTGACATTTTAAGTAGTGGAGAATTTAACAAGAATAACAATGTGGTGACAATTTAGTCTTTCTTCCCCCTCCATAAAAACACTGTCTTCTGTTTGGTCTAGATTCAGGTCAAGACATTTCACTAATTTGCTAGTCATTAAAAAGATATTTTTATACCCAGCCTGTAATATTATACTCTTCAGTGATTATGATAGTTCCCAACAGAATTCCAGACTTGAAAATGAAGGCTGGGAAGCTGAGCTGCAATTATGATACTTTAAATAATTCCACAAAAGTAGAACCACTGTTAAATAATTTATAGTCTTTGATCTTGTCACAGATCTACTGAAATCTTCACATCACTCAAGCTAAATATTTTCAAACAGAAATGGGATAGGTTACTTCCCTCCACCCGCTTCTGCCACCACAGGAGCCGAGGAAAATGAAGGTGCCAGGGGCCATATCCTCGGTTACTTTGGTGCAAGTTCCTTCAGAGCGACCTGCAGGAAAATTTTCCCTCTGGGGCTGCAGCACCCTCAGAAATAAGACTTTCGCAGCAGCATCCTGAAAGGTTAAAAGAGCAGTGGTTATTTTCAACATGGTCATTGTCTGATGAGACATCATCCCCAGTATTTCAGAAAAGAGCAGAAAACGTTGGTTTTCAAGGCCGTGCCATGCATGGTTGTAGGCAAGTGGGGAAAAGCGAGGCCCCCCACGGGACACTGGCCCTGGTGGAGCAGGGAGGCCTCGTGCAGGAGGCCTGGCCACGCTGCCCAACCTCACGAGGTGCCACAGGAACTCGAGAGGCACCGACCGTGGCCAGAAGCTTCTTCAGGCAAAGGTCAGCTACAAAGAAGGCTGGTAACCCATGTGAAAAGGCAGGTAAGCTGCACGGTTGGAAATGAAACAGGAAAACAATGACTGTAATTTGTGGTCTAATCAGATATGACCCACCTGCTGGTCAGGGGTAAGGACTGCTCACAGTTACTACCAAAACCTACTCTCTAGTGAAAATCGTGCTTCCCAGCTAAAAATGCCTTGCAAAGTCAGATTCGGAAGCTTTGGTGTAAATTAGAGGCTCAGGCACGGGATCAAGCCATGCTGTGTGAAGAAGTTACCTCTCATTAGCTGAGCCACAGCAGTGGTACAAGACAAGACGACAGCTTCAGTGCCTCGCACGGGAGGCCAAACTAAAGGCAGCAGCATCATGTTGCTGCCCAGGAAGCCTACATGAATGCATATGTACAATTACAACGGCTCCGCTGACTGATAACTTGTTAAATTGACATAACTTAACTCCGTGTCAGGGTTCTAAGACTAATGAAACATGTAAAGTATGGCAGAAGTAAACAGCAGCTTTCCAGGAAATCCTTAATTTGCATTCTAATTAAAGCAATGTGGGGCAGAAGTCATAAATAAAGGATTCAATCACATCTCACTGTGTAATAGGCAGACTGGTTTTACACACCTGATCTGACAGCCAAGTACTAATGTGGGGTTATGGAAGATGCCAGACCCAAACAAGCTATTCACGTCTGCAAGTGACAGAGAGACACATCGCCAAAAAAGGTTTTCATGATGTAATTTGTCTTTTAAAAACTTTTCTTCCCCGGGAATAAATCACATCTCCTTTAGGATACGAAGAAAATTTGATCTGGAGAAGTCCTTGCAGGTGTGGCAGGCAGAATTTGAACACTAGACCTTCAGACTTTTTTCTACTGGAGACGAGGAGAGCAGTTCTCACCCCCCAGGTGCCCTGGCAAGGGTTCACATCCTGATTTTCCAGCAGTTTGCAGGACCCTTCACAGAATAGCCACCACTGCCAAGGAACCTTGTGCATGCTGCCTGACCCTTAGACGAGATGTACCTAGGCTAGAAGAGGAACCAATTTGCCCCCAAAGGGCACAGCACATTCAACTGAGATGCCAAACAGGACCAAACAATTTGGAAGAGCTCAGTAGTACATGAGGGTACATGAACGACACTGAAATGCTTGAGCATCAGGTCTGAAGCTTGCTATTGTGTTTGTCACTCCTACCACCCAGAGCATATAGCCTGCAGCAGGCTTCCCCTGCACGCATCAGGCAGATTTTGGGGACTGACTCCTGGTTTGCACGCACCTGCTGCATCACGATTATCGCATCAGCCATTCATTCCCTCCCAGGGACCACATTACGCAGTTAATGCCGACGGGTAGGCTCCAAACACAACGGGGCAGCAGAAAAGGAGGCTGGTTGCATTTATTCACAATAAATTCATCTATATAAAACCATTCAGAAATTTAATTTTGATGTCTTTTCTGTGTGGGATAGTACATATGCTTTATGTTATTTCGGGAACACTTTGGTAAGCCCTCTGTTATATTTATTAAATGTAATCAAGTCAAGAAAAGAACAAGCAATTAAGTTGCTTGCTTTCTAATTAAAAATAAACATAATTATTTAAAATATCCTGCTTTTCCCCTTGCTGAAAGTACAGTATAAAAACTATACTATATAAGTGACAAAACATTATTGCAAACCAAGCTGATCTAATGAAAGTGGAGAGTAAACATAGGTACCAGAACAAAAGTAAAGCCCATCATGGCTTTTAACCACTTCACCACACTTGCTTCACGTTTCCTCTCTAACCTACCACAAGCAGCAAATCTTTCCATGATCCTCTCAGCTCTTTCATTTTTGTGAAACATACTTCTTTAGTGGATATTTGTTTTTTGCAACCATAGCAATAAAATATATTATTGGCAGCAGTCTTGGGATTATAAATAGGTATCAGTCTTTGTTTAAATTCAGTAAGCCAGGACAAAATCACTGAGGTTTCCACACACATGACTTTCATTAGTAGCGATGTACAACTAAAATACATCAGCCTCATGCCCTTTATTGTTCTTATTTTTTTGTTGTTGTTCCTTCATGTATTTAGAAGGCTTGAAAATTTTGGGGGTGTTTAGGAAAGGTCCCAGGCGAAAAGCCCCGATGACTCTGGAACAGGCAAAGCCACTCACACCAGGATGGGAACTACCAATCTGTTTGGAAAAACAAAAGCATTTGGTTTCGAGGTTTTTGCTCATTTCTATATTGTTGAATTGTCTAAGATGTGTTACTTTGGTAAATATTCATTTAACTCCAAGTGCTAATCAACACTGTGAGGGAAGCAAGCCTATTCTGAACATTTAACATACCTCTGCAGACAGCTGCATCCAGCAGACAGCAACTGGCTGCCCAGGTGCCTGCTGTCCCTCACAAGGATATTAGAGGCCAGAGCTGACATTCCTCGTATTTTAAAGTCAGATGTGCAGGGCTGAAAATACCTGTGAAAAACAAGTGCAAGCTCTTCTTTGGGTCAAACACATCAAGGATTTTCCCTAGCATTTGTATAAACCATCTTTACACAATACTCAGAGGTTTTAAGGCTTGGAAGCACGCTGCATTAAGAACAAAGACAGTAAAACAACCCAGAACAGATATGATAAATGGAGAAGGTCCCCAACATCTCCCTTCTGTGATTTGAGGAGATAACTGTAGCTTAGAATAAGCTGGCAGCCGCAGCAGTTTAGGCTGGGGACGGGGTTTAGCCGAGCCCTGTGCCGCCCTGCTGCGAGCGATGCTGTGCCTCGTCTGCGGGGAAGGGCAGGCGGAGGGCGGCCCGCTGCTCCTCCGCAGCGGGACACAGCAGCAGCCTGGTCTGGGACATGCAGAAAATCATCCCGATTACTTTTAAATAATGCCCTCCCGGGGTTTGCCTGAGAGTACACAGACAATGCGAGGATGTGCTCAGCGCTGGCTCTAGCAGCCGCAGCTGGCGGCTGCGTCCAGCCGTGGCAACACTTTGTAGCAGAGGCCAGGCCTGCGACTGCTTACAACGAGCCCTGGGGCGATCCGTGTGGGCTGTCTGTCCCCTGTGGCCACCATGGACAGACAAACCACCGCTGGGGTTAGCAGACCGCAAAGGGTTAACCAGCCCCGGCCAGCTCAGGCACGGGCCAGGGGCATATTCCGGATGAGCAGAGGAGCACACAGCGTTCGTAAGAGGGGAGCGAACATGATTTGCTGTTTGGGAGCCATTTCGTGCCACCCTCAGACAAATCTCTTGTAGAAGCCAGCAGGACGCTCCTCTGGTTACGGGCTGCAGCGGGATTTGGCTTCGGCTCTGAAGAAAAGGGATTCATAGGGGAAGCTTCTGGTAGCAGCATGTACACAAGGGAAGTTGGGCACAGCAGCATTTTTCTTTCAAAATCTCCCTGCTCCTGAAAGGCCACCCATGGGACGCAGCCATCTCTGGTGTAGCTATTGTTTTCGGTGGATGCGTGCCACGTATTAACAGCCGGGGTGGAGCAGGGGGAGCTCCCAGGCCTCGCACAGAGAAGACGAAGACTGCCCTCTGCCTTTCTGTCTTCAGAGGCCACTCGTAGCTCAAACGAGGTGAAAAGCAGAGGCTGGCAAGGGCACAAGATTTCAGCTCCAGCCTTACAGTCCTAAAACAGGCTCCGACAGCACCCCAGCTAATTCCTGCAGCCAGCGCATCAGCAAGGAAGGAGCTTTTGTGGAAGAGCTTCTTCATTATGGTCAGGATGCACAGAGCATGAAGTGAAAGGAGGCGTCTGGAGCAGCTGAGGAAGGCCTGCAGCTGAGGACGGAGGCAGAGCAGAGCTCGCTCCCCTTGCTCGGCACAGCAGCCGTGGCAGGACCAGCTCCAGCTCCCCCTCCTTGGAAAGGGGAGAGATCTCTTCCGAGTCCCCAGGGCTCGAGAGCCCTGCTTCTCAGAGGGTTTTAAGCAGGACGGCTCATTTTCTTCACATCCTTCCACTTTCATTTCCCCCTTGGCTTTCTTTTAGGGCGAGGTGAGTATTCCCACGGAAGCAGGCTGAGATTTACCGGCAGCAGAGTTACTGAACGCATAAGGCTTCAGAGAAGCGCTGTGTTTCTTACAAATAGAAAACATACACGCGGGTTATAAATCAAGGGCCCAGCTACAGGAGGCTCGTCCCTGGAAAGGTGTCAGGGCACATGCGTTTGGACGGCTGCTGCCCTCAGGCTGCCTGAAGCAAGTTTTGACCCAGGATATTAATACAGCTTATTGGATACAGAGCTAACCAGGCTGGAGCTCAGAGGTCTGCTTATATTACACGAGCGTGGGCCTTTGGGAGATTAACACCTAGAGAAAATGCATCTGTATTTGTTTGGGGGGTGAGGCTACAATCTGAATTCTTACGTTATCACACGAACTAGACAAGATAGATAATCAATGCCCCGTGATAACTAGTCCTGAGGAAGTGATCTAGTTTTGTTCTGCAGGATCATTATTCAGCATATAATTCTTTCTGTGTTCATTTATATTTAAAGTCAGATCAGGCATTTATTTTCCTGAGACTTTTATGAATTCATACCTATATTTTCATCTCTCATCATAAAGCAAAACTGCCTGGATTATGTCAGTTCTGAGCTTTTTTTGCAGCAACATAAAAATATATTATATTATTGCAAAACACTATGTCACAGAAATCATATAGATGTCAGGCTAAAAGGAATCTTAAGAGGGCATCCAGTCTATCTTCCTACCCAGAAGCGGTATCCAGTTTACTTCCAGCCATGACAGATGCCTGTCAAACTTATCAAAACCTTCGGAGGAGAGTCCATGGCATCCCTGGGTAACCTGTTCCAGTGCTTAACCATCTTATGTAGACAGACATTTTTAAACAACCAAGAGCCTTGTTTTGCTACCAGCAGAGCCAACCTCCGAATCTATTTTCACATCTTTAATCCACACCGCAGGTAAGTCCAACCCTTTGAAAACGTCGGCATCTGAAAGTAAATCCACGGATACTCTGCACCTTTAGATAGTAAATTAAATACAGAGCCATGATGACTATCAGGGTAGATAGCAGCCAGCAGAGATCAGGGTCAGCAGCACTGTTGAGAGGTAGGCGGGTGACACTTCTCATTATGCCTGAGCAAGAAAGAACACCGATCTGCTAAATCTTGAGTGCAGTTTGGTTTTTACAGAGCCTTCTATTAAACGTGTAAAAATACGGTATTTCCTATCGTACACTCAATGGACATCCTGAGTGATAGATTTGCCTCCTTTTTCTAACAGCATCTGCCTACTAGAAGACTTATGCCTTCCCTCAGACATCCTTTCTAGATAAACACGCACAAATCTTTCAATCTTTCAGCACAGAATATATTTTCTAAATCTCGAACAACTGGGGCTGTTTTTCTGGAAGATAGCCAATTTTTCTGCATCACTTTTCTGAAGTCCAAAACCAGACCCGAAAATCCAGCTTCCGACTTCTTGGCACTGAACAGAGACGTCTTGCACACACCACTCCTGCTCACACACTGCACGCTTAGAGTTGCTCTTTTAATGCCATTATTGCATTTTTTTTTTATTCGTGTTCTACTCGCCAGGATCTACAACTCCATTTTCTCTCCTGCTGCCATCTCTCAGCATATTTACAGATTATTGTATGCATGCTACCTTGCAGATTAATAATCTGAGTGCCATCGTGCTGGTAATGTTTTTTCGCCAACGTCTCATGTTATTTCTTACTTTTAATCCTGTCTTCTAAAGAACTTCTGTAGCCTCTCAGCCTCGCACCATCCTTACATTTTTCAGTAATAAAAATATCAACTAGAACTAGACCCACAGTTAACCTCACTCTGAAAGCAAAAGGAAATTATCATTTTTGCAGGGTGCTTAGCAAAGGACCACTAACTATTTTCTCAGTGCAGAATTTTAAAGAGTTTGGCCATCCCCTGTTACTCAGGCCAAATTTTTGCAGTTTCCATCCGAGCCACAGTGTCAAAAGCTTGGCTTAAGTCAAGATGCATCACATTCACCACTTTCTCCTTATCCACACTAAGCCACTTTCCCTGTGAAGAAAGAAAATTAGATTGGCTTAACATGATTTGTTCTTGACAAATGTGTGTTGACTCTTTTTTATCACCCTATTATCTGGATGGTGCTTACACACGGATTGCTTAATAATTTGTTCTAGTATCTTTCCAAATATCAAGGTTAGACCGACTCGGGCGTAATTCCCAAGACCCTCCCCTTCCCCCTCTTTAAAGGATAGATGCTACAATCTGTTCACAATCTAGTGCAGAAAAAGAAGCGTGCCTTGAAGAGAAGCAAGAATTTGTGTGCATTGCAATAGCTACATTCACAAATTTAGGCAAGAAACATTTAACTATTTTCTAGGAAGCGTAGGCCAAAACGGTAAGTTGAATTTATCTTCTGCATTATCTTAGGATGAGACAAAAATAAGCAAAGTCTAGGGTACATGACCAGAAATGAATGTTATATAAACAGCATCATTCATTGTCACAGAAATATGATCGCTATTATGTAACCTCTCCCAGCCTCCTGCCAGTGGATGATTATTTCCTACAGAGTATTTTCCACTGCTTTGCTCAACAGAGATTTAAGCAAATCAGTAAATAGCTTCCCCCTGCTTCCATTGGGAAGCTGTTGCGTGGCTATATAACTATCAGTTTGGCCTTACTGAAAACAGTAACATAATATTAAATCACGTATTTAATAGCAGCTAATTATGACAACAAGTAGGTAGCAGTAACACTACCCCTCCTCTCTTTCTTTCCTTCAGACAACTCCTTCCCATCCACAGGTACTACACCTACTTATTCTTCTATTGTTTCTCCTCTGATTTCTGAATAGCTTGTACTTTGCGTTTCCATTGTAGAAAAGCACACATTAGCACAGGCAGAGGTAACTGGCAAGGCTACGAATGCCTGACCTCGTATTTTCTGTGTCGTTACACCCAGTCACTCCCATACTCCTGCTGCCCTCTACCACAGTTCCTAGCAGAAGGATGGGTCAAAGAGGTGGCCTTGCAAGAAGGAATGAGAACAAGAACACCGTTATATCTAGCTGTGCTGTAATGCCACTACAGCAGAATGATTTCTTCGCCACAAGGCTGCACTATATGTAGATTTCACCTGTCGACAAGTCAAGCAGGATAGGTCTTGTGCAGAGAACAATCTTTTGAGGACCTTCTAAATGCATAAAAACTTTAAAACAATATTTGGGAAGGAATTTTTTTGGATCTAAGGGTAGTCACAGGGAAAATGTTCATGTGCTTATTTTAAATAGAGATTAAAGAATGCTCAAGCCTGCTTATTTTCAGCAGTCTGAAAAAACCTACTTCTTCGTAAAATATTTTTGATTCAGAATAAACACAGCTAGAATGCTGCACTGTAACACTTTCATATTTGTTCACTTAGCTAGGAAGGAATGCAACTTCTGCCCTTACCATCACTGATGTTTATGACATACACAGAGAAATACACACATGCACACAAGCAACTGAACCCAACAAAGCTAAACCTAAACATTATCTAAATACTGTCTAGATGCTTTAGTAAACCTATACTGAAATGCCCAAATACAGACCTTGTTGGTGAAGGTTGAGACCTTGTTAATTCCAACCTGTCACTTCTCTACTTTTCTCCTGATTTACTAATTTAATCTGATCCAGTTTCATTCAAATAATTCTGGTAAACTGATGTATCTGGAGGAGAATAGACTCTCAAGCTTCTCACATGCCAGCAAATACTCCACTCCTACCACTATTCCAGCTATTTCAGATATGCTCTGCCCATTTCTATTTGTAACACGTTCAAAGACTCAGGGGTCTGCAACCAGCTGAGAATGCACCAAGTTCTCATCATCCCAATGGCTGCTGAGATTTATTTCTTTATACCAACCCTTGCATCTATTGAAATAAATTGGGATTAGTTTTGATGTTGACTTCGGATACCCTGTAATCTGCTCTCCCATTCAGATAGTGGCTAGGAGTGAAGCATAGCTGCAGTATCATATGATAAACCCACAGCATGAATAAATGCTGTTTCCCATTCTCCATGCATTTAAATCAGAGGTAGTTGACCTGTTTAGGATATAATCTATTCAGCTAATAAAATCCAGCTGGCACGTAGTAAAACGTTTTAATCCATGATCCATGCATATACTTCTCTAGAAACAAAGATGGTTACAGACTGTAGCATATAAAACTTGCCCTGAGCTAGAGAGCCAAAGCCCTTTAGCACAGAGACATTTCTGAATTGTGAACTTTATAAAACCCAACCCATAAGTTCTGCAGATGTAGCTTATTGCTAAGAAAAAGCTAAGATGTTAACTGCCAGTGTTAGCTCATATAAGCTGGTATTTGTAAGAAGTGAGCTGTATAACTTGTATTATTTTTCTCACCTTTCCTGTATAGTAAAACCAAGCTATTGTAAATTAATGCTTTTTTTTTCTTCTCTTTTTTTTTTCTTGTGGATTGTTTTTGCAATTTAATGGATGTGGTTTTGTCCTCTGCCATTTCTAAAAACTGTACAAATCAAAGTGTATTTTGTAAAAGATTTTTACTACCTGTTTAATAACTTTTTAAAAGGTTCTACTATTGCGTCATGGGACTACATATATGGCAAGTCTTCTCCTTCACGGATGAACAAAGAACATACCCAAGTAATACTTGGTAACATTAATGGCAGTTGCCATCCAGAAATCCCCTGTGCATTGTAAGTAAAGATATCCAGAAAAACTAGTTCACTTGAAACCTGATTTAAAGGCTCGGGGTTTGGACACAGATCCATACAAGCTGTTTAGCAGCAGATTATCCAGACTGTATCAGTTTTCCTTAATTTTATGTCTGCCTTTGACTATAATTTTAAGTTGTTTTTATCCAACAGTAGAGAGAGAGAGAAGACAAATCAAGAAAACACACAGAGGGATGTCTTAGACTGACCACTGACAGCTATTTCCTTCACCTGGCTGCAGACAGACACCACTCAATTCTGAGTATCCACGGTAGGACTTAGCCAGAGGCTTTTCCTTTTGGCATTTCATACTTTGGAGAAGCTTCTTTGCATGCTAATAAAGATGCCAGGAAGACCAGCTGCTCCTAAACAGTTTGCAGGGAAGCAGATATAATTAATTCACAAGTTGGATGCACATTTGACAGAGAGAATTGTTTTGTTACCCCCAAAAAATTGAGAAGCTCATATGTGAAATGTACATGCAAGTACATCTGCTCTCACTTAAATCCCATACATTTAGGCTGTCCTAACTGAAGACACTGTAGACAACTCTCATAGCTAGCCATGAAGATGATTTGCAGAATAATGTAAATACTGCTGTGCAAGGAAAAGCTTGATCAATAGGTCCCATAAGTTAGGAGGTATGAACTCACGGCACTTTAATGGTATGTCCAAGAACATTAAGATCAATCAATGTCTGCCCAGCCAGCCATGTTTACCAGGGCCTTGGTCTTCTTTGGGTCATCACAACCATGACTTCCACTAAACTCAATGCTCAAGACTCACGGCAGTAAGAACGTGATTATTTAAGCATTTTCTTCTTGCCTTTTTTTTTTCCCCCAACCATACTCACATAAACTTGTCACCCATTTGCATACATTTGAACAGTCTTCCTGACTATAAGGCATCTGCACTTTTATGTTCATATCCCTGACATCTGGAGTGCTATAAATTCAATGCTTGCCTTAGTTTTTTTTATTTTTGCTTCTCTCTTTCTCCCCCAAAAAGTGTTGGCAGTAGCATGGATCAATCCAGCCACATTCAGATCCAAACTCACTGGAGATTTCCAAGCCTGAATGACTCAAAACTGGACCAAAAAGTTAGAGCGGTGGAAAAAATCCACCAGCACTGTCTCTGGAAGGAAAAAGCAGCGTTACCATTCCACCACAACACGATTCAAAGGAAAATATTGACAAAGGAAGAATTCAAGAGATTAGATGCATGGCTAACGTTGCTTCAGAGCACTTGGGAAGAGGGCACTGGGAGAGGTATGACCAGCTCTCACCTACTTCTGCTACCTGCTTGCTGGCTTAAGCAGGTGTTGATACCGGTACCCAAGGGGAAACACATCTCAGGAGGGTCCAGGCTGAGGGATGGAGCACTGCTACAGCTTCCCTCCGTCTCTCCCTTTGGACCACGAGACAGGTAAGAGACCACCCCACCACTGAGCGTGGGGGTACTGGACACTGTACAGTGAGCATGGAAGCTCTGTGTTTGTTTAACGGGCACGTTTAGAGTAGCCAAGCACCCAATAGGGACATACGAGAACTGCTCTGTAGATCTCCAAGGTATTGCAACACACAATGCAAATGTACAATTAAGTTTTGCAAATCTGGCCAGACACCAAAGGCTTTGAAGTTGGCTGAACACAAAGTTCCCTGATTCTTCCCCTGACTCTCAGCTTTCCCTGTAGACTGAAGCAAAAAGTACAGATAATACAAGGCTGCTCATTCTTCTGTTGCCTGAACACTGATCTATTTTTCTTGCTCCGCTGGGACAGATGAAATAAGAGAAATGAAAACAGGGCCAGTCTGGTGTCTGTTGAGGGATCATCTCTTACTAACCAAGAAATGGCAAAATCCTCCTAAAGGTTCTTTGGGGAATATTTATTTTGTCTTGTGCTTTTACTGTAATTGTGTTAATCCAGTAGATTTGCTAAGCAGTAAAGCGTTAACTGGCATGTCTGAGGAATGCTTATTGGGTAATGCGTCTGCATGGGAAGAAGACTGAAAACGTAGTTTACATATGGGTGTGGACCATATGTGACAAAGAATACATTATGGTATATGTTTCCTTCATGGTAAAATATGATGAGGTAATGGGGAGCAGGGTTAAAAGCTGAAGAGCCTATATTTATGTGTCAAGTTCAAGAGGTCGTTTTAATTTCTAGACCCGATCAATGATGACAAACTTCAGCTCTGCTTTTGTACACACTCCAATAGCCCGGGAGGGGTAACTACCGTGTGTCCATCCACCCACCGAGCACTCCTGTGCTGGGCTGCTTCTGTTCTCTTAACCTGGCATTTTAAGTGGAAAACATTGTGCCAGGCACTGCAGAAAAGGCAAGTGAAAAGGAAAAAGAGTGAAGTTAAATTGCGTGAACTGACAACAACGAAAAATCGGGGTGCTAAATCACACCTGCAGCCATTTTGTGCATCACACCTCCATGTCTTCCCTACATGTAAGCAACCTCTTATCTGACCCTAAGCTGCGGGGTACATCAGGGGAGCACTCCCAGTTTCCTTTCTCTCCCTACCACGTTACGCTGCCCACAGCCTCCAGGATCACACAGGATCCCAGAGCCCACAGCTTTTTTTATTTTTTTTTTCCCCTTCTTTGCTGTTGTTGGCTGCTCTCACTGCTAGGGCTCAAGTCCTGTCAGCAGAAGCTTTGCAGCGGATGCACGGGGAACCTGCCTAACGTGCTACGAACTGACACCATTCCAGCAGTAGCCAGTGGTCTCACATAACGCAGTTATTTTTTCCAGGCCTGTTTTCTTCTTCCAGCTGAGGTCCCAAAAGGCAGCAATGCTTTAATAGACCCACACAGTGAAAAAATGAGCAACAACAGCATCCAAAAAGCTTTTGTTCGTTATTGCATCCAGCCCTTCTGGAGTGCTGAGACGAACTGGAGGGCGAGCTTGGCCAGCGCTTCCTGACTGAAGTGCTGCGAGTGCCCGACGAAGGTTTCACATGTTGGAGCTGCCCTGCATTCCACTGCATTACCTGAGAGCTAACGAGGAAGGTGGTGGGCAAACGAGGGTAGCAAACAATGTGGGGTCTCAGACACCTGCCCCTTTCTCTCCTTTCCTTTGGCACGAGGACGCCTGGCTGTCTCTGCAGATGCCACACACACAAGAATTTTGTAAAGCATGGGGAAAGCCTGGGCAGTAGTAAGTGCAATGCAGCATTGCCATCATAAGAGGATAAAATCCAGGGTTCAGGAACCACAGAATGACCTTTTTATTTTTATTTTTGAAGCAACCTCAGAGGACGTTCCCTTCCAGCAGGATCAAAGGCTCTAGAAGCCTTTGCTGCTTCTGGAAGGCTCTGCTGAGAGGTTTTCAAATCCACATTGACCAGAAGCGCAATAAGCAATTTCCATCACCTACAGAGCCCTGGCTTACAGTACAGCTAGCAGCTTGGGACCAAGCCTGGTCCATGCTAGATACAAGAGGCAACCTGAGAAACTGCCAAGGTGAGAGCTCGCCTGATCCATGAGAAGTCTCACCAAATG
Organism: Anser brachyrhynchus; assembly: GCF_964034855.1. Classification (NCBI taxonomy): domain Eukaryota; kingdom Metazoa; phylum Chordata; class Aves; order Anseriformes; family Anatidae; genus Anser; species Anser brachyrhynchus. Next base: position 1,435,063 of record NC_137696.1, on the reverse strand, counting down.
CAAAGCCAATAATGGAGATGCCAAAGGTTTGAAGGGGCACAGCTGTGCTGAAAGGCTGCCCGTTCCGTGACTCCCTCCCTCTCACCATAAAAACAAAGCTGCAAAAAACAATCCCTTAACACCTACGAGGCTCCATACATGAAGCTACCTACACGCAGCATGCATATCTCCCTCCCCTGCATCCCCTTCCACCTCCCCGGGCTACGGGCACAGAGCCCCAGATGAGCAGTTTCAATTGCTTGAACAATGATCTTGGAAGTAAAATATTTCCCTCATCGCCACAAATCTTTATAAGTAGCGAAATAAACACCACAACATGCCTTCTTCCAACAGCTGGAAAATTATGGTCTGACTTAAATGACATCATTCTGTTTTCCTATGGAATTTTAGCGCTGTGAGATTTCAGGGAGAAACCACATGGTGGCTTGAGTCAGGGTGCAAGACAGTGTCGCGGCAAAGTGGGCAAACCAGAAGAGGGTGAAGCTGTCTTAAATAGGCCTTACTGCAAAATAAATGTTCCCAGAAAAAAAAAAAAAAAAAAAAGGAAAGATTCCTTAAAAACCAATCAGATAGGCTGCTCTTTTGGCTCACAGCCATTCCTCAGTTCCAGCCTTCAGCAGCCCCATCCTCTCCAACCTATGACATGACTTTGCTTCTCATCATTTCATATTGTTCTCCCCCTCTGTCTTACTAAGCCACTGAAACAAAGATATGGAAGACGTACCCCAGTGAGGAAATACCTCTGTCAGAGCAACTATGCAATTCTGGCGGCTCTTCAAAGGAGACAGCGCTGGATCTACGCCCTTAATTATATGCTCAATTGTGGATGTCATCAGAAGGCGTGGGACCATAGCGGGTGCACTGCAATCCCCTTCGTTGCATGGAGGCTTAACGGAAAAGAAAGGCTTGGTCCCAGCAAGCTACAGAGCCAAGTCCTGAAGCGTGACTCTAGAGCAGAAGACAGACTGCAAAAACGTATGATGGTAACAGAGTCAGAAATTGCATGTGGCCAGAGACACAATCACCAACTTCTAGCAGGAAGAGGAGGCTCAGGTTTCCTGTGTCACCATATTCAGAGATGTAGGCTTCAGCTAATTTCTGTGCAAAGCTTTGATCAATGTGCAAATATAAAAAGTACTTTTCTTTTTCTTCCCTCCTCTCCCCTGATTCAAGTCCTTACCATGCCAGGGCCTCACCAACAGTAAGACATCCAGAGCTCCGTGATTTTCATCAACAAGCCCGAGCATCGTTAAAGGTTTGGTCAGCAGCTCTGAAATTTTCTCAAGCACAATTCTAATTCAGCAGTAGACAGTGCAATTGGGCACTTCATAGATGGATCCAAAAATCATTGAAGCCAGACAAATTCTGAATTGTCCTTGGCGATCCCTGCTTCGCTGTAAACTACCTACTTATTCCAAATCGTAGTTGTGGGAAAACAGCAGCAGCACTGGTGCTGACGTCAGGTAGTAATCAGGCTGAACACAACGTCAGAAATGAAAAAGGGCAGAAGAAAATGAGAAACACAGAAGACTGCTTTGCTGAAATTCCTTATCTGTTTAATTCCTATAGAAGGCCTTGAAAAATCTTTTCAGTGTTCCTGAAACAATTCAAACTTCAGTAGCTCTGGTTTCTATAAACCTTCTTACTTCCTCCTCCTGACCCTCCTGATTTTCCCTCTTCTGTTGGATAATCCTGTATTTAACCCAGGATGCCAAAACTAAAAAGCCAAGGTGTGTGTTAAAACTTCCTCCAAACCAGGAATAACCCCTGCCCCTTCCTTGCCAAGTTTTTCTACGTCCTTTTTTGTCATGCAAAGGAATGAACATCGTACATTCAAACCTGAAATTCCATACTTTTGTTAACTTTGCTTGCTGTTATTATTTATAAGCAATTCCACCAACTTATTAACTTTCTATTGCCGTAACTGCTTAGTGGGGTCGAGAAGAAAGAGCAATGCTTCAATACTTCAACAATGAGGAACAAAATTGATGGATAAATGTGCATATCACTTTAATGTAGCCAGCCCTATATATACACATAATTTTGTGTGATTTATATCCCTAATTAGATTCCCATGGCAACATTCTTCAGCTAACAATGTGTATCATAATCACCTTTTCTTCATACAAATGATTTCCTTAACTTTGCATGCATAACTTAGCAGCTTTTATTTTTAAAACTCGTGTTAACAGTTTCTCTCTTGTTACCAGTAGGGGTGCTATGATAAGAAACTAATTTGCTGTAAAAATTACTCATTTGTCAAATAAGCATTAAAATAATTGTTCCCCTTTTGACTGTTACCCTGCTGTTTCCAGTCATTTTCAAAAACTAAATTATTTACTCATTTGAAAGTTCAGCTGTGCATATTTTAATTGATATTCCCTCATAGGACTCATATTGTTAATGACAATAATTAACCCGAAATGGCTGCTAAATAATTATGCTGAAAAGATACGAAGTATTTGTGCAGAAAGTAAAATCAGCATTTGAGAAACCATCAAAACGTACAACTTTCCTATTTTATGGCAAAGCGCAGTAATAGTTCATAATCAAATTAAGGATGAAAAGGAAAAATGTAGATTACATGCTTTGATGCAGAATACTTTATGTTTCCAATATAGTATGGTATTCTAGCTAACAATGAGTACTCAGTCATTTTAATAAATCCCTAGTATTGCTATTCCAGATAGTAATATAAAGTATTCTCATGAAGTCAGTGCAGTTAGGAATGTGGTAAACTATCCATTAATAATATTTCTGTGCCATCTATCTCTTGCATTTCATTCCAAGGAATCAGACCCCTGTAATAATTTATAGCTTATGGAATTAATGCTGAAGGCTCTCTTCTGGCAAGTGTTGTTGATTTCAATGATGATAGCTAAAAGCTATTCAGACCCAGCTTCTTTCTCTGGACACATCACGGGCCAGATGCATTACCGACCTATTGTTTGTGTAACCATTTATACTAGCACAAAAGTGATATCATTTTTGATTTAGTTTCTTCGCTTGTCAATAGTGCAAGTTAAGGGTGAAGCAAGCTCCATATGTACTGTGAAATAAAGAGACAGGATAGGTTTGTCTACAAGGGAAACAATCTGAGTTAACTAAGGATGTGATTTTAATGTGGGTTTCTATATACAACTATATTAAGCCCATGTGGACTCACTCATTCAGAATTAAAATAGCCCTAATTCACTTTAATCTAATTCACTTCCAAAGACCACAGAGGGGTTTAAAGTTGTTTAATCTATTTGAACAGCTCATTTGAATCCACATGCCTGACTGTCCCCACAGACACCCACACAGACAAACAAAAACCCAATAAAGCAGTGGTGAGGTTAAGAGTATGTTGGCAGAAAGTTTGACTTCATGGCTTTTTGACGGAAAATTTGGTTTTCAACTATACCGTCTCTTTGAAGAAGGTGTTGACATCGAGTGCTCTAAATTTCTCTTGGAAACTAAATTCCATTTCTTAAAGACATCCTGAAATGCTTCTGCAGTGCTCCCTGGCTGAATGTCACACAACCCCATAGCCTGCAGACTGAGCAGCTGGCCTGACGTGCCAGGGTGCCAAGCAAAGGGGTAAAACCCAGGTGCATCAGACATATATTCTTGCTCCAGACCAATTTCCCTATTTTAGACCAAAACGTTTCTGGCTTTTGATTTGTTATAGAAAATTCATGATTTTGCATGGAGGAACAACACTCCCTCCCTCGTCTCCTGCCTCAGATCAGTCCTACTTGAAAAGGCCTTTTCCCATAGCCCATGTCAATAGAGCATCCCCAAATCAGAAGGGTAGGTGCTACCGGCAATAAAACCAAACGCTTGTCATCTGTTTGGGGAACATCCCCTATATCATGGGTGCTAGGCTCTTCCAAGAATAAGGATGCATCTGAACTCACAGCTTAAGAGTCACCAGCTCCTTACATTTTGCTGTTTCAGGAAAGGGTAGGCTTGAAGGAAACACATGGTCTCTGCTCACAGGCTCTGGTTGGTGCTCTGTAGCTGATGCACAGGAGCATTGGTTGGTCACATTCCTGCTTCTGTACAAGGTTTTGCAAAACAGATGATCTTCTATGGGCGAGTTTTTAAGATTTGAGAAGCAAGTAGTGTCTAGCTCACACGTATGGTGTAGATTAAGCATAGATGAGTTGCCAACCTTTCCAATTTTGAGTGCGTTCACTGCAAAGCTTGCTCTCTAAGAATCCTATGGTTACATGAGACTTAAAATAAGCAGATGTATATTCTTTGCTAGAAAAAAAAGCAAAAATATCTCACCTGAGTGAACTCCAAAGCCTCCAAAAATATGCATATTTAGAAAAAAGAAGTCTGCTGCTTTTGAAAAAGTAATTCCTAATTTGTGAATGCTCTCAGTTAGTAAAATGCTTCATTGCATCAATTTAAATACTCCTGGTCAGAGGATGTTAATATGAACGCATGTCTTACTCACTTAAATTGCCTCCCCAATTCTTGTATGTTTTCACATGCAAAACCCCAGAGGTACATGTGTAATCAGCAGCATTCAGAGCTTAAGCATGCCTCTCCAAAAGCTTGGCTCATTTATAGCTACCTTCCACATCTACTAAGTTACATGTTGGATTTTGAAATCAAGCACAAATAGCCAACAGACGAAGAGCATATTTATGAAAAAAAGAATGTTCTCCTATTAATTGCTCAACCTATTGCTGTCTGAAAAATAAGTGCAAGCTATTACTGGCACCAGATGACTCCCAGTTTTCACTGGCCAGCAAAGCTGCATCTGCAAGTTCAGTGAGATCAGTAAACACTGTAGGTTAAGTAACTGGTTACTAATATTTTCCTTGAGCTACAAAACTTTTAAACAAACAACAACTGTGATTGCAGTAACCTTCCAGAGGTTAACAGCATGCAGGTGGTCAATTTGAATTAAATGCAAAACAGACGGCGGCAGCATTGTAAACTGAAGATCTCGGTTAAGTTTGGTTCAAGAATTGGGTCTTCTTTCTCAAAATCCTCAACAATACAACACACAAATGTCAAAATGACAAAAATAAGGAAGTATGTCATAGACTAAGCATTTTAATGCCCTTTCTGGCTCACTTTTGTAGGCTGAACTGTCTGTGTTGACCACATTTGATGGCATCAGTACATAAGAGTGGCTGTGTGCACGAGCTTTTAATAGCTGAAATAAATGGAGGTGGCCCATCAAGTACTTTTCAGTCACTACCTGAAATGTGCTGTGGGCTTGTGTTTTAAACCACTGGCATAATGCATTTTATACTTCATTTATGATGCCACTTGGCTGACCTTGTGAGATAGCTCTAAGTATTGGCAATAACATACTGAACTACAAACAGGTTCAAAGCCAGTTAGGTAAGGTATGAGCGATCAGAAAGGATTATTCCCATCCTCCCAGTGACCTTTCTAAAGCCAGCCCCTCAGTCTGTTCCCAAGCAGACAGGTATACCTAATACCATCGGTGACCACCAAGAAACCTCCCTGGGAGGTCCCCCCAAAACAAGTGCAGATTAAAGAGCAGCAGGAGCTGAGGTTTCCATAGCCCAAGAGAAACGTTTTCTCCAAGGCCAACAGAGCCCCTGAGGGGAACCTGGGGGTATTGGCACTGCTAGGTACTCCTCTAAGGAGACTACATAAAAGCTCCTGGTGTAGCTCCCAGATACACCTTGCAGGTGCTCAGTTTCAAACCTAACATAAAAGCTTGGTGGACGTAGCCTGGCAGAACAATTGTTGCTGGAATGGAAAGTAAAAACAGAGGAGAAACACTGAGAAGTCCTCCATCCCATGCTGATCTTTGGACAGTTCGGTCCACAAAGCATCTGCACTAAGGCCTTTTAGTGAAGTGATTTCCAAAGCCAGGTGCTCCCTTCTGGGGCCCCCTGCCCACTCACCTGCCTACCTGAACAGCATGGCTGCGAGCCAGCTAATGCTATGAACCCAGGGCACGCAGGAGCTGCCACCATGAGGGACACAAGGGGAAAACGTTGCAGAACTGAGTTGCTGCATACACGTACAGGCAGCCGGCACATGGACTCTGTAGAAAAGCAGCCACAGTTCTGAAATTTGACATTACTCAGAGGTTCGCATTCGAGTTGAGTGGCTGCCAGTAAATAAATATAAATCCGTTGTCAGGGTGTTTCATAATGACGAGCTCCTCAAAGCTAGTAATACTCATCCCCTGATGAAGCAATATCCCTGTAGGTACAATTGCTTCTCAGGCTCCAGTAACAGCTCCCAAACTACTGTGCCGGAGCTCAACGCAGGGCATGAGTCAGAGGAGGCTCCAGCACCCTCAAACACAGCAGCGTGGTGCAAGCGAGGTCAGGGCGCTCGGCACCCGCACATCTTCCAGGGGCTGCTTCAAACAAGTCTGGGGGAACAGCGAGGTTATAGATATGTTGCAGAACAGTGATACAAGATTCCCATCTAGTGCATTAAAACACACAAATGTTCTTTGGCTGTGCTGCTTAAGATAGGCATTTCCTTGGCACGTGCATCCTACCCCATCACGGACAATCACCTCCCATGTCCTCCACCATGCAGCTGTACGCAGGGGCTGATCGCTGCACACATGCACATCACCTAAATACAAATCCCAGCCGGCCAGCCTGGGTGGCAGAGCTGGAGCAGGGAGCAGCCAAGCTGCACCCTCTTCCTACAGCTCGGCAGCAAGTTTCCAGGAAACTTACAGGAATTTCATTACCTGCATAAAATCCGGCTTAAATTGGCCAGTTCAGGAGTTAGTAGGGAAAACAAACACTTGAACAAGTTTTTGACACACTCGTGAGGTCTCCTAGTTCAACAAACACTCAGTCACAATCGATTAAAACAATTAAACAACAAAAATTTTGAACCTCTTAAAATGCAGATCAACCTGCAGTGCAATGAAGGTCCAGTATTATCCATTTCTTCTCCTAAACACACCTCTGTTTTCTTTGCCATTTATTTGCTCAATGTGCCTCTAATTTCAGCTGGAAAAAACAGAGAACTGAAATGTTCTTCCAAAAACCACAGGTTTCTTATTCTCAGTGATTTCTCATCACCGAGAAATTACAGGAATAAGATTTTGTGTCTCACCTGAAGCAACGGACCCTTGATTCCTTAATGATGCGATAATTCTGTTACAGACAGCAACTTTGGCTTCAGCTCCAAGGCAAGAACATGTAGCAACGGCCTGCACACCAGGAAGCAATACTTTTCAGCCTCTCCAGCCTCGCCCTGCATTACCTGTGAGTGATGCATTACCAAACCGAATGCCAGAAAAGTGCATTTCAGAATAAAAAGTATAGGGTTTCCTAATTTGATTTAAATCAATTATACCATCTCTCACTGGAACGCTCATGAGCTTCAGAAATAAAATATATAAATGGAACCAGCTGCTCCAAAGACTCTTTCCTTGGGATAGATTTCACTTGAACTCAATCAGCTTTCTTTTGCAACACGTTATTGTCATGCACCATCAGAGTGGAGAGCACACAGGGCTGGATGAGTTACTGCAAGGTAACCAGCTATGGTTGAAAACAAAACAAACAAACAAAAAAAAAGATTAAAATTCTTTCCTGCAATGGCTGACTAAACCCCGAGGAATTAATTAATTCCTCCGGGGCTGACAGGGAAACTGAGGTAGTTACTGGCGCCCTAGCAAAACCCATTAATTTATAGCTAGTTACTACATTGCGTAATCTTTCTGATTTGTCCCAGTCTGGAGCCCCTCTGCCCAACAGCACGGAGGTCTGCAGTGTTCAGGATGAAGAATAATTACAACTGGAGGAGCACATGCAACCAAAGCCCCATGTTCTTTAATCTCCAAGTATAATGCATGTGTAGATTTTGGCATCGCTCTTAAAATGATTGTTTGTAACTAAATACCGTATCTCAGCGCTTAGATACCACGATGACTGATCTTTTCACAAATCAGAGTAAATATATATGGCCAAATCCCGGCTCTACTGAGCTCAATGGGAGCAGTGCCAGCCACTTCAAGGCAGCCAGGGTTTCACGCACAGGGTTTTCAGCAGCCCATGCCGTCCAATGCTTTGGTTGTTTTTTTAGTATTTTCAATTCCTTTTCTCATCAAGCCCTCTTTTCCCATCCAGCATCTCCAGTACGGCTGTGCCGAGATACAAGTGCACACTGAACTCCCAGCCAAAGCACATCAGTATGAAAATACCCTCTGTTAAAATCAAATACAATTCTAGCTTCAGCTGACAAAAGCATCCTCTGCCTTTGATTCACTCTGTCAGGCTGTCCACAGCCCTCACTCCCGAGGCAGTGGCCAGAGGAGAGCTGCCCAAGGACTGGTTGTTTTACAGGGTGACAGATGAGTCTAGGATGGTCCAGGCCAGAACAGAGTTAGGGAGGTAATGACAGCCTTTACTCTCTATTTCCCTGCTTTTGTCAATTCAAATCAAACCAGATTTCCTCACTTTCTCCCCGTCTCCCTGGAAAACCATCCTCCCCAGCACCTCTAAAAAGGGTCAGGATAAATCAAAGGCACTTGCTCTCAGGCACTGCCCCGTTAAGCCACGCCAGGGGTCTCTGAGGGCTCCTCTGCCACAGATCACACTCCTGAGCCCTCTGGGACCCATCTTTGTACACCAACCACCCGGCTTCCTCCCAGCACTGCACAGGTGAGTGGCAAAACCAAGAGCACCAGCGCTCCTTCGCTCTGCGGCACTCCTCCAGTAGCAGCACATAACAAAACGAGCTCTGGGGGACAGCCCCATCCTCTGAAGTGACACCCGTGAATTCCCCTGGGCTCTCTGCATACCCAGGAGGAGCCCCCTGCACCCATCTGACAAAAGCAAACAGCCCGCCAACGTAAGCGAGCAAGAGCTGCCAAGCAGCAGTAGGCAAAGAAGGCAGCAGAGGGCATTAAGAACCACTACAACCATCTCTAACACGGCTTTTAGGACTCGTATCGTTTTAGAGCTCATTTTGAAAATATGCAAAGACAAAATAAAGGAAAACTCCACATCTTTTTCTTTTTTTTTTCTTTTTTTTTTTAAAGCTCTGTCCTTAAAGAAGTCAGCATTTTCTGAGGCAGCTACTCATATGGCTTCCCTTACTGCATCATCCAAATGTCCAATATCCCTCGATAGACCTACACGTGCGACTTCCCTTCACAGTAAGCAAATACCTCATTTTACAGCTAGAGTACTGTGTCAAAGAAAGGCACAGAATCTGTCATCTTAACGATATAATGCACCCACATCTGAACATAAGGTGATTTCCACAGCTACCACATGCTTAATTTTCACTGACCCCAATAATTTATAATGCAAAAATAGGTATTATGTGCAATAACTATTGACTTAGGAGAGTCAAGTGAAATACCGACTTAGTCACTAACAGGCTAACAAACTCTGTTTGCATTAATACATTTACAGACTTGCATTCGTAAGCAGTCAATACCAGAAATGTGTTTGTATAGGATTAACAATGTCAAATTAATATGTATGACAAGACAGCAGCTGCTGTAACTTGACTAAAGCTAAAATGAAGACGTAAATCCAAACGGTCTTGTGAATGAAGAGAGAAAAGGAGGACGGAACAGAAAAAGACAGAATGAAAGAAAGGAAGAATGAGTTAATGTGCTCTTTACCAGGAGGCAGAGCAAGTTAAAAAGGTGATTCCTTTCCTTTACCGGAAAAGATTGAAAATGTAGATCCTATGGCTAAAATATTCAAAGTAATCACTAACAAATAAGATTATTTTGGAGAAGAATGGATTATAATAATAAGTCCTGACTAAAGAAAGTGTTTTTTTCTTAGGCAAAGTGGGTCAAAGAAGCAAGTGTTTGGTATATTCCCAGTAACATTTTCTTCAATGAAAAATGGAAGTGTGAGGCTTCTCCCAATGACAATGTCACAAAGAGGGGACAAGAATTTTCTGAAGTTTGAAGGACGACTCCCCTGAAAAGCATGTCTGAGCTGGTTACCCCTGTAGGATGAGGCAGGGCTGAGTTAAAGTGGAAAAAGGGTTTTCCAAGAAACAAGCTTCAGGCTTTGAGAAAGACGTTAGTTAAATGTGTCCTGAAAACCACCTTGTATTTAACTGCAGGGACCTACGAACCCACTGTTGTTATAACACTTTTGACAGCTGGGGGCACTACGCAATCCAAACCATACAAAAAAAAATGTTGGATAGATGTGGACCTCTTCTCCAAAATCCCATCCCATTCCAAATCTCAGCACTGGACATTTTGTCTTTCACAGTATCCAACCTAAACACCCGACTGGCTCGACCGAGCTGTGAGCTCCACCCCTACTTTCAGTGGTGGAGATGGCATTCAAGGACCATATGGCAGTAGGCGACAGCCAATGCAAACATCGTATTTCCTTAGAAAATACCAGCAGAGGACTGAGAAATATGGTCAAGAGCCAACTTGCAGAGGAAGAACCATTACTAAAACAGCCACATGCATTTCATATCCCATCAGGTTCCTCATATTGGAACGTGTGCTATTGAACTTTTTTCTGATCTGGGGAATAGCAGGAATTAAGCTTTCACCCATTTTGCCAAAGGACCTGCAAGGTTGTTTATATGAGTCTGAAAGCAACCTCCCTCTTCTTTATATGACAGAGCGCTACAGAAATGAAATAGGATCAAGAGGGCTTTAGGCATGCCTCTTAAATGCACACTGGAGAAGTAACAGGTGAATATTAGCCAGAGCTTTATAAACTTCTGTTGATGGGACAACCCTCCCATCTTACCTAAAGGGAACTAAAGGCAAGGCTAAAAGCTGAACTGGGACCTACTGGGAAGGCCATGAAGGAAAAAAAAAAAAAGCAAACAAAAAAACAGAATTAAGAATCCCTTCCCTCACTTTTTTTTTTTTTTAATTTACTCTTTCCTTTTCTCAGCCTCCAATACACAGAGAAGCAGAGATGCTCCCCTGGACCCCACACTTCCATATTCACCAACCACCATGGAAAGCTGTGCAAAACTTTTCTTGTGCCCTCAGGAAGCTGATGAAGTTTGAAAAGAAATAAAGCACACAACTTTATTGAGGTCGGCGCAAGCCCAGAGACTTGCGAGTTGCATGTCACCGTTAATCAAAGTGACTGTGCCAACATGATTAGAATACCCACAAAGCCAAGCCAATGAAGCAGCTAACTGAGGGAGACCACGGAGCAGATCGCAAATACCACTGGAGTTGTACATTGTCTCGAAAGATTATCACTGCAGTTGTTCAAACTCTTGTGACCAACAAGGGATTCCAGTGACTCATTGCTATTGTGTTCCTGCAGCTCAACACTATGTCCCATGCATATTCTGGAGCTCCATAGCACCACATGTGTATAACAATGTGCCGCACTTAATAAAATATCTTTGCGGTAAAAGAAGTACCAAAAATATTTGCACAATAGCAGAATGCCAATCGAGCACTGGACTACATTAGAACAACTCATTGGGTGTCATTCCAAACAGCATCTGCCATGGCCCCAGGAAGTAATTTAAAAAAAAAAAATAGAAATAAGAGATTTTTCTGAAAGATCACAGCTTTTAACATACTAAGGAAACTTCAAGAACAAATTAACATATGACTCACCTCCCTGAGGTCTATCCCATGGTTTCATTATCAGTCGAGCAGAATCCATTGTTGCGAAAGTAGTTCAAAGCAGCCACTCCGTCCATGTGCCATGCTCAATACACAGCGAGTCTTCACGTACAGTTTTGTTAAAAAAGAGGAGGAAGGCAGGATAACATTTAAAAAGAAAACAAACAATCCCCTTCACGCTGCAGTTGGAAAGGCCAGGAAAAGCCCGTACAAGTCAGTAAGGACTAGGAAAGAAGACGGTTGCTTTTCAGACGATTTTAAAACTTTCCCAAGAAAATTAGGGCCTGCAGCTGGGGCACACCAATCAGATGCTCTGGCAAAGGTCACAGAAGGAAAGATCCCCTGCCAGTTCAATAGCAGTGGTTTCTTCAATAGTCTCGAAACAACGAATAGCATGTGATCACTTCTTCTCCCGCGGGATTTGGGCAGGAAAATAAGGCCCACATCTTAACTGCTGTCCTCCTGAATGCATCAGTGCAGAGCGGAGTGGAGCATCCTCTTCAGAGCGCAGGAGCCAGGCACACTGAAATGAAAATGACAGGCTTAATTGACAACCTGGAAAGGAATCATGGAGGAGTCCCATCCAAAAGACACAGCTTGGGCTCCTGCCACAGCTAAAGAGGCAGATGTAACTTCTGACACTGACAAGTGCTGACTGTAATATCAGATGAAGGTAAGAGATAACAGGGAAACCCTATACATCAATCATGTCATAGAAAGAAGGCACCACGTGTGGCAAGAATCTAGGCTGAGTTAAAGGTTAAAAGAAAGGAAGCATGACAGTAGGCTTTCCCTTGAATAATTGAGGGGAGGGAGGCAGGCAGCTCTGTATTTTCTACTTAAAGTCCTGATAGAAAACTGCATGTGCAAACAGAGGGTGCTCTAACATTAGATTTGGTCTGCTGAAGGATGGGCAAGCAGCGGGTGGGAGCCCTGCAAGAGGAAGGACACATCTCGAGGGAGGCTGCTCCTTCCCTTCTTCTCTCCCAGCTGATAGGTGTGACAGGAGCCCCTGCATGCTGGGCAAGGACTGCACTGAAAATACTTCTGCTCTTCTCCTTCCTGTTTTTTTCCTTCTTTTTTTTTTTTTCCCTCCATCTTTTTCTTTCCCTCCTTCCCCCCAAACCAGGTTGAAAAAAAAGAGTAGTTGGCATCGAGTTTAACAAATGAGCATTCCACTACCAGGAAGAGCATTTTCAAAATCCTGTTCCACGAGAACAAACAAGGTACAAGGAGCCTTAGGGGTAAGATGCACAGCACACCCAGAGGCACCAAGCCATGGCAGCACTATCGTACACGTGGGCCTTCTCCTCAATAACCAGCCCTTTCTCTCTGCCTGCACATCAGGCGCCAAAGGAAGACCCCAGTGTCTTCCACTCTCTTGTGGACATCCGTGTCCCCAGTGAGTAACTACTTGCCACCACTGCACTATCCAAAAGCCTAAAATCTGGCACAAATATTATGCTGAGAATCAAGCTCTTCACGACAGATATTAAAAATAAGTAGCTAAAAGGATAGATATAACAGAGCAGAACTGCACAGCTTTCTTTGTGGTCCTCCACTTCCGCAGAGACACAGAGCATCCTGCTCACACTGTTCCACAAAAGCATCCAAAACGTAAAAGCCTGAAAGTGAACTTCTCAAACTTTAAAGCATCACTGAAGTATACCATGCAAGGTGCGCTCTGCATGCATATAGAACAGAAGCCCTGCAACGCACAAAGTTTTCTACAGATATTCAAGAGACTCTTTCAACTTCTATGCACTTAAGCAAAACATCACTGGGGCAATGTTAATCCTCTTGTTTACAGTTACACCCACAAAAGAAAGGGAATTCACAGCTCTAGATCAAACAGATACACTGAAGGGAGCTATTTAACATCACTGAGGATAGCATCCTATAATTACTGTATCAAGAGGTTGGATCTTTCAACACAGGTTTTGCTTTTAAAAAAGAAAGGAAATGGGGAACTTCATTCGACTTTGTTTTTTGCCTCAATCTCATACATAACTTCAAGTTAAACCTAAACTGATAACAGCAAGTACCAATTTACCAACTGTTCTGGGGGCTCAGATCGTCAGAAAAGTATACAAAAGAGGTGATGCAGTTAATGCAACATCAAAGTATAGAGCAACCAAATGCAGCTGTACACCCAGATATACACATATATTTTAACCTTTGCACCTGCAAAGCATAACATCAAGGGCATGTTGATAACAGGAGAAGAATTCCTGAGGAGCTCAGTGCAAAACATAATCCTTTACCATAAGGCCCTGAGCATCCTCCAGTTTATGTACAAGGTCTTATTGCCCTCCACAGAGCATACTCTGGGCAACACCGGCTGCCTGCACTTGCTGAAACTGCAATCACACTACTGTCAGGGGGAAGTTTTCCAAGCAGCCTTAGCCCTAGGAGATCAAGAAAGGTGTCTTAGCTATATAAAGTAGACACCCAGACACACACACAATCCAAATTTGGGACCTCTTGTAGCTTTTACTGCATTTGAATAGAAGCTAGGCTTGGTACTTCCATTCTTGATGGCAGCTGAAGGCTCAGAGTGAATGCTAGGCTACTGTAAATTCTCTAAACTAATTAAAAAGGAGAAAATCTGACTCCAATTTCCACCAAAGTTAATCAACCGCCTTACCAGAAGTCACCACAAAGCACACAAGATGTGCTTGAACCCCTTCAGTATCAACAGTCTACACACAACTGTAGGATTCGTGGTAATAGAAGACATCCTTACATCCTGATAATCTCCAAGACGAACAAAAAAAAAAAAATAAAATAGAAGGAAGCTTGGAAACAGCCAAAACACAGTGGAATTTTGCTAGCAACTTCACTAGAATAATCCCTTTTGCATTAAAATCCCAGTGACGCCGCTCCTCTGTGCCCTTGAGAAACCCCATTCACTTTTAGCAGCTGAAGCACTTAAGACCTACAACATAAAGCAATTGGCTTTTGAATGCAGGTTGCTTCATTTTAAAACATTACTGCTCTTTGATGTTTATCTGTTTAAGAGAGCTTATTGCAGCTAATTCACAGCAGGAGTGCCCTGTGGCATCCTCAAAAATTATATTAAAAATATAAAAGATAAGAAAGGAAAACATAATAATTATATAATCTAATTTTTTATGGCTGCACAACAAAAATTAAATCCTAATTTTGTAATGTATATGCATAGAACTATTTCTGACACATACCAAAAGCATGAAGCCATCGTACACAGGGCTTTTTATTGGAAAGTCTGACAAACTGAAACAGCAAGAGGCCCAATCCCATATTAGTTAGGTTTCAACTTTATTTAGAAAATGAGCTGCAAGGATAAGCCAGAAACATATGGATGGAAGGCTGTTATCCGCAAACAGAGTCAATGTGCAAATGGCATTTTTTGATTTACTAGAAATAATACTACAGCAACTGCTGCAGTCACTCCCCCGCACCACTTACATTAAATTCATTGCTGACTAAAAATCGCACTTTTTTGTAATTGCATTTACTCCATTTCCTTATGCCACCTGATGGATGTCAGCTGCAACTGCATGCCTAGGCCAAAGCCATCACTGCAGCTCTTAGGGGATCCACTGGGCCATGGCAGTAATTTGCCTCACCCCAACAGGGACATGTGGGAGAACTCCCTGAACAACTCAACACGCTAGCGTATGGACTGCTCTGGTACACACCGTCATTTGCGCAGGGCATTACTGAAGGTGACCATAACACACCTTGTATTCAGAATCAAACCAAGCTGTTACGAGCTGAAAACTGCATGGTGCCAAGCCCAAGGTAATGTACACTTGGTAGAACACAAATATCATCACCATGCTTTTATCTTTAACTGAACCTTTGGGAGGCAGCAACTTGAGGACCACATCTTGCTTTGTGTTTGTTTTTTTTTTCCCCACGTAATGACCTTTGTGCAGCTTCCGTATGGATTAACTGTGACAAGGGGATTTGTAATTCCAGTTACAGGCACCTAAGAAAAGGTTGTAGACAGCAAAACACAATAGACATCTGCTATAAAAATCAAATACTCCCCTGAAACAGTGCCTTCCACAGTCATGGCATACAGAAGAACTAGAAAGAGGTACGCTACACCATCAAGCAGAATGAAACTCCATGGAATACTGTTGCAAAGAAGCTATCACAAAGCATCAACTTACAGGTCTTCCACTGAGTAAATCCATCTCCATACAACTCCTCCATAAGTCTTTCTGAGATGTTTTCCAGAAGCCTGTGGATTAGATTGAGTTTTCTTAAAGCCTTAAAGTTCCTTTTTGGGTCAATGCCCTCTCCACACATCCCCACTCACACCACATACAGGTGGAAGATCTCCGGCCACGCTATTCCACAGGGCTGACAAACATAAAGCTGAAGAGTTTTTCACCCAACTGAATGAGTTGTAAGACTATCTATCCCAGAAGCAGCAGCTGGGGAGAAAGGGTAATTCTAAAGGATAGACCAGAAGAAACATGGGTGTTCAAGGCCCTATTTGTGCTAAAACGAATGAGGATGGATACCTAAAACAAACAAGGATGGATTCACCAGATGTTCAAAGATCCACTCAGAGATCCTGACTTTCAGCCTAAGATTAACACGTTGTGACCAGTACAAAAGTCTCCCCAGCAGAAGGAGGATTAAAAATACTAACACTAAGGAAATATATTCATAAAGAACCAAGTTCCTTAAATACAGAGACAAAACAGCCTTGACTTTAACAGCCTGAGAATGCTGGAGCCCACCTGAGAATCTGGTATTTTCTTATTTGATGAACAGCCTAAAAAAATAATTTGAGTACTACTTCTGTTGGAGAAAAACTCTGCCAGGAACTTCATTACAGTCTCAGCATGCCCTTCTGTTCCAGCACTGAAGACCTCCAGTATGGTAAATCCTGCCTCCTAAAACAGAAAGCACTAACACAGACCAGTACTTCTCAAAAGATGGGTCTCTTCTCTTTTAATAAAGACAGCATAGGTTGAGGATGGCCTGAGGAAGGAACCCTTGTCACCCCATCTGCCTCATTTTGCTGTGAATATCTAGAGTATCTCCACAGACCAAGAGAGACTGCACTATTTCAAAGCCCAAGGTGTAAATCCTCCTCACGTTAATAGCCATCAACCCCAAAATGGGGCACTCACATTTCTAGACACACTAAAAACACTGCTTTCAGACTTCTTATCCCATGAATACCAAATCACATGCCCAAATGCACCCTTCCCCAGAATTATACATACCGGGCCAAAGCGAAACAGCCCAGGTGCTGTCTAAAACCTCTGTGTGGCGTTTCCTACCTGACAGGCACCTCTCAAGGCCTAGCGCCAGCAGAAGGCCGGCAGCAGGCCTTCTGCCACTGACCACAGGCCTAACTGCACGCTTGGCTCAACAAATTGACACAAAGACGTACTTCAATGGCACCTGGGACCTTCAAAAGCAACCCCATTTCCATTCTAGCCTTGGCAGTTGAGATGCAGAGGTCTTTAATTGTCCTCCACTACCATTTTACTAAAGCCACATGTGTACATTGGCTTCATTAGCTAGGGCTACTTCTGCACGGTGCTGTTGCTGACTGGAAATTTCTGCAGAAAATGAGAATTAGGGAATTCACACATAAGAGCAGTTTATATGTACGGATTTCCTCTGCTAAAAGCCAACTCAGACTTGAAAAAGAGAAACAAGTAGAATTTCAGGTCTTCTACAACTGACTTTGCCTCCTTACACAAAGGCAGGCGGGAGCGAACTGTATTTGCCATTTTTATAACGTTTCTATTTCATTACCATCACTAAGGTAACTCCTCACATGAGAGAGGGAGGGAGGAGAGAGGAAAGAAAAGATTTAATAAATAACAGAGAGGAAAATCCTGATGACGTTAATCTCAACCACAGCAAAACAATAGTTTGAGAGCACGCCAGGTCTCTCTACAGTCTCAGGCCTAAGCCCAGCCTCTAGTTCATTAAAGTAAATAAAATATAACGGTGAACAAAAAAAAAAAAAAAGAAAAAGAAAAAGAAGAACAACAGCATGAATAATACAGAGAATCTGAGCACAAGTCCAACCAAATGATGTCAAACATTATTTAATTTTTACTTTGCTTTCTCAGAGAAAACACCAGAGAGCAGGGGGTGGGGGGAAAGCATGTTAAGGAAAAAGAGGCAAGGATATCCCAGAGGGTTTCTGGTAATATAATCACTGAAGTAATATATATATATATATATATATTTTAAAGTATTTCAACATTATTAATTCCCTTCCAAAGATAATACAATGGAGAGTTGGTGGGGGGAAAAAAAAGTAACTGCAGGAACACTTACATTGAAATGGCTCTGGGCCATTATTTCCCAAATGTGCCTTCAGCTGTGGATGGAATTTGGCCCATCATGGACATTTATTTATGTGATTTTTATGTCTGATTAAATCTGTTCTTGACAAAATAAAGGAGACACACCAGTAGGTTAAGTCACTCTTAATATTCAACCAGCAATTCAAATTTGGATATCAAAAAATAAGATGCTATGCCTCCTCTTCTGGTTTAGGAGGGTGCTAATCAGAATCACTGCCATACCTCTTCTGTGCATATGTCTGCTCAGCCCTCTTCCAGCCACCTGGTACAACTTTTAACCTACCTCCACTTGCTACTAGATCTCAATAAAATACTCTGGCTTCTGGTCAAAATCGCTGGAACTAAGATTGGGTTTGGAGATTCTCAAAAAGACACAGAAAATTTGGACTGTCAAGGACAGAGGGAATTCCTGTCCAAAAACTCATAATGACAGAGTTCTGCCAAATATTAGTAGTGAGTGTACACTACAAAATAAATGAATTGTATTTGTCAATATTTGAGTGAAATAATTTGGATTTTCACTATACAGGTTGCTCAGGAAGTTACATAAATGTAATTAGTATGGTACTTCAATAATTAGTCATTATTCTTAAAACAAAATTTTAAAAAAGATACTGACAATTGCTATTATCTCCAGCGATGCCAGATTTTCAACTTCAGACACGTAAAGGTCATTATAAAGCCAAAATTTCTCAGTGTTACCAAGTATTTTTTCTTTTCTATGCATTGAAGGAAACCTCGGTCACCTTTGCTATCATCCTGTGAATTCACGACAAATAAGGACTTGTATGCTGACCCGAGTAGGAGTCTTGGAGAACTGAATAGACAGTGGCAGGTGGGGGAACCTGTCCACAGCTATGCATTTAAATACAGCAACACAGATTTTTTTGGCTGCCTTTGCTGTCATTTGGGGTTTTGATTGGACTGACCTTCCATATCATCCATCCTTAACTGAAATTGGATTTGAATGCCTACTTATACACCCAAACTTTAATCCTCGTACATGAATAGCACAAGCTATCAAATGTTGAAAGTATTTAATTTATATACATATATATATCACATTCATTCTACCTGACAATAGAATTGCAATAGTCAATTGTCCAAATCTGGGAACAGGTTAAAAAAACTAACAAAGATAAAATATGAATTGCAAGTCATGAGTGCATGAAACTAAGTATTTATGAACAATCTTCAAACAATGAATTATTAATTGGAGAACTTTGTGAGTAACTTCATATAGCAAATAAATCAGAGAATTCTACAATCTGCGCAAACAATTTATTGAATAAATTATTCATTGTGAATCAACTATGCATTCAGATCTGGATCTTCCACTTCAGGTTTCTCTTTTGGCTAATCACTACAAAGATTACACACCCTGCCTAATTTTATTGCCTCAGTGTAAATTAAAATGAATCAGTAACTGTAGTTTTATCAGTAGCAGTCAAACACAGGATAGAAAGAGACTGAGGTCATTTAAACCATAATCTAATCTAAATTTGTTTCACCGTGAAGTGAAATTTGGGGTACTTTAGAAGCAAAGTGATATGCAAGATGGATTTCAGATATCTCGAAGTGGGACTGTAAAAGCATACGTTTACAACATCTCCCCACGGAAACAAATGCAAAAATAGTTTGGGGACAAAAACTAGCTTTTTATTCTTTAAAAGCTGTAATAAAAAAGAGGGTGGGATTTTTGGTCTGTTTGTTCTGGTTTGCTTAGCATAGCTTACAAGGCATGCCCTCCTCTCCAAAAGTTTTTGCGTGAGTCTGGCAATGTCGAGCTCATTTGTTCTCATTTCACCACAGTTCCCCAGGTCAGGGATGGAGACAGCAGGGCTTAAGATGGACAGCGCGCAGCAAGCTTGAAAGCTAGGGCAAGGGACTCAGATTTCTAAGAATGAGCAGCAGGTTTATAAAACAGGATCACAAACAGCAGCAAAACAGCTTTTCCCTCCTCCTCTTCATAAACCCACACCTGTCTCGGCAGCTAGCATTTATGACTACTACACTGGGTTAGAAAATACCACTTTAAACTACAGTGAACCCTCAACACATCGGATAATAACATAGTGGAATAATGCAGAAAAAAAGGAGAATAGGGTTAACAGCACGATCCATTACTTGGGACACAGAGCGAGCACGCAAAGAACATCTGCGATGCTGCTGACTGTGGAGCACGGGGATCCCTGAGCACACACCAAACCCACGCCGGGGAGCGCAGCAACCCAAAAACGTGACTCCGCTGCTTCCAGACCACAGGCAGGGAAAGAATCAATGCATCTGCGCTCGCAGAAGAACTGACGTTCCCAATAAGCAAGAGCTTTCAGACTATTTATTTATATATATATTTAATAACAAACTAGTGCATTCACTGTGGCTGTTACCCAATACAGCCATCTCTCACTTGGCAAGAAAACCTTTCACAAAGCTTACACAAGGTAGCGAAACTCCACAAAAATTACTCTATAAAAGGAACATTTCTCCTTTTTCTACCCTAAAGAACGTTTTCTGATGAAGATCCTCCCAGAAACTCGATGCAATTCTGAACGTCACAAAAAGCCAGAAAAAATATATCAGGCTGGGGACTGCTGTTTGAATTAAGCTGATGTAGAAGGGTGCAATATTCAGATATTCTGAACAGAAGGCAGCAGACATTGCAGTCATTGAGTAAAAAATCAGAAGTATATGTTGAGTCACTACGCCCGACTCTAGTTAAAATTTACAGACTATATATTTGAAAATAGTATTTTCTTACAACTCACATCAAGTGACTCCCCTCTCTCCCCCCCACACACACAGAGCTTAATTGGTACTATTTAACCTTTTTTTTTTCCATCTATAGTGAAGTTCGTGCAACAAACGTCATTATTGAGATGAAAGCTTTTGAAAACTAAACTAACACTGAAACTAAACTAACACTGAGATTTGGGTGTATATTTTTGCCTCATTTGTTTCCCCTCCCCCTACAATTTTTATGTTCTTATTTTTTCTCTGTCTTTCCTTTATGCTTTTCTTTAGTCTCCTCTTTTCCTCTTCCTTTGTTTTTGGCATCATTGTATCCTCTGCTTCTTTTTTTTTTTTTTTTTTTTTTCCCTTTTTCCCTTTCTCCTTAATCTCCAAAGCAGAATGTGAAGTCAAAACCATTTATATGGAAATCACACTTTCCAATATACAGCATTTGCCCAAAAAAGCATTTGTCCATTTCTAGCTGCTCCAGGAGAGAGCAATCTACATCTGCCCTGCTCGGAGCAGCCCCTTGAAGGGCTGTGATCACAAGCTGTATTTTTTTCCACAGGTATATATTGCAAAACTTCTAATGAAGACTAGCATTTTCAGAAGTGCTGAAGGCAGTCAGCTAATAAGTGACATTTCTGATACCAGCAAGACATAGGAACGGGTGCACAAAGTCATTTCCTTTACACTTTCAGATTATTTTAGTAATCAGAGTAATAGTTTAATGATGTTGATGGTTATTATTTATTGAGCAGCAACAATATGCTCAGTCACCTACAAAACAGAGCATGAGCTTACAATGTCAACTAGATGGGTCAGGCAGTTTAGACACAAAACACCAAATCCTATTAACATTTAACGTGGTAGCATTTAAACAAATAACATGTGAATGTGAAATTCAGCTGGGCAATATCCCTCTGTTTAAGGACAAAACCACTCACATTCCCCTCTCCTAAAGTCCCATATTGAAGGGAGGTGCAAATTTCAATCCCAAAACCTCAGTTTCTCACTCCATACAGTGTACTCAGTTAAAGGGAAAAAATACCTTATGTTATTGCCCAGATTGTCGTATCGTTTTCTTAGACACAATGTTTATGTTGGCCCATTGGCAGAGTAGGAGAGACCCAAGGCGCCCTTCCTTCTGTTGGATTATCTGTAAATACAGCACCTCAGCTCTGCCCTCCCTGCGCACACACTGATAGGGAGGCTGTGATAAACCCCGGGGAAGACCCCTGCTCATCCCAGAGCCTGTGGTCAGCCCCAGCCCTCCTGCCTCGGCATCCTTTCTACACCCCCGTCAAATGATACCAACCAACAGCGGAGGAAAGCTTAGCTATGACTTCCAGAAGCCCTTCTATAAGCTTCCCAGGTAGGCGGCAAGCAATGAGAAGTCTCCAGCACACTATTTCTTAATCTCACATTATCAAAGAAAACCAAAAAGCCACAACCCAGGTCTGATTACTTTTTCTGGATTCCACCTCTGGGTTTATAAACCCCAGGGCTGGCGACACTGTCCCTGCTCGAAGCACCTTCCAGTCTCAGCACGTGAGTGACCGCTGTTCTTCACCTCAGGCAGCGATGGCTCTTTTAACAAGCACCAGCGTCCATTTCCAACAAAAACTTTCCTGCCCACAAGACAAATGGTGTGTGGTGTTAAAAGCTTTATTTACCCAAATTACCTTAAAAATGTTGTAGGGCAAACGCAAAGGAAACTGTAAACCCACTTTGATAACAAAAACCAGAAGCAGTTGTATTGCTGCTAGTTCGGTTTTGCCCTTAAAACACATTATTCAGTAAGCCGTGAGTTTTAAGTAATCTTTCCATTAGATCATCTGATCTACAGGACTCCCCAAAATGACTCACTTTACTGATGACAGTGGAAGTACTCTGGATTTATAGCAGTACAATTGTGGCAATAGCCTGCTCACCGAGGCTTAGGGTTTCAGCTTGGTTTAAACAGTAGGGCATGAATTCTTTCATTAGTCATCACCAGAGAATGAGCCGACAAGTGTCTTCCAAGAGTGAGTGCATGTTCTTTCTGTGCTATAAATCTGAGAAATGCAGAACAACGTATTTGAAAATATACAAAAAAACCCACCAGCTTTCTGCATTGATTAAAAGCCTTGCAAACACCCAAGAGTTCCTTATTATATATCCCAACTTTTATCTTCACCTAACAGCATCAGATGAAAAACCTATATTGGTGCATCTCCCTAGTGCTGTGAAGGCACAAGGCATCCAACAATTTAAGCTTCGTTGTGATTGCTGGTGCCCCAGAATAACCCAATCACGTCACACAGAGGATACAGGGAAGACAGATCCATGAAACTTATTTGGCCATATTTGTCACGCAGTTCCCAAAAGAAGTCAGTACATAAGCCATGAGGCTTCACAGCTGGTCAAGGCAAATGATTTTATTTTTAAGAATTCAGTGGCTTATTCACCTCTATTAAGCTACACATCCTATCTAACCAATCTTAAGCTCACAGCCCTCCTGCATGCAGAACCCTTCATTCATCCTTTCAGCACCTACCACCCCACCCCTATGACTGCCACGTTTTATCAGGTGGGCTGAGCAGAAACTAGGAGAGGACACCCCACTTAGAGACACCTCCCCCAAACTCACACACCCCACCGAACATCCTCTCACCTTTCTTGCCCTTCACCTTCATGCTTGTGTCGGTCACAGAACAGCAGAAAGGCCATTACACCGAAGGCATTAAATTTGTTCGCCTAAGAATTATTTCTTAAATCTGATCTGTCCTTTCAGCTTTCCACAAGAATTTAAAAGCAGTAAAGCCAGGCTTAGAATCCTAACTAGCTTGTATTTTCTCTCCAGCTTTAATTTCAGGTTGTTTCATAGCATGGGTTAATTTGCCATAAAGCTTTAACCACTGCTGATACCGGCTTCCAGCATGCGCAGTTCCCTACAGAATTTTATTGCCCTTAATATAATAAAATGTAGTTTAACCATCGCTACTAATTTCAGAATTAACTACTACAAACCTGCCTAAACGGCCTTTTTTATCCCATGCACATTACCTGATCGTTATGCGCCTGAACCTGCCTCCTGTCCGCAGCCAAGAGTTCAGCAGGGGGTTCAATACAAGTTTTAGAGCAAACGTGATTCAGTGCTGGCTACGGCGGTGTTTCAGCGCTGAAAATCTCCGTGAGGAAGGGTATCTGACCCATTTCTGCAGGAGTGATGCAAATCCAACACGCCTGCAGTGCTAAATAACCGCCACAAATTCTTGGTAAGCAGGGACAAGATTACACTTAATCCATATAAGTTCATCTCGCTAATTATCAGTACCCAGTTATAATACATTAACGTGGCAATCAATGTCATAAGCTAAACATCTCTGACAGGTAGAAATACGTAACTTGTGGCACTGATGGTACTTGGATAGCAATACCCACCAGTCTACAACTATGTCTTTTGAAAGTCAGTAAGACAGCAGCAAATCTGCTCACGCCTTCCCAGGCACTTATTTTTGGCAGCAACAAAACAATCTTTTTTTTGGATAAGCACATAAATACATTGTTTATTGAAAAGGGGATGTTGTAATACTACAAGATGTTCATCTGCTTGCATTATCAAATAAAAAAAAGCAGAATAACTTAATTAAAAATAACTAACCATTTTTCACAACTCTGTCCCCAGAACCAAATGTGCCTCAGTTGGACTTGGAATTCACATTAACTCACACCTGTGCTGTCAGTGTCACGATGCACTGAGCACCATGGGCACTGAAGAAGGCCCTCACAGTCTGGACTTGGTGACGAATTAAAACCTCTGTCTTATCTCATTATGTAAATGAATGGCTTTATCTTGGCCTAGGCATTAAGGAACAAAAGCTCCTTAAAATTATCAGATAGTCTTCAAAACCACCAGCTTCGGTGACCTGCCATCATGTCTAATCTACCCTGCCCACGTTGTAGCATCAAGTCACAAGTCTAAATCACACAATTGTTAACACAACCTTAAACTCATATCCCCCAGTACAAGTCCCAGAGTTTTGTTCAGTCTCTTAGCGGATGGGAAACGAGGCCGGGCAATTCCACTGACGTGCAGTATTTTGCATTCAACAGACACAACAAATAAATCCCTTTGGAGGCCACGGGTGGCTTGCAGCAGCAGCCTGCCCCGATGACCAGAGCTGATACCCATGGCAAGCAGGGTGCCTTCTCTGGCCTCGGTTTGCTTGGGTTTCCCACCATAAAGAGACTTAAACACCTCCTCGAGTCACCAGAGCACATCTTGCATCTCACTCCCACTTCTAATCTGGGAAACACCCTCAAGTTCTCTGAACAACCTTCCTCCAGCACTCTTTTGTTTTCTCCTTCCCTCATTCCGCTCAATAAAGCTGGCTTTTGGCATATTAAAGCTTAATTTGTTTAAGAACAAACAGTCGGGGGCCCGCATCTCACGGATGAGAGTGACAGATCACACGAGGAGACCAAAGACTTCAGGGGCAGCAGATTTGGCAGGTTTCTGTCTCAGCGGAGAGGCAGAGCTCATTGTCATGTTTCCAAGAGGCATTACACAGAGCTCCAAGGTGGAGCTGTTTACCAATACCGTGATCTCTCCCCAGATGCAGTTGCTACTGCAGCTAATTAAGAGAACAATTAAGACTAAGGCAATCAGTCAAGTACACAGATCCGAGTCATTTTCTCCACTCTCTGATGCTGCGCTGGCTCCCAGAGGGCTAAACCTTATTCACTCATTCAGAAAATGACAGGAAGAAGCTATTAAATATCTGAAAACCATAAAAATGCAATCATACTGTTCCTGAGCTAAGCCGCTCACCAGAGACCAATGCCAGGCAACTTAAGAAACTTGCTGGCCCCCAGAATTCACATACTTACAAATAAGAAAATTAATCAAAAGCAGTTCAGATCAAAATTTAATTAAAAAGAAAAGGATTGCAGAAGACTTCCTGAGATTTCTCTGTTTTATGTTTATGACTGATCAATATTATGTGTTATCAGCACAGTGTATGACAAATTCCACTGGGCATCTTTAAAGAGGAAGTAACAGATTAAATATTGAGCTAAACAATTTAATCTCTGCTTTAAAAGGTTTTCAGATATTTGTAAAGGTAAATCCTATTAGAGTATAAATGTCTCCATGTGCTAGTGCTGTAGGCTCGTCACGGAGGAATTTGTAAACACCAGGAGACAGGCCCTCATTAAATATAAATTTCCTTCTTTTGTAGAGCTATTGATGAAAAAAGGGAAAGCATTTAAGTCTTCAGCAGAGGGGGTGGGGGGGGAAAGGTCCCAGAAGTGAGATTTAAATGCATCTGTAGGTGCAACCATACACGTATCAAACTTTGGGAACTGGCAGTGCCGACGGTCTCCCCAAGTTAATTTAAACAAAACCCAGAGACCCAATCCTTCCTACTTTACAGGGATGGAGAGAGAGACTCATCGGTTGGAAATCAAAACTCGGTCAACAATCTCAAGCACATACAAGAACACAGAGGTAAGTATAATAAGGACACAAACTTGGGGACGAGCTAAACAAAATCCTATATACGTATATTTATATACATACACTGTATAGGTACAAACGCATGCCTGCACATAGTAACCATAGCACCTCATCTGCACGTGGGTCAGCAGGCACACCAAAACCAGGCACCCTGAGGAAGCACAGCCCACAAGCACCCTCAGCTGCAGAGGCTTCTCCCTACCCCACAGGCTCGCTGGGGTGCCCTGACCAGCCCCGGGTTCTCCACTTCTGCCCAGGCATGTCATCCACCCAGGACGCAGACAGAAGCCGTGTTTATCTAGCTGTGTTCCTCTGCCCCAGGTCCCAAACTCATCCCTAACAAACGAATGTCACTCAGTGCAGCAGCAGCAACATCCAAACCCACCAAGAGAGCTGACTCGTGTATGTTACCACCAGGAGCCACGCCACTGTAACACTTGTGGAGCACCAGGACAAGACATCCCGCTGCATCCATCCACCCAGAGCCCCGCAGGCAGCTCTTCTGCTCCCGTGCCAGCGGCTGTCTTCATTTTACATTGGGGAATTAGTTTCTTTTTTTCCCGATTTTATGTGAAAAGGGATTAAAGTAATTAGAAGCTTTGCGTGATTCCTTCTCCCATCCACCCCCCATCCATTAATCAGATCTATTCAATTTCTACCCAAGCCAGATAAAGAGGGAGAGGAGGAGGAGAAACGTTCAAAACATTTGGAGGAATTTGACATTTGTTACAGAAGGCCGGGTGACCTCAGAGGCAGAAATACAGCAGAGATACAAACAAATCTATTGTATATAATGTCATCGTGACAAATAAGAACATTAAAAAAGATGGGATAATCTTCCTATCAGATGAGAATAAAGCAACAGTAAGAAGGCACCTACAGTCTCTCGGTCAAAACTAAATAAAATCCAAGGGCTAAATTTCAAAAGCAAATGTGTTTTAAGTTGCATGAGACTTCTTAAGTACAAACCTACACGCAGGTATTACTGAGTTCTGTAAGGAGAAGCACTAATAGTTCAAAGCAATGGCTTTGTTTCAGAACAAGCCTATATACAAAAGTGTGAAAGTGTTCACCTGTCTTTCAATTCCCACTTTTCTGACAGATAGAGACTTGGAAAGAGCCAAAACCTTGCCATGAATACAGTGACCAAGAAGGTCAGTGTTTTCCAAGCATGAACTGAGGGATGCCAAATGAACTTCCAAGGGCACGGAGTAAGGCAAAAGGGAGATGCTCTCCCCGGTGGAAGTCCTGGCCCATAAAGCATCACCGCTCAGCCAAAAGATGAATGGAAAAGTTGTGTGTTGGCAAGTTTTAAGTAAATAGAGCACTTCAGGCAGGCCCGTCGCAACCAGCTGCCATAGGCTGAGAGAACACTTATGGGCAGCATCTGCTCAGCCAGTCCTTATGCTCTGCCTGGCATCCTCTATCACCCGCTGCCCGAGCCAGACAGTGCTAAGTGCGGTGTAGTATGGCCCTGTCTGATTATTTCATATAACTGATTTCTAGAAAATTGTCACTGCTGATGACTTGCCCTCTAACTACTGTTTACCCTCTGATCCCTGTATCACCTTAACATTGGGATCCAGATGTCTGGGGGTCTTTGTTACATATTTTCATAAGCAGAGAATACAAAAATCCACAGTTTTTATTGCTTTATCCTACCAATCAATTAATGCAGTGAGAAACTAGGGGTTTTAACCCTGTGTTGGATGAAATCATCACTGTACCCGACCAACTGTAGCGTTACTACTACTTAGACGGCTTTGCAGTCAAGATATGCATTTAACATTTGGGATGAGATGCAAGTGCACATTTGTTTAAAGATGTCCTCTGCCCCCAGCTGTGTAACTGGTGTTGAACCTGAGCAATGCCTATGAGGCAAAAATCGATGTGATTCCTTGCAAGCAGACAGGTCCAGGTGCATGCAGCCGGTAAAGCTCTGCAGCCAGGCACTCCATCCAAACTTTTACAGATCTGCTTTGATGGAAAGGTGTGCAGGAGCTGCCAAGAAGCCCAAGGGTACACACGGACTGCCTGTCCTTATGAAGGTGGATTCCTACAACAGTTAAGTAAATATTTAACATATAAGCAATAGAATAGATACGTACAAAAACCAGAGTGAAAGAGGACTCATAATACTGGATGCTGTGAGGATGCAGAACTGGAAGACAGTTATTATTCTACAGGATCACCATCTTCAATTTGCTTCCCTCAAAACTACTTGGTTTCTGACTTTAAGATCTCTCACATGCAACCTGCTGAGCAGGGTACCTTTGTGTTTACAAAGCAAACTTATAAAACTCATTCACTGCATTTAGCAAGGCAGGTACTCTGTGTGCTGCTTTTGCAAAGAGAACAGAAAGCATCAGTAATATGTTCAGTACACTGTTCTAGGACATACCAGGGCTAATCTGCGTGGAATCCCAAGAATAAAGGGGAGTTTGCCCTTTAAATGAAAACCATCTAGTCGCCTTTGTTGCTTTAAATGTGTTTGTTAAAAAGCCAATTCCTTGATATAGTGCCATATTGTGCTATTGATTATTAGGCAGAACCTCCCACCCCCCTTCAGCTGAAATTTTGCAGGAGTTCTGCTTTATAATCAATAGCATGCTCCGCGCTGTATGGACTCGGCAGCGCGGCAGCTCTCCTCCAACGCCCCCAAGGACAGCTGCAAAAAATGAGAAGGCTACCTCCCGGAGCTATCTGAGGACCAGATCCAAAGTTCATTGAATTCTATGGAAAAATTCCCACTGACTTCAATGGGCTTTGGATCAACCCCCTGCAGAGGAACACTTTTTAAAACAAACATTAGAAAAACATCATTAGGGATAGAAAGCCTTTCATATTATCTACTGGATACGTTTGTAAAGCAAGAGGGTGGGAATGTGCTCTTTTCTCCTTACAAATGTGTAACTCTCGTTAATGTCAGGGAGAAGTCATGCAATTATGAGGTTGCAAAGGTTGAAAGAGAAAAGAAATATGGCCAATAACCTACATAACCAACCCCTGTCTAGACCTATATTTTATCAGGAAGTTTTAAAAGATAAGACTTAGCCATACAATTTATTTTTTTTAAATCTCTTTAAAAAAATTAAACCTAGATTTGTAAAGGACTTCGACAGTAAGGATAGTCATGTTTGATACGTACAAAGAAGAAAAGTAAAAAGTTATAAAAGAAATGACATTTCACAGAAGTTGTTGATGAAAATGTAATAATATGCAGGTTTAGGTATGATTAACAGAAACATTCAGTTTGCCTCCTCTCATCTGCACAAAGCATGCATGGGAGGAGTGTAAGGAACCATTCCCATTTTCTTGCCTCTCTACATAAACTTCCACCTGGGAGCAGAGCTCCCAGACAGGCACATACTCTACACCCTTTAGCAGCATGCAGTCAGAACCCTTCCAAAACACACCCTTGCACCCTGCTCCCAACAGGGACGAGCCTGCAGGGACACTTGTCTGAAGCTTCTGCAGGCTATTATTTCTTGACCAGGGTCTGAGATTCACTACACAACTTGGCCAGGTCCTGGACAGTCACTTTGCAGCAAGACAGCAGCTCTTCCACCAGTACCTTCGGCTTAGATCAGTACCAGGAGATGTGGATGCATGCATTTAATTTCCACTTTTAAGCTGCCTTGCAGATAGCACGCAGGAAGGAGCTCGAGCTTCATCGTGAACGTTGAATGCAGCTCAAAGAGAACACCCACAGGGAAGCGACACTGCCAGGGCTATGGGGTGGCTGGGCTCCGAGGTAGGTTTGGCTCGAGACCCAGCTGGCTGCAGGCTTGAACTAACAAACTAACTTACCTGAAGCAAGCTCCATGCTGTGAGAAGCTTCTGCAGAGGCAACGTCCTCTGATTCTCCCCCTGATCTAACCTTGCAGATTTAACTACAGCTACATGAATCTGAAAGAAAGCTTTAAACTACACAGATTCAGGGTGATCAGAAATCAAATTTCCTTTTCTCAGCAAAAATGAATAAATAAGATCTTTTTTGGGGTTGGAATGAAAAATGTAGTATTGTTCCAAAAGTGTTTTAAAAACAATATTATTTTAAGAACAAAAAATGTTATTAAAAGTAAAGAAAAAGTTTAGTTTAGATGAACACTGAAGCATTTCCTTTAAACTTCTTTTAAATTTTGTCCTTCTCAGCCTAAACTACCATCTGAATTTCATACAGCCTTACAAATACTTCAATAACTACAGAAATGGATTACCATTCCTCTTTCGGGATAGCTTGGAATAATCTTGTCTCAGAAATAAAATAATTCTAACTAATACCGAAAAAAAATATACCGAAAGGCTCTGGACTGAAGTCACTGCATGGGACATTTCAGTTGCCTCCTTGAGCACATACATATGTTTTGGTTCTGGGAATTCAGACAGAATCCTTTCAACTCTCTAGCTTCCAACAATCAGTGACAAACAAAGCAATATTTAAAGGATAGGAACATTTCTTTTAAAATAATTACTTAACGACACCCGTGAAATGATCAAACAAGTTCCAGAAGCTGGAAATTCCTTCCAATGCAGACATAAAAATAATTGGGCTAAAGAGTTGTGTTTTAGCACTTCCTTCTGAGTTATACCCTAGAGATTTGCTCACAGCCCACAACAATTTCAAAACCCCAGTTCTGGGGAATAGTACTATATAACCATAAAATTACACTTGAGATAAGATTTAATTATCATTTTCACCTTTCCAGCACCTTTCAAGAAGTAATCCTTAAAAGCCTTGCATGAAAGAATATTACAATTAAAATGATAGCATGCAACAATGATACTAAAAGAAAGACAAACTGCTGTATAGGTTTTACAGGAGCTTAAGTTCAACAGCTTTACTCAAAAATATTACAAGTGGTACTGTCTGATGGATTTTAGATATTCACTTTGGGCCAGAGGATGTTAGAGCAAAATAAAACAAACTGACATTACATCCTAAAGAGATCTTTCCGTTTGCTTGAGACAGGAGGCTGAAGAAAGCTACTTTTACTACAGTTGGTGAACCATCACAGAGGCAGAATCATGTTCTAATGGCTTCATCTCAGTGGCAAATTGAAACAAGGTGTGCTTCAGCCTCCTCAAGGAGGAGGAAAGGGAATGAGAAAAAAAAGGATGGCTCTTACCTGCACTTTCTAGCTAGGTGTTCTTCGGATGAAAGGGACTGCTTGGAAATTATTTGCTGTTAAAATTGGAGTATTTAGGAACTGCATCCAGTTTCACTAATCCTGCCTCTGGCTTTGTGTTCTGTGGCCTGGACACTTCAAATTATTGCATGAAAATTCTTCTAATGTAGCAGGCCAGCTTATATTCTTTCCTGCCCCTGTGAGGGGAGCGACAAGGAATTATGACTTGGCAAGGTCTCCAAACTGTGCTGTTTGCCACGGTTATCAGCAGGATATAAGCAGTATAGCACCCCCAGTCCCGGACAGCAAAACATCCAAGTTCTCAGGCTGATAATAATGAAAGAAAGGCAACAGGTCCCAAACTAGAGATGGAACTGTGGAAACAAGCACCAGGGAACATGCAGCTCCAACCGTTCACTTCTCCTATGTTTAATTCAAGGGGCTGCACCTTTCAAATAGGAAAGATGCTCTTGAAAAATCCAGAAGAAAACCACAAAAAACTTCGAGATCATACTTTAAATCTTTTCATGCTTACAAGATGCCAGATATTTAGGAAAACAAATTGTCAAAGAAAAAAAAATCAATTCCAAAATGTTGCCAACAGTAACATTTCATATTACAACAGTTACTTCCTATTTCAGTTAGGAAAATTACCACTAACCATGCATTGAAGAGGAGCCTGATGTGCAACGGTAACACCCCAACCTCTGACTTCTTCAGCCTTTAATGTAGGAAGACATCTTCCCCAGGACTTAAACCTTCTAGGGTTTGAAACCAAGTTAGAGCAACATGTTTTTCAGGTTCAGTGCTGTTGGATTCACGTTGAAAACAAACAACAATGGGAATCCCTTGAAAGTATTTTGGGGTCCCTGAACCAAAGGCTAAACAACAATTTTCATTAAACTGGAAACAGATTTAGAGGGGGGACAAAAGAGGAGGGGAAGAAAGAAGCAGGACTTTAAACCAAAGGATGGAATCTCTTCATAAATATTCCCAGAAATGCTCAAAAAAAAAAAAAAAAGGCTGATCCTTAACGCTGATGTATGGGGGAGAAGAGTGGGATCTCCCGTCTTGCCTAGACCTTGAGTAGAAGGGAAAGGGCATCTTCCAATCAGGTAAGTAATAAGGAAAAGCCGAACTTCAATCTATATTGCCAATGAACCACCAGGGCCAAACACATAGATTTTTCTCTTTCCAGAGCAAAGAAAAACCAAAGCAAAACCATTATGCTTTTAAATAGAAACTTGCCTTTTATTGTTTCTCAGGCCCAAAATGCTGCTGGCACTACTAATAATTATATGAAGAAGGTAAGCATATTTGCTGAACTTGGAAGTCAAATTATGGCAAACGGAGTTATTCTGCATAAAAGCCAACCACCGCATCCCTCTGAAGCAACACAAATGCCTTCAAGGGAAGTTGGAAAATGTAAATCCCCCAAAACCCTGAATACACAATAAATCACTAGCAAGCGGGCCTGAGTTTCAGCGCTGAACAGAAGTAAAGCAAAAGAGTTCCAGAGTCCAGCAAAGATGGAAAGAAAGCGTTCATTGTATGGGAACGGTATGTGATCCGTATCGGACCTTTGAGCACCATGCTGGGACAGAGAATTTACGCGGATGCAAGGAAGTGGGAGGTGTTAAGAAGGGAACGGCACCAGAGTTTACACAAGTGTTAGCAGTGTCAGAATAATGTTTATCAGTTTACAGTATTTGACTTTGCATAGCCCAAGGGAGAAGCGAGAGATAACAACAGCCCAAACCACGCTGCTTTACCTGAGAAGCCTGAAGAAGGCCCAAATTCTCCAGCTGAAAGTATGCCCAATTAAATTTATCTTGTATATCTGGGCTCCAGCTGGGGAGACGAGTTCACTGGTGGTTATAATAACAACAATGCACGTGTACACGTTTCAACTGCTGCATATACTGAAACATAGCAGAAGGAATATCGTATTGTGGAGATGGTTTACTGCATAACCCCCCATTCAGCATCATTCTTTGGAAGACACACAGTTGGGCACACACTTTACTTTTATGACAAGGAACTAAGCAATTCTCGGACATGTCAAAAGACTTCGCTAACCTAGCTATACGACTTTTCTGAAGTCAATGCAACCACGCTGATTTGTATCAACTCAAGAGCTACCTGTCCACAATTCATCTCTCTACACCAGCACAAAGTAGGAATGCAGCAGAAACACAATATTCAGCTTCTGCGCTGGAGAGATGACCAACAGCAACTCTTGTGAACAGTTAAGAAAAAGCACACAAACGCCTGACGGATTGCAGAACGGAGTTGCTCAGACCGTATCTCCATGTGGATGAACCAAACCTGGGGGGTTCAGCTACCTCCTTTGTGGCAGCAGAGTCGCACATAGTCAAAGGACGATAAATCACCCCAGTCAGAAAGCTAAATTTCACCCACGCACGCTTGCAATCAGAGCAGTATTTCCACACACATACACAAAGAACAGGTTGCAACTCTTTAATCTGGGAAGAGAAATTACTTCAGAGGTGATAGAAATCTAAAGAACTGCACATAGCCTGAAGAACTACAACAAAGGGTCATCAAATCAAGCTGGTGGGAACAAATTCAAACCAAACCAAACGAGGTCTGACACCCCCATTGTATGAAGAGCCAGCTGTGGACCCCCTCTAGGAAGCATGTTGGCACTAGAGAATGTTTACAAGGTTTCAAGATAGAAACTAGACAAGCACCTGGAAGAGAGATCTGTTGGGGGCTAATAATTAGAAATACCACACCAGGTACAGAAAATCCTTTGGTCTGAAAGTACTAGAAGGCTGGGAGAGATTTGGAAAGACAGCATTGTGCATGTTTAATCTTCTCTAAGCATCCATTTACAGCTACCATTGGAAATGGGATGCTGGATTTGCAGCAGACCCTTGGTCTGAAGCAGTACGGCTGCTTTTATTCTGTTGGCATTTCTGTCGAGATTCTGTTTGTCACTTAGTTTATCTTTAAACATGAAAATAGAAACAAAAAGCTGAAAATTGAAGAAAGATAATAGGTGGTAAACAGCATCCAGTAAAAAGGAACAGAGGACATTAACATTTAATATGCAGCCATTACAGGTAAGTAATTTAATTGAAAAGATGGTGAGGGCCCAAAGTAATTTTAATGTGTGCTATGCTCCACTGAGGTTAACAAGAATTGCAAATATTCACATAGGACTTTTGGCCCCTTGCCTGTTTTCATCACTGGGTTAGTACTAAGTCCACAGCCATCAGAATTTAGGTTTCTGGTCATCAGGGCTGCTGCTGAGAAGCTCAGGAGCTACTGAATCTACAAATCTTGGAAAGATACCAACATAAAAATGTTCACTCACTCCAGATCAGCCATTCTCCATTAAAAGTACCATTCCACAAAAAGCAGCACGCACTTTTGTGCTAAGCAGGCTATGGGGAAACAGATGCAACGGGACTATTCTGACAAAGGTGCTCTGGGATAAACATCTCTATGCCAAACAGGTCATTTATAAAGCCCACACAGCTTCAGGATCAAAATTTAGATGTTTCAAATTTAGATGTTTCATTTCCATAATCCTCAGATTATGAACGTGAAAATATGCTATAATATCTAGTTGACCAGTAAATTCATCCCTGCCATAAATCTTTGAATCAAGTATTACATTCCACCCTGCTACAAACAACTTTATGGCCAGAAACAAATATGTCAGCGGTTTACCAACTGATCTGAAAAAGTTCCTTTTCCTTAACTAAACATCTACTTCAGCAGAGTTCAGTAAACGCATGAATGGGACATGTGATGAGCTGTTGACAGTGTATTTATTTCTAAAACACTCCGTAAATCTTCTCATCCACGCTGCCTCTATCCTCTTACTTTCCTGTCTCTATTACTGTTCTCCACAGCCAGTCTGCCCTTCTCTTGCACTCAAACATCTGGTAGCCACTTACAGTGCTTTGGCTGATGCCCTTCATGGCTATGTGAGATGTGCAATGATTGCTGAGAAATGCACTGCCTGTTGTGTCATATTGCTTAAATGTTTTCAAGAGCTCAGCTAGGAAGTTGCAAGATGTATCTCTGATGTCTAGATACCTCATGAAGTATTGCCATTGCTAGAGAGCAGGACAGGAAGGGAGGGAAGATGAAGTAAATCTCTCCTCTGAGCTAAAAAACATCTGGGGAAGTCAGGCATGGGTGAGGATGAAGTTTTCTAGGGAGCCACTTTCCACTGTCACCTGAATTTCCTGAAAGAAGATACAGGCTTAATGAAAAATGCCACACTGTCACCACAATCTGACTTAGAAACAAACAAAACAGTGAATTAAGCAAGACAGATTAAATGCGACAAATTAACCCCGGCCCTGAAATTCCAGGTTTATTTCCAATGGGCAGAAGTAAAGCCATCGCCAAAGGAGGAAACATTTTCATTTAAGGTTACATGGACAATAGGATCCGCGGAGCAATGTACGTCAGCTGCTCATGGTGTAAGAGGAGGAATTACAATTTGACAGCCCAATTTAAAACCAAGGAAGAGCAAAAACATAACACTGGTTTGCGCAAAGTTTAGCACGCTTCACAGTAGCAGAGACCTGAAGGAAGACGGTTCAAATGATCTTGACAAATCGGAGAAACAGACCCGAAAAGAATGGGGAAAAATTAAACAGAGACAAGCAAGAAAAGCATACAGTAAATACTCCAACTGGAGAGTTGGAGTACTGAACTGCTCAAACACAGGAAGCATGCGGCTAAACAGCAGTTCCCCAGAAACAGGTTTAGGGGCTACTGGATCAGAGTCAACATGGCTCTGCTGTTGAGACAAAAAGAAAACATAATACTGGGATATATAAACAGGGCATACAGCCTGCAAATCACACAGAGGAACTACTCCGCTCTCCTCAGTGCCCATCAGGCTCCAAACAAGCCCTGTAGCCATTGCAAGAAAGAAGTGGAGCTAGCAGAAAGCAGCCCGGAGAGAAACAAAAATGGTCAGTCTAGAAGACAAAACCTACAGGGAGAGACTGAAATAACCAGATTGTTTAGTGTAAGGAAGAAATGACGGACTGAAAAATAACAGAAAAAAGAAAAAAAAGAAAGGCATTCATGCAGTACACAACACCGGCATGGTGCAAGAGAAGCATTTCTGCTTGTCCAGAGTGGATGCACCAGCACAAAACACTGAGATGGGATTGCAGCGAGGCTTAAGCCTCATTTGCAAGAGCTAAGAACTGAGCAGATGCAGGGAAGCACAGGCACAGATCACCCTGAGGAGCTACGCAGCTTCCATCACCGCGTGGCCCTCAGAGGGTCCCTCCTGTGGACAAACGTGCCACAGGAATCACCTGTCCTACCTGCATTGCCATAACACACTGCTTCCAGCCCAGCTTTTCGTGGATTCTGTATTCAATGGCAGAATGAATCGAATTAAAGGAGACTACTTTGCGTCACCTTCACATTCAGTGAACCTTTCAGGTTGGAAAGGTCCACTAACAGCTACTGAACATTGTTTCTATAAGTACAGAGGCTGGTCTGCCTATAGAAAAAGTGCACAGGCATCCTAGACCTTCATGCACCCTGCAGCTGCGTCACATTTGCTATTACCTATAACATCAATATCATTCTGAGGCCTTTCCTTAACCAGTTGAGAAGTGGCAGAGTAACAAAGGGGAGGCCTAGCTTTGTGCTAACACGGCTTTACAGACACACACACACAAGCACCTCTGCTCTGTGCTGCACCATTCTTCATCCTTGTACCTCCTCTCCTGGAGTTAGCGTGGGCAGCTCCACAGTGTGCTGCTTTGGGCTGCTCACTGGTTAGGAGCTTTCCTCTTCATAGCTGAGGCAGATGCATTAATAAAAAGGATCTCTGCTGCCCTCTTTCACCAATTAGTCCACTGAATGCGACAGAGCAGAGGGAGAGAGAAGCTGGCACTTAGGGGATGGAAGAAAGGCAGAAATAACATCGGAGACACATCAGGCACTCCGATGTGGATGACTGGAGGGGGCTGATCAGAGACTGAGGACTTATATGGCTCATCTCTGACAAGGAACCAAACCTGAACTGAAACCAAGTTCTCCTGTTGGTCTGAATCACGGTAAAAGTCCTACTGAATTCAGGTTGGTGCACAGCCAGCTCCAGCCAACTAAACAAAACAAAACAACAAAAGGAATAAGAGCAGTGACTGTTTCAGTTCCCTGTTCCCTGATGGTTTGACCAGTGACATGCAAGGTGAACTTTAGAGCAGATCCTAGAACTAGGATCTCTGCTGGAAAATCGAGAAGTCAGGAAAACCAACTGGTGGTAAACAACACCCAAGTTAAAGGGGGGGGGGGGGGGGGGAAGGTAGCCGCCATCACAGCCTAGTATGCAACTGTTGTGAGTAAATAATTCCACTGACAGGACTCTGCCTGGGGCAGAAGTTAAGACCCCCACTGTAGCAACCTCTGTGACCCTTAACACCAGCTAACAGGAGTAACCAACGTGTAAGAAGGAACTTCAGCCTATTACCATCACTGTCAATTTAGCAGGAGTGACGGAAGAACCGTTGTCTGCAGATGAGGCCAAATGTTAGGGTCCTCCTACCCAAAGACAATGACGAGGACTTGTTCAACACTAGGTGACTGGGCACTAAATTGACAATAAATGCAAGATCAAGTGATTATGACTTAAAACCCATAATACATCCATGTCTGGAGAGCTGTGCATGGTTCTGGTTGTCCCACAACAGAAATGAGAAGGGACAAAGAAGGAAGATCAGAGAGAGACAGATAGCAAAAAGGATGCCATGCAGACAACAGAGTAGGATGAGAGAAAAAAAGATCAGATTTTTCAAGAATAATCTTAGTGGTTATTCAACATGACAGTCAGAGTGTAAACTATAAGCTCAAATTCGCCATTGCAGCGAGCTTCTGAGTGCTGCAGAGAATGCATAGGTGGTAAAGGAAGAAAAAAAAATCACAAATTTTGAGGGGGTTTTGGCCCTTCTGCAGGACTACTCCAACTTTGCCTCAACTTTCCCAGCTACAACATCTAGCATTTGGGGATAATCAAAGTCCTGACTGCTCCATATACGTCATTTTCTGTTGGTTGTGCTATGGTCTAAGACAATAGGCAACACTGTGGCTCCACAGGGAATTGTTTGATGGGAATCTCCAGCAGCTTCAGTAAGCAGCAGGAAGTGGACTGTACAGAGCAAAGAATCCAGATCTGCTAATTTAACTAACCCACCTTTGTTCTTTCCATCACTGGCTGCAAGCACAAAACACCAGTCGGACTCAGTCCCTTGTTTTAATTTAACGCATATACAAATTTTGTTGAATGTTATCAAGCGGGGCTTTGAAAGAGACAAAAAAAAAAAACCTTCTATTAGTCACACTTTAGAAGTTACTTTTTTTTTTTTTCTTGGAATAGGGCTGGAACACCAGAACACTGTTGGCTCCATTGC
The DNA here is from genome assembly GCF_964034855.1 of Anser brachyrhynchus. Lineage (NCBI taxonomy): Eukaryota > Metazoa > Chordata > Aves > Anseriformes > Anatidae > Anser > Anser brachyrhynchus. The sequence continues at coordinate 1,396,376 of NC_137696.1, read as the reverse complement.
CTGAACAACATCTGTGGGCTAGGGCAGGTTACTTGCCAACCCTCAAGAAAGTGCAGAAACTCCTAGAGTCACCGACTCCTTCTCACTTTGTGTTGCTAAATATGCTCTACCACAACAGACAGTGCACCACAATGCACGAGGAAGCTTAGCAGATGCCGTCCGCCAGTTCTTCAGCAATCAGTTAAAGAACATCTGGAAAAATACCAAAGGGTATTTTTATAAAAATACCAAAGACGGGTATTTACAAAAATACCCACGACAGCCTCAAACAAACCTCAGGTCTAGCTGAAGCTACAGCCATTGCAGTGTCTGAAAGCAAGGCAAAGTATGATGAATAACTGATTTTATGTTCCTTTTGGTGTGGAACAGACAAAGACGCTCTGATGCAATACCTTGAGTGAATCCAGGGTAGCCCTGCATCTGCTGGTCAGTGATGGAAGGTCGATACCTCCCCTTTCTCTCCTGCACAGCTGAAGCCAAGCACAGTTCTCATGGAGCCAGCTCTGTGCCACCCGAGGACTTCTCTGAGAAGGAGGTACACTCAAAGTCGTGTCGGCAGCTGTCTTTATCCCTGACCCTCCGCAGCCTGAAGTTTGAGCAAGAGCTTGTTTGGCTTGCGGCTGGAAAGCAGAAGAACACGATCGTCACAAGTAGGAAAAGATCACAAACCCAGCAAGAAAGAATAACGCTGCAGTCCAGCCTTCAAAACAGATTTTTCAAGGGAGGGGAAGCAAAACAGCCATGAATCAGTAGGAGAAATACGACTTTAAAACCCTAACAAAGGGCAACAGATGGGAGCAGAGCAAAGTGCTCACAAATTTCAACTGGAATAACTGTCTCTTCATAAAACCTCTCCAAATATGAAAGATCTTCAGACATCTGCAATTAAATCCCCTATTAATCCCACCTATATTTTAAAGGCAGGTGAGCCAGGCTACTAATCGTGCTATTGACAGACCAAAAACTCAACCAGGAGGACAGAGATGGTGAAACAGAGACGAGAAGAGCCAAAACGCCAACTTAAAACCCAACGTGATGCGGCTGCTCTTCCACCTCCGCCTACCCATAATTAAGATCCTCCAGTAGTTTTAACTCTAAGTGCTGGAGGGGGTTAGGACTTGTGTGTTTCTGACTCACCCAGCTTTCTTACGTGCTCACAGGAATGAAGATAGGGAAAATATCACCATTTCTGTATTATGGAAACCTCGCAATTAATAATTGAGAATCTTTTTATCTCTCTCTCCCTTTTTCTTTCAGAACTAGAGTGCTCTCTTCAGCTTGTTAAGCTTAGTTCACTCCCACTGATAATTCACTAGAGATCATAATTTATGGACAATTGAAGCTGCAGAAACATCTCTTAGAAGGAATAGAGCAGATCCATAGCAACAATTCTTCAGGGGAATATTAATCCCCAGCTTTATGTAGTGCTAAGTGTACAATAGTAATCAGAACTTGAGTAGAAGCTGCTAATCATTGAGGGAAAAGGCTGTATAAAGAATTCATAATGGAATTAGCCTGCGGCAAACAAAGAAAGACAAAATTAAATCAGCCATCAAATTGCACCAAGGAATTTTAATTTACAGGTTAATGTAGGATTATGTAACTAATCACAGCTAACATTTTCAATGAACAACCAATAAAATTCTGCTCTTTTTTCATTCCTGCTAATGGTATTCCAATAACACACTTTTATCACCGTATAATGTGTTAAGAATGATTTTCAAAAATTCTAAAAATCTTCCAAAAAGCATTATGACTGAACAATCAATGCAAAATGCTGGCTTTAAGTTAATTAGCATAAATATACATCTAGATGATCTACTGTTAGGTTCAAGCCAATACAATAAAGTTCCTTTGAGTCTGCATAGGACAGATTTACATAACCAAATGTGCATAACCATAGCTTTAAAATATATGCATGACTTCCAAAGAGGGAGATGCAGCAATAGGAGAAGCCTCCAAATTAAATAAGTCAAACAACTTCTGAGTACTAAAGTGCATCAGCTAATTCTAAATAAAACCCTTATTATAGATTTTTATATCAATACAGCATATATATCCTATGACAAACGCACAAAGGATTGCTCTAACGGAGTTTGTGCTGTTTATAATATGAACATCATAAAAAAGAATATGGTTTCTGGGATAAAAAAGTTGATTTGCCTCCCCTTGAGACAAAAGAGAGACCCTATATTTGACCCAGTTATATTTTGATATTGGCCAATACACAGAGATTTATAAAAAAAAAAGGCTGAAGGAAAGGAAAACCTCTACGTTCTAAAATGTATTTAAAGACCAATAGCTAATATATGCAAATATATAGAAAAGACTCACATAACTCTTTGCACATTTTTAAAGGGAAACTCCAAAATTATACTGTATGCTTCAAAACACATCAGCTTAATCAAAAAGATCTTTTTTGCAACATATGGCAGCATGAAAATTTTTATAAATGGAGTAAAAAGCATTTTCATAAGCTTTACTTCACTTAAGAGGAATGCTGGGAAGAAAGGCAACAGCATTCTTCCTGCATATGTTTTTCTTGTTCTGAACAATGTGGGAAAACCTCATTTTACTTTAATCTAACAGTTCATTTTATAGAAGCAGCAACATTCTGCCCATTTATTAGCATAGAAGGTTTGGGGTTGTGGGTTGCTTTTTTTTTTTTTCCTTCCCTTCCCTTTATAAAGTCTAATTTTAAGATGCACACTTCCAAAAAACATTATGGTGTCAATTGCACTACCCTTCAGCAATCCTGTAATAACTTTATTCAACCATTTCTAATTATAATTATATTTTCAATTCCTTTTAGCTATAGAAACTCTTTATCAATCAGAGCACAAGACAGAAAATTACTTTATTACAGCTACAGCTCGTTAGTCTGAGTGCTCTTAATGAAGCAGCCTCATAATCAGATGAAAATCATGCTGAAGAAAACTTGCATCATTAGTCTGGGCCTTAATTACCAAGAAATATAGTCACTAACAATGATACTCCATTTCATGATACGGTGCATGCACCTTCTACAGTACTTGCAATTAATAATTCCGCAGACTGCTACAGAATCTTTCTATTTATTCATAACAATGGAGGGGAAAAAATTCTAAATTTAATTGAGCGGCTCCGAATGCACTCTCTCGCTCTCTCCTGCTCAGATTAAAATGTCAAAAGGCTAATATTCTATCTTACAATAATTCATCATTTTAATTACATATTTTATGTATGTGAAATGTCCTTTTTTTCCCTCCCTCGATCATTTAGGGCAACATTTTGGGGGGACGTGCGTAGGGGAAAAAATCTGTCCATTTATGTAGGTGGCCCATGCCACACAGAGCAGCAGCGAACAGAAGAAAAAAGCATTTATTTTCATTGTCAGTGAACGAGGTCCGTGTTGGATAAGCTTCAGACATAAGCGTGAGACATTCATTTAAATTAATGATGGCCTTCATCCAATACACTTACTGGTAAGGATGGAAAGATTCTCGAATGAGGAATATGTTGATTCCTGAAATCCTTTATGAATATGATCCATCACAGGGTTAGTAACTTCTATACACAAGGCTCTTCTAATCCACTGCATTTTCTGTATGCTTTTACATGGAGTATGCTCCTCTTAACTCTCCAGTAAGCTTCCTGCATGTGAAAGCATCAGGAAACGCAGTTAGTGAGAGCCCCCTTCGGCCAGCTAACGAACCCACTAAAAGATCAGATCGCAATCCTCAACACCAAACATCTGGAGTGTTTTTCACTCCAATTTGCTGCACAGAAAACAATTCCACAGACATCAGCGGGAACGTTCACAACTCACAGTGGTGCCCCCGAGATCTATACCTGCTCCAGCTTTCTCCCTGTCGTACCTCGTTGTCGCTGAACCAAGACAGGCTCCCAAGGGCGATAACAAACACAGCTTTCCAGCATATTAGCCAATGCAGCGAGGGGGTACTGCTGCTTCCTCGGCTGCAAAGCTGCACGATGCAAACTGTGGATTCCACTCAACATCGAAATGGTTTGACACCGAAATATTTGACATCGTGATTTTTGCAAACCGCCTAGTCCTTGGCTGCTCAGCTGCTGTCTGAGCAAGTCACATTACAGCAGAAAGATACTGCTCTGGAGGTAAGTTACTGAGCCTGTGATTAATCTCAAGGGCATAAGCTAAATAACTCCCTTGTACCGTTGAATTTTCCAGCGCTCACACACCGTGCTGTGCTTTCATACAAGCATTTCAAACAATAACTAGCCATTAGACAGGCTAGATGAACTTGCCGTGAGGATATTCCACATATACTGCTTTCCAACACGGTGCTCCACGAGGCATCCTCGCGGCTGCCTCTGTTAAATGATCTGCTGCATCTTCCTACGATCTTGGGCAAATCATTGTCACCTTTTAAAGCCCTTCACTTCCCCGCCTGAAACAGAAAGCAAGAAGCTCCCTCCTCCGTTTTTGCTGCTGCTGCTGCCTGCGTGTGGCACAGTTGAGGGCTACTCAGCAAAGGAAGGAAAAAAAGAAAATCAGCCTTGAGTACTATGAAATAAATCCGTAAATAGCTGGAAAAAATAATAGTAATGTTTAAAAGGAGAGGGAAAAAAAAAAAAAAAAAAGCCTTTCTGCCAGTCTCTCCTTTCCAGGCACTCTTATTTTCCTTCCCTCCTGCCACGCCTCAGTATTTCTTTTAGGAGAACTTCTTTTACGTAGTTACTTCAAGAATTTGCATCTGGCACCAGCAGCCGACAGAGACAGGAGACTGACAAGATGGACTGTTGTGGCAATTCCTATGTTCCTACTACATTCCTAAGCTGTGCTTTTTGGCACTGGATATGGCAAAAAGAGAGCGTATTTAGAAACGTGACAACTGGAAAAAAAATATTCTTAAACCTTACAGTGCCTTCTAAAGTTGCAGAATAAAATGAATTTATAGTATGACTGTAGCTGGCCAGAAACCATGGGCTTGCAGTAAACCAAATGGGGTAAAAACCTGGCTTTGAAAGGGATTCTGAGGTTTTGGCTCCGTCCAGCTAGTACGCTTATAAACTTATTGTATAACTTACTGGCAAGAGAGCAGCATCAGACTGACCTCCACTTGCATCACAGAAATTACACACTCATTGTCTTCGAGGGGAAAATGTTCTTATGGTACCGTATTAATATCCTTTGTGGGTTGGGTCATGAATCAGCATTGGCAGCCGCCTTGAAGCCGTCTGCCTGCCAGCCTTCCCAGCTGGAAAACTGGTACGGCAGGAGGGACGTATACATAAGGGAAGTGACGGTTTCCCAGTTCCGAATTGATTTGTACACGAACCCGCTCAGCTTTAAAGCACCCCAGCGTGCCAAGAAGGGGCTCTAAGGAATATACGCAGCCTGCGGGCTATCGCCCTGGGGGCTGAGAGGACCGCCCGCAGGCTCCCCTTGCCCAGGCCCCCCGGGCCCCCCGGCCGCAGCCCCCCGGCCGCCTCAGGCCCGTTGCCGCCATCCCGGCCGTGCCTGGGGGCCCGGCGCCCTCTGGTGGCCGCCGGCAGCGGGAGCCGCGGGTTCGAGCCCCGGCCCCGGCGGGTGGGGTGGAGCCCGCCGGCCTCCCGAGCCCCTGAGGGCCCAGCCCGGCCCTACGCGGGGGGCAGCGGTAAACACGCGAACGCTAAGCTGGTTACACACCTAACCCCCACACAAAAGGGGCGGAGGGATGGGGCAAGCCATCCTTCATGCCTCCTGATAAGCGAGCAGGCAGCAAGACGGCCACTGATGGGCGCAGGAGGTTGTTCCTGCCCCGCCTCGCTGGTGTCCAGCCCAGCCAAGAAACAGTCCCAGTGGCCACAGCCACCAGGGATTAGGTTCATGGCATCCGTAGCCACCATCCATCGCCCACCAGACCTTCAGGCCTTCACCCCGGTGGGCAAGCTTTTGCTGGCACAGTGAGAAAGCGTGTAAGATTTTACCTGTAAACGCGCTTCCGCAGACCAGTCTTAGCCTCACGATCCATGTCCCTGAGCTACGGTTTAGCAGTTAGATCAGTCTAGATCAGCAGTTCTTTGCATTTCATCTTCTTAGCTCTTGCTCCGGGTGAGTTGTATTTGCTTACGCCTCCTCTTCTTCCCCCCAGCAGGATTTGGCCCAGCCTTACAAACTAAGCCTTCAAGCAGCTAAATGGGATTAGCCTGGCAAAGCCCTGGGTTTGGTGGAAGTGGAATAGCTGTGGTTTCCCAAATGCATATAAATCCAAGCCGTAGGTATGAGCCGCTCATCCGAGCTGCCACCCGCCTGTTACAAACGAGCTGCCCACATCCCTTGGCTCGGCGGCTCTCCCCGCGAGCGGCCGGCAGGCAGAGCGGCTCCAGCAGCAAGGGAGGAAGCTCCAGACATGGAGCCAGCAGGCTGCTGCAGCAACACAAAAGACAATTTTTCCCTCAAGTAAAGACACGCCAAGTCTCCTGGTTCCCTGTGCCTCTCGCTGAAATTGCCTGCTATAAAATCCAGGTGGAATGTAAAATGCAGTTGGAAGAAGAAGAAAAAAAAAAAGACAAAACCCAGGCAAACGGGCTTTGCTGACTTCTTGAGTAACTGGGTCTGTATTGGGCTAGGCTGCACACGGGGTCCTTGTTAAGCAGAGATCACAGCTGAGGGACACAGCCCACCCAGACAGGAAGGAAAGGACAGCTGATCTAGGAGCCCACACAGCAGTGCCGTCGTGCTAGGCAGAGGGGCCAGACACGTGAGCACAGGGCTACCAGGCTGCAATGCTTTGCAGTAGAGCTCAGCCACTGTAGAGCTGTCCTTCTGCCGTGATCCATTGCATCCTTCACAAAAGCATAAGAACTGCCCCGACGATGGGAGATGACCACACTTCCTGCCTGAAGAAGGTTCCCATCCCCATGCTGGTTTGTCACCTTAACCCCAAGGCATCCTTGCCTGCTCTAATGCCACAAGAGCTCCTGCAACACCAGGGCAGGGGAGGGACAGATTTTCAGATCCTGGAGGGATCAGCTCATGGCAGAAATTACTTACCAACAAAGGGCATGGCTGAAAAGCAGCTCTCTTCTGCCACCTCCCAGCTGCTGCTGTGGTCACTTCAGGCATTTACATCAGCATTAACGGGGTCACCTCAACTGCTCTTTAACGTAGCTGTTACGAGATGCTCAAGTTTCTCCTGCTCTGCAGCCTACAAGAGGAATTGCAGCAAGGTATTCCCACCGTCAGTCACCTGCACAAGGTCCAGGGTTTCTTTTCCTCCTACACCACCATTTCCCCACCTCCTGTTCTCCCACACCTGGGCAAAACTAAGTATTTCCTCCACAACAGTAGAAGGGAACCATGGGGGTGATTTTATTTTTATTTATTTTTATTTTTTTTCAAACTGTGCCAGTGGGCACAGGGTGAGGCAAGTCTGTGCAAGCGTGCAGCAATACTGCTCCAAGCTCCATCAGCCACAGTGGCTCAGTGCCTGGGGACTGCTGAAATACTTGGGCTTCCACTTGACTACTTAAAATGCCCTTGGAATTACTGAGTCAGGAGGAAAGGTGCAGTGCAGGAGGCCGCAAAACACTGGACAGACAAGCCCTAAAAAAAACAGACAAAATTCACAGCCCTTTCTGTTCCCACTCCAGTGTTCCTGATCCACCGAGACCCAGGATGAAGTTAGCAGATACTGCGAGTTTATCAGCTCTTCCTCACAAGCATCTGCTGAACCACCCCTCAACCTGTATCTTCAAAAGACTTTCAAGAGAAAGCTCTTGCCCTGTGAAAACGGTTGGGAGCAGGGCTTTTTGTTGTTGCTGTTCCGTGTTTTCCCCCCCCACCTTTTTGTACAATGACGTGGTTTATATTATTTGCTCAATGGGATCACTGCCTTTCCACTGAAGAGTCTGTTTTAAATATCAACACAGGTTGGCATTTTAAGAGTTATTTAAAATGTCACCAGTCACAGAATGTTTAATTATTGCAAACATCTTTCAAAAAATTCCACCGTGGATTTCCTTCACCAAGTGATTTATTTCGGATATAATTTCTGTTTAATTAATAGGGGATTTAGCTCTGACCTGGAGGGTGTGAGAACCAGCAGAGGAGCTGTAGTTGAGTTAGGTTAACATTAAACCTGCCCGTGCCTGTTGGAGGCTGAGAAAAAAAAAACTGGGCTGGCACTTCGTCAGCTGCCGCTACCCGGCATATTCTCATGTTGATTGCAATGGAAAATTTGTAAAGGCAAACACAACTAAGGGAAAAAAAATAATCACAGGAACGCGAACACGGTGCTTTGTTATTTAAACTATCTATATAATTTGCTATAGAGTATAATTATGCCTAATTTCAGCCAAGATGATATCTGGGCCACTCTTTGTTAGTTGTGTATTCTCAGAGAGCAGTTTTTCAATCATCTGGCCTATATTTCCTTACACCTTGAGAACAACTGGAATCAAACTCTAAAAGGTTATTTAGAAAAAAAGAAAAAGCCTACTTTTAACAAAAAAATTACAAATGTGGAAAATGCCTAATCTATGCTTTTTCAACACCAGGTTACATCAGAACCAAGTTTTAATATCCTGTAAAAATCTCCTAGTATGACGCACATACAGCTGTCTAATATTGCTGCTTAAAATGCCTCCGCATTAAATAAGATTCTATGCTGTAAAATTTTGCAAGGTGATAAAACAAAAAAAGATATAATAAATATAAACCATCTGCATTTTTTTAACAAGCCATTTGGAAACGGATTTCATTTATATTTAGAATTGTTTTGAAGTGTTCGCTTTTTTTTTTTGAAAATGTCCCAGTTACAGTATATTAGGTTTTCAGTAGAAAGATTAAAAGAGCTGACGCACAAATAAACACGCATGCACACCCAGAGCAATTTCCAGAACTATGAGAGCATTTGATTCTTCAAGGATACTACAGCTGGCTTTTAGTTACATAAAAAGGGTTAGTGTGTGCAATCGGCAGCTCTGGAAAATGGATTCACGCACACAAAAATGCATTAAAACAACATTAAGATTTTGGCAACAACCAACACAAGCCAGGAAACTGAGCTTTAGGCTGAACTCGCATCCTTAACTCCTTCCATGGTGCTTGCTGAAAGCATTGGTCGCACTCTGCAGGAGCACAAAGCCCACCCTGTTGCTTCCAAGTCCTAGAGCAGAGATGCCAGGTGGATCCCAAGGGGACCCAGAGCACAACCAGGGAAGCTGAAGAGGGACTCGTGCTTTTTGCTATGACCCAGCTACCGTAGCTCTGTCTCCTTTAACAAAATCATATCACCTTGTGGCAGCCTAGCATCTCCACCTAAAAAGGTTTTCACTTAATTCAGCTGCCCTGTATTACTTCTACCGCTCTGCACTTCCACCACTGCAGGAGTAGGGCTCCAAGTGCTTTTTTGCTTCCTCTCTACAACCCCCTTCCCAAAGTTAGAAATGTTCCACACACACACACCCCAGTACACGTATGGTATGAAAAAAGGGCATTTTGTGCAAACCAAGCAGGCGGCAAGTAAAGGAGATGGGGGCTGAGACCCCTTTCCTTCATTTGTTGTTCCTTTTCCCAGTACCCAGTAAAGCAACAACTGCCATAAACTATTACTGTAATACTACAAAGGAGAAAGTTGCTTTTAAAAAGAAATGAAGCACCATATGAGAACAACATGCATTTTCATGCCCACTAATAAACATCTTGAGGGGTCATTTGTTTAATTTTAAATCATTCATTCCATTAATAAGCAAATGCACTATTGACCAAATACCGAATGTAATTCTTCTCCCTGAAAACAGCCACTGAGAAAGTTAAGTTCATCCTCATTAACCAAAAAGGAGCTTTTATTGGCCTTTGACTTTCTATTTCATCATTTAATTACCTGATGTTAACATCTGATCAATGAGATCAAAGTTTGAACAAGCCAGGGATTTTTCAAAGGCATACCTTCGGACAGAAAACTGTCCATTTACAAGCTCAACACTGCTTTTTTTTTTTTTCTGGTGCCTAATCACGTTTCTGTACCGATCAATGTAAAGCTAACACAGATCTCTGTCCTCCCTGTGGTAGGATATGCGATCCAAATTCTCCATGCCCTGGTGTGCTTCTTCCCAGCCTATTCGCCTCCTCACAGCTCTCTGCCCGCCACTTGGGATCTCAGATCTTCCAATGGCAAAACTTTCCAGTTCTCTGTGAGAGACACAATGCAGGCATACAAATACAGTGAGTGTTAACAAAGTGCTTAACTGCACTGGCTTACTGAATCAGGCCCAAGACACCAACTGCTTAAACATACCTTATCAGTAAAATATATATTCATACCAATACCAGACGTACACCTTCGTGAGAATTGAGGGAATCCCTCTACAAAGGTTATTTCAGCCCCTTGGTTACTACTGATTCCAGCAAAATCTGCAAAGGACTTGAGAGCTGTGAAAAATCAGGGGGAAAGAGCACAGAAGAGCTCATCCAGCCGAGTCTTGCCATCAGTGGCGAGTCACCAGTCTCCTTTGGTACCCATCCTACCAGCCCTAAGCACTCACACCAACTCCTGGCACAGGATACATGGCAGAGGAGAGACAGATATAACTGGAGAAACGTGGGCCAAGAGCCAGGCAGGCAAAACTTTTCACAGAGCTGCGAAGTATTGCGCCTTTCCCTTTGGAATGCTGACTACAGTGAATGCCAAAATTTCAGAGAGAATGCCCTACAGGGACGTAAAAAAATAACTGATTATTGAGACCATAACATGATGGGACAGGAAGCTTCAGGATATAGGAACGGTTTCTTCATGCCACAAGCTCCTGCACATGGGAAGTACTTGAGCTTCTCACTCATTTTTCCTCTTTGCATTAAGGAAACCCTCCACTGCTCAACTGCTGCCTGAAAACAAAGTCTGAGGAGTTTCAGGACTTAGAGGGAAATAAATATATATTTTTAATTAGGCATATTTTTAGACTTGTAGTTAAGCTTACTGAGCAGAGAGGAAGAATTCCTTGCTATCTTTTAAATGGTGAGATCCAGCAAAAATAAACTCATCCCCAATGTCTCGAGTAGAGCAGTCATCTCTAAGCAACTCCTTTTCTTCCCCTTCCTGTGCAACGTTCCCTATTCTACTTGCTTTTTTTCTGAGGACACTGGGACTGGGATTTTCCTCCTGTAAAAAGAAAATACTAGAAAGAGAAACAGGGCAACTTCATGTCTCATTTGTACCACCTTCCACTTGCAGTCTTCACTCACTCAGTTAAGGAAGCTAGGACAATATAGAGAGCTTGTACGTCAGAAGTAGAGGAAGGATTTAGAGGGGAAAAAAAAAAATACCACCTTTTGCTTTCTTCCCGATTTCTTAGTTCCTCATAAGAACATATGCCAAAATTTAGCTGCCCAGGAAGTCAGAGCTCTCCAAAGGGAATAGATAATGAGCCAGCAAGATAGCAAGTTCTCTCAACAAGGAAGAAGTTAGACTTACAAAGAACAATTTTTCATGTGTTCCCTTGCCTCCCATTTTCAGCAGCAAATTTCCCCAGAAGCACTAGTGTTACAGTACCCACAGTGTCTGAGCAAACATTTTTGATGAGCAACTCCACAGAAAACAAGAAAAGTTAAAGGGACCAAAGTCCGAGAGAAATGTAAAAACCACTTTTGGGAAGAACATTTTCCCCTGCAGGTTTGCCAGTTCCTCCCAGCAATGCCAGAAGTAGAAGTTGCCTATGTCAGGAAACCCCTGTGTCTGTTTTTAGATCTACAAGCACACGCAGAGACCACATTCCAAAGAACAACTTTTAAAAAAACAGTCATTGGGTCAAAAAGCAAGCTTGGAGGTGTGCAATACCCCATGGGAACCAGTGGATGGGACAATGCATCACAGAATTGTAGGGGTTGGAAGGGGCCTCAAAAGATCATCGGGTCCAACCCCCTGCCAAAACAGGTTCCCTAGAGCAGGCTGCCCAGGTAGGTGGGCGTCCAGACGGGCCTTGAACATCTCCAGAGAAGGAGACCCCACAACCTCCCTGGGCAGCCTGTCCCAGTGCTCCGACACCCTCACCGTGAAGAGGTTCTTTCACATGTTGGTGCGGAACTTCCTGTGCTCCATCTTGTGGCCATTGCCCCTTGTCTTGTCCCCACAAACCACTGCAAAGAGGTTGGCCAAATCCCTCTGTCTCCCACACCTCAGGTATTTATACACATTGATAAGATCCCCTCTCAGTCTTCTCTTCTCCAGGCTGAGCAGACCCAGGTCTCTCAGCCTTTCTTCACAGGGAAGATGCTCCAGGCCCTGTATCATCTTTGTGGCCCTCCCCTGGACTCTCTCCAGGAGATCCCTGTCTTTTTTGTACCGGGGAGCCCAGAACTGGACACAGTACTCCACGGGAGGCCTGACCAGGGCAGAGTAGAGGGGGAGGATCACCTCCCTTGACCTGCTGGCCACGCTGCTTTTAACGCACCCCTGGATCCCATTGGCCTTCTTGGCCACCAGGGCACACTGCTGGATCATGGCAAACCTGCCGGCCACCAGGACCCCCAGGTCCTTCTCCGCACAGCTCCTCTCCAGAAGGTCATCCCCCAGCCTGGACTGATACACACGGTTAAACAATGTAGAATGTAGTCTGAAGACAGGACCAAGAAAAGGCACAATTCTTCTCTCAAAGTGATATTGTCACTTAAGCAGGATTTTTTCTTCTTTTCTCCCCCCCCACCCCCTTTTTTTATTTAAAGCATCAGTCACAGGATTGGACCAACCTCAGGGTTCATCACAGAACCATTTAGCACAAGACAGCAAATCCACAGGGCAGAAAAACAAAGACAAAAGTAATTTTCATGTTGCCTAGAGTTTCTCCATAATCCCAAATCTCCTCTTTGTTTACAAGCACATGCATTCACACATGCATGTTCTCGCTCCGGCTGCTCCAGCAATGCACTTTCATAATCCCTCTCCTAAGGATGCTTCAGATGCCATCCTGGTAAGCCTTGGCTCACACACTGAATATGGACTGAGTGAAGATCTGGGCCTCTTCCAGAGCGCATGGAGGGGCTCCAGTTGGGCTTGCATCAGATGGCACATCAGTGAATTCACATCATCCATCAGTGATCTTCCTGAGCAAACTTGGCTGCTTTGCTCCTACAGGCTGACGTGCTTACATGACCAGCTCTAAACATATTTATGTTGAGGCACAGGAAAGAGACCAAACCTGCTTCCATCAGTAGCAACATCTCAAGAATATGGGAAGTGATTTTTAGTTTCTTATCTCTTGCCTTCCAAAATTCTCAATTCCATAAAAATGTACTGTGTCAGTTAAGCATGGCCTGTAATGCCCATGCAAGACTGAAATGCAGTCTTTTGTAGCCCTTCTCCCGTGCAGCATCACTGCAGTAGGGATGGTTATATTCCACTGGTAATTACTTAGTGGCCCAAATCCTTGCAGATTCACGCAGCACACTACCCAGAGGCAAGCTAGGGTTCACTGCAAGGCAGATTGTGGAAAGGCCACTTATTAACTGCCTACATCCTTACTTTATAGGGGATTGCTTTACAGAATATCCTAATATCTGTTGATGGGCCAATGCATAGGCTGGAGTAAAAAACACTTCAGGACTTTCTGCCTCTGCAGCCAGGAGCAGCAGATGAATGCAGGCTGCTCTTCCACCTTTTCCTTCCCCTAGGCCAGCTTCAATAATGTTATTCTTCTGACTTCTCCTTTACATCTTCTGTTGGTGTTTTTCTCCTTCATGCTAGAGTAGAGGCAGTGAATGTTGGTGTGATTCTAGTGAGACAGCTTTTCAGATAATTTCTCATGACCTCAATATCTAAACTGTTCCCTTCAGCACAGGATAGATCAGAATGACCGTAGATCAACAGGCATTTTGGTAGTCCTTGGAAAAGTCTGAGGGGTAGAAGTATTTTAGAGGTGCCCCAATTTCTCTCTCACCCTCCCCATAAAAGTTACTTGCAATCATTATCTTTGCTCTAAGAGCGCGCACATCTAATGGGTAGCCAAAAGCACAGCAGAAAAAAACAAAGGTAAATTTCAGTAAAAGCATTATTACAACATCTACTCAAGCATTGTAAATAGAAGTGCCATATTATTATTGAGAAAAGGTGTAGTGCCCATGCAAACTACATATTTGATTAGGATCTGAACTCTTTGCTGAACCATGAATCTGAAATAATTTAGGTGATACATATAAATTTAATTTCTTTGTTCAACATTCCACATCTGAAATGATGCACTGCAAATGTGCAGCTCTCACTGAAGTCTGCAAAATGAGTCTTCTTATAACTCGCCTATACTGTGTGGAAATAATCTGAAATAATCTTAAAGGAAAAGGAATAAACCTATTTTAAAAACAGCTGAGTCCTTTAGATCGTATACCATAACCAATTTATGGAGATAAATGGAATTCAATATTAAAGAAATACTGTTTTTTCCCCTCCTGTGGAAAATTTAAATGCAGAAGGAAAAGGAAAGAAAAAGAAAGGAAAGAAAGAGAAAGAAAGAAGTGGCACGGAAACAACATATGAGCGGCACTTAGCTATGGTTTCTGTTACAGTGCTCGCTAGAAGCGATGCACCTTGTTTTCCCCAGCCCAAGCTAGAGAAGGCAAGCTGATTGTGGAAATGACTCATTCAGTCCCTATAATGGAGATATACCAGCTATTGGACATCTTTATTTCTCATTCATTAAATGAATCCAGTGTCTACTGCTATGATAGCCATCAACAAAGACAGACGAGGAAATAAAAAAGGGGGGAAAAGAGCAAGAGGGGGAATACAGATGAATATTATAGACTACTGTATGGGCCCTATTACTAAAAATGAATACAAAATACTTTTAAAAAAATACATTAAGCAGGTATTGGCTTACGTTGAGGTCAATATTGTGATTCATTTAACTCAAGGGACAATAAATCTTGATATTGACTGAAAACATAAGTCAATATGCGTACTGTTGTGTGCATTCCATTATAAAAACAAGGGGGGGGTAAGTTTAATGGACACTTTTTGAAGAAAAATGGTTTTGCCAAAATATTTTTCTCCCTTTTAAGTTCACCAGCTAAAGAAACATTGCAGCCACACACCACCATAGCTAAACGCTTGGTCCTCACCTGCAAGGTGGCCTGGGGCTGGTGACCATCTCATCCCAGATGCATTGCAAAGCTCCAACACAGCCTGAGGGGACCAGAAAAGGTGACCGGCTGCAGAAGACCTTTAGATGTCTGCTCTCTGCTCTGTAAGGCTCCCAGGGCAACTCAGCTCCTGTCTGGACTCTACAAATGCAGCCTGGCACTGGCAGGAGACCAAATGAGGAACCAGGCAGGAAAACCAAGGAGGTGTCTCAGCCCTCCTAGCTCGGGAAGGTCACCCGAACTTGGGAAGGTCACCCAAACAAAGCAGCCTTTTTGCCAAAGCGTTTTGGTGTCGACGTTTTGCTGGAAACTCCCAGCCTCTCCCAGCCTGGTGAGGCTGCGCTCGCTTGCCTGCACTCTTTAAGCACAGTTATCATCCTCACTTGGTGCAAGGTCTTCCAAAGCATCTCTGAAAGACAGGGAAGTCTGCCCATTTCTCCAGCTGGCCCCATTAGCACCCCACCTCCTGAAACACTGCGTTCACATACAGGCCAGCCTACTCCACAGGCACTGAGCCTGCACAGCAGGGGCTTCCTAGGAAAGGAAAAAAAAGAAAAAGAGCTACATCACTTTAAAAAGCCCTTCTCTTGTAAAAGCACCCTGTTTAGCTGCAAGAAGTTGTACTATTCTCACTGAAGTGTTTCACCTGTCAAATTAAGTTTTCTGGGAGCTGGAGGAACAGTGTGTGGCATCACAGGCAATTACTGACCTCTGAAGTCAATCAAGGTGAACAGCAAAACTTATTTACTCTGCATGTGACTGGCTCGAGCCAGCCAATTACCAGGGGAGATCCATTTTTGACCTTAGGCCCCCCAGAGGTGCTGCACCTTCGGCATCACCGCTGAACTCTGCTGGAAGAAGGATGCACAGCACACATCCGTAAGAGGATAAAAAAGGCTCCCATCCACCTGTGGAATTGTGAAAGAAACATCACAGGACCCATAAACAAGCATGCAGGAGTTCACTTCTTATGCAGGCCAAGAAACACACTCTCCTCTATATGTGTACACATATGCATATATACACACACCTGACTTTGGCACATACACAGCAGGGAGGAGGGAATATGAGAAGAGATACCTGTAGACACTCTTCTCCTTGTTAAAGCAGCGTGGCTGGCGCTCTGTGTAATGTATCACTTTTTAATTTATTCTTTTCTAGTGACAAGAAGTGGGAAGTCTTGCTTCTTATGAACTCCCTGGTGGCAAGTAGTCTTCTGGCAAAGCATCGCTCCCAGCAGAGCGGGTTCCAGAGGTCCTGGCTGCGCTGTGCCAACACTCACAAAGTCACGCTAGAGAAAAGATGACCTCTCTAAAGAGAAGCTTGGCCTCCCAGACACCAGACAAATGCCTATTCTTGGATGAGAAATGATTCATCCAGTCAGGTTTACACCGAGGCCTGGTATCACAAGCCACCTAGCCTCATCGTTCCACGTAAACATCAAGGGAAGAGTTGCAGACGGTAAAACCTCAGGAGCCCTTATACTTCTCCCAAGTAAGAACAAAACTCTTTATTTTTAAAAGGTACTAATTCCTCAGGCCCCTCCTCAGTATTCTCACCCCTCCCATCCCGCAGCCCAGGACCCCCCACTGCAAGCCCAAAGGCAAGGCCCCAGCACCTTCCAAGTGGCTCACGAGGTGCAAGGGTAGGTTCCTTGCAGCACAGCAGCTGAATTGCTCTTCCTGCTGCCCAGCTGTAAATCCACTTCCACACCCTCATCCATGGCTGCATTGCCCTGTTTCCATGCAGCAAGGTTGCAGCAAGCCCAGGCACTCACAAGAAGCCAAAGGTGGGCCCAGGATGGGCAGGCGGAGCCCCAGCTCTCAACTACTTATTTATAGGGACATACACACCTTCATTCACACTCATGTCCAGTCCAGGGACCCCGTTCCCCCCCTTCAGTCTCCGATACCTCCATCTCACACGCACAACATGGCTCCATCCTCCCTGCAAGCCCAGGCACAGAGCAGAGCACTCACCCCACAAATTGGGGGAGATTTGCGTCTGTACGTGTACTGCACAGCTTAGGCCCAGCTGAGCACAACACACATTAGAATGTTTTTCTTCCCCACCCCCCCTCCCTTTTTCTGAAAGATTTCTCCAGAGATAAACAAGGAGGAAGCATTTTTTGCCTCCAAGAAAGAATGAAAATTACAACCCTATCTACATAGCAAAGGGTACTTTACCCCTGGGTGCAGAACAAGAAGGCTGAAAGAAATGTAAGCTAACAAAAATTATGAGCAACTTTGGATGCGGTTATGTCTCCGGTGTGAGACCAGGATGCAATCCTTTCTTATTTCTTCTTCCTTTCTATTGCAAAGGTGTAGATAGATATTCAAATTGTGTAGCGGGCAAGACAGATAAATAAAGTTTTCAGGACTGGAGAACACATACAGCTCTGTGTTAGGGAGTCTTATCGCATGGGCAAGGATGAAGAATCAGCCCTGTAGAACCAGTAAGAACAGGAAGACTAAATTAATTCAGTGCTATGATAACAAATTAAACTACTCTGGTCAGGTAGGCAGCTTGGTGCCATTTCTTGTGCAACGTATTTACAAGCATATCACTTCAACAGTGATGGAAAGTGGGACCTGTTCTGAAATACTGCTCCTCACCAGCCAGATAAGCGTGCCAGCAAAGCTCTCATACACATAAGCCAGCTCTTCCCCAGCCCTCAGTTACTCTCTGCCAGTTGTTTAGTCTTCCACAAAGAATGCATACATTTTTCCTGCATTCAAACATTTTATCAAACTGCCGTATAAAAGTCAATGGATATTAAAACAGAGTAGTACTGTATATTCTTGCTACAGCCCCAAATTCAATTATAATCCTTCAAGACCCCAGGGAAAAGTTACAAGTGGAAACACTGTGCGCTCAAAAAATGAGAAATGATTGCGTTTCAGCATCTGTAAGTTTATTCCTAATGCCTTTCCTCAGGAAAGCAGGTACAAATAATTTGCAGTCACGACGTTGCTTTTGTTTGCAATGCCTCCTTCACTTTGCTGCTAACTGCAGTTAATCTTTAGTTTAAGTTGTCTTGCTTACCAGGGCACCAAAAGATTCCCCCTCTGCTTCGATGGCTCCAAAGCATCAGGCTCATTGCTATGCTAGGGAATAGACACAAAAACAGTGACATTTCTTCCCCGTACCAGTTACTAGTAACAGCATTAAAAAAAATAACCTTTTTTTTCCCCCTCCTTTTTTGCATAGATACCTTTAAAGGCTTTTACTTAGAGCAAATATGGGACTCGTCACTTGATGATTAATTTGCATGTTGATAGGCAGGCAGTGTAGCAGCTTTCAGATTAGGGACATTCCGCTGCACACTAAAAGGCACAAAGAACAAAAAGTGAATTTCAATCTTGCCCTTCTTTTCCAGTCAGTGCATTCCCAGCCCATGTCTATTGATGAGCAGTTGGAACAATACCAAAATGCAGTGTAAGATCAATCCTGCTGTTTACTTCGCTGAGCTGAAGGAACAAAGGACAGAAGAAAGGACTTAAACCCAGCTATAGTAAAAGAGTGGGGATGAAGGATGAAAAATGTGCCTGATGGGCAGTAGCACAGAGTAAACTCATTTAGAAAATAGGCAGCTCCAGCTGAGATAAAACCAATGATGATTTGTATTTTGTACTGTATCTTCAGGGGATAAAAGCACTTCTATCAGATACCATTGGAGGCAAACTTGAAACACTGCAGTAAAATGCTATGTTCCCTACTAGGGAGAGAATAAAAATTCCCATAATTGCAAAGGAGTGTTAAATATCTGATTGTGCATGCCTTTTTCCTCCCATGGTGAGATAACTCAACCCGGTCCTCTTTTTAACTTCACAGGACCTGTCTAATAGAATATTCAGCTGGATGCTTTTGTATCAAATGCAGCATGACGCTGTGTTTTACTTTGATAAATACTGATAATTGTAATTTGGGGGATTATTAGCCTTTAAGTTTTTTTTTTAAAAAAAAAGCTATTTCAAAATGAGAAGGATGCAACTTCATTGCCTGAGTGGGCAGGAGAAGGTGAAGAGTGAGAGAGGAAAAAGTTCTCGTTCAAATGCAAATACCTTAAACTGTAACTAACGGGAATGAAAAAATAAAACAGTCCCTTCTATCACTAAACAAAAATGATCCTAAATCAAAAATCTATTTACTTTTTATTGAAAAGCAGGAATATGGCACAATGAACTACCACCATCTCAGGCGGGGACAGCACGACACAGAATAACAGAAGTGGGAAAAATGAACATCAGGAGAACTGATGGTATCCTTGTTGAGATTCGAGTACAGCGGAATTTGGTTGTTTACTGATCACCCTTTATAGGGTTTGCTCACTTATCTGGTTCAAAAAATTACTTCCCAGAGGCTATTACTTGCTGATAGGGACGTGCTTGCTCCTCACTCCCACTGATAAATGTACATTCTTCCAGTAAGGATGAAATTTGAGGTAATTTATTTGATTTTCTACGATGCTTCAAAAGAATCTCTGACTGTCACTGACCAGCAGATAAACAACATTCCCATTTGCAGCAGTAAGCACGTAGAGACAATTATAAATTGACCCGCCAGACACCAACATACCCAAGCATGAATGTTGTCTTCACAAACAGGACCCTGGTTCCTATATTTATATATACATACATACATGCTTGGTTTGGGAAGGACATTGTTTGAGGGAATCAGAGGTAGACAAAAGGTAAAAAAAAAAAAAAAAAAAGAGACTCGCACAAGCCAAGCATTTGCGAAAAGCTTCCAGTACTACCTCCAAATGCAGCTGTGCCTGATAAAAGGCTGAAGCGAGGTACAAACATCTCTGCTGCTGACTCAACAGCCAAGGTATTTCTGGGGGTTGATGAAGATCCAAAAATATTTTCTCCATTTCACCCCGCTTTCCAACCCCCTGTTTACTCTGAAGTGACCCGACGTGTCTCTTTTGTCCTGGGATACAATGGCTGAGAAGCTCGGGCCCTGATTCTGCAACTTGCTTCTTTCAGTGCTATTCAGCAGGAGACGTCAAAGCACTGCTGATTAAGAGCGAGCGTATTAGAATCAGAAAGGAGGCACGCTCTGGCTTCTGCTAACATAGCTTCTTGCAGCCAGCTTCTGTGCTAGAAACTTACACTTTCCTTCTTACCACAGCAGTACGCCTGCAGGTGCTTTCCTTTAGTCCCATAGCATGACAGAAATCTGGCCAGCAGGGCAAGAGCATGTTCACCTTACCCTGGTGAAAGAGAGCAGAGCTGTGTATGGACCAGTTCCCAAAAGGAAGAGGTTGTTGGTTTTTTTTTTGTCTATTTACAGTAAGTTTCTCTGACTGTAGGAGGATTTCTGAGTTCTGCGTGCACCCCCTCTCTCATTACATAATGAACAGCATAATCAGATAAACTGTTGTTAATTTTAGCTCTCCCTTCAGAACATTCATACATGCACACACCCGTCCACATTTGGGAAGTCCTCTATTTTTATCCATCAACATAAATATTTGGTACACTGATGTATCTTAAATTTTTTAATGCATTCCTCCAAGCCTGAGAGTTCACATTGCTGCAGAGGCAACACGAGCCAGTTTACAACCCTCTGGAAACAGGCAGGCTCTGACAAAGGTTCACAGCTGAAATAACCCTTACTATATAGTGGTAAAAATACAATCCCATCAGTATAAAATAAGGCAGCATTATTCTAAGCAATTCTATGTCCATAAATAGTGCAAGATTAAAGTGCCTATAAATTGCAGAGTCTTATTTACTTCTCGATATAATTACATTTACAACAGATAAACGTCCAGAGTCTTTGAAATCTTAAGTCCCTGATGTTATTTTTTTGGATGCAAAACTATAACGCATGTATCTGTAATATGCATTCCCCTCAAGAACATAATTCATAGGGAGGTCTAGTGAGGAAAAAGACTCCCTTCGTCTAGCTTATTTTCCAGTCACTGGCCCTCTGATGAAATCCCTGACAGTTACCCTCAATTTCCACAGCACTGCAATTAAAAAAAGACCAGCCGTATGTCTTTCCCTTTTAATTAAATATAATCAGCATGTGATGCTCAGGTCTGGAAGGTTATATATGACCAGCTCCCTGTGCCTTTTCAAGGTGAGCTGATCTGCTCACCTTCTGGGGGCAGCCTGCCTACGCCCATCACGGACCAGCACAGCAGCTCCCCAAAGGCCCACAGCTGAGAGGGAACAATGCCAACAAAGTCAGTCTCAGAAGCTGTGGGGTATTTGGGGTTCCCCGACACCTCAGTGGGACTCCTAAGGTTGAGGAAGCTGTGTCTTTTTGATCCTGAAAGAGGCTGTCCTTTTGCAATGCTAGGTGAAGGGTGGGAAAGGGACACACGCATGCAAGGGACCCTTGCCATTAGAGAACAGTCTTAAAAGGACCAGGTGGCACAAGGGAAGCTGCATCGCGTGAAACGAGGCAGATTCTGCCCCCCACCCCAAGTACATGACTAGACAAGAGCACAAGTCATATTTGACCTGCATGATGTAAACCAGCAGAGGAGCAAGCAAAAACGCAGAGAAACATTCAACCTCCTAAAGGATCTTTCCAAATCTCACAACATTAATTAATTCCTCATTACTAGTTCCTTACATCCTAATTACTTGAATCCCACAAGCAAGGTCTTTTCACATAGCTGACAAACATTTTCAGAGATTACCCCAAACTTCACAGACCTTGCCAATTCAGTCCTATAATTTGTTCCCTGAACAATTTCCTCCAGAAAAAAAAGAGCAAGCAGCCAACCGGACTGAAATAGCAGCGATGACTTTATAGCTTCCTCCTCTTCCTCAGCTCACCTTTTTTCATTAATTGTAAACATGATGATGTAAAAAAGCAATGTAGACAAAAGCCTCTTTGAGGCTGGGTATGCTGGTATTCTTATTTTAAAAGGAACAAAAGCTCCCAAGGCTTAACAGAGATCTTAAGGTCCCAGAGATTGACTGTGATAAGAAATCAGGCACAAAATCCAAGTTAGCTGACTTATCTGAGCGCCAGAGCCAGCAGCTCACTTTCTCCCTAAAACAATTCCATAAAGGGCAATTACTGTGGGAAGTTCTCCAACAGTCTCTGCAGGGGCCTTGCTGATGCAATAACCGTGCGGGGAAGCCCCCAGGCACCCAGTTCTTGGCCTCCCTCCTCAAGTGGCCAGTGAGCCCAAAGCTAGTGCCCAGTTAGCTATGGAGATGCACCACAAAATCTCTTTCTTACACAGCTCCAGTCTAGGCTTTCTGGGCATTTCTTTATGCTCCTACTGGCTTGGAACATTGGAACAAAGCCTATTTATTACCAAAGATTTCCACCAAAATTTTCCTACCACCATCCTCCAGACAAAACCTAGGAGTCCTGACATGGAAAGCCCAGACCAAGAGCTGTCCTATCCAGAGCATCCTACCTGGAAGCATTTTGCCATAGAGTCAAAGCAGAGCACAACATCTAGCTGCTTCTCATCAACTCCGGCTCCTCAAGCTAGAGTAGCAGACATACCCTGAGCTGACAGCTGAACATTTAATCGCTCTTTTTAAAAGGCACACCTTAAGAGGAAGGGTTTGAGGTGAAGGAGGATGAACAAAGAAGGGGGGAGAACTAAGAGCGGTTTCAAACAGAAGTTTCTCTACTTTGCATCAAAAAAAATAGTTTCACTACTTGAGCTTTGACAAGAAACCAACTCCACAGGCTCTGCAAGGTAATTAACAGCAGTTTCAGAGCACACCAAGTGATGGGCAGAACATGAGCTAAGAGGCTAGGAATGGGAACAGCGAGTAGCAACAGGTCAGAGTGCAAGGCTTGGACCTCTGCTTTTAAGGGGTTAGCCTGTAAATAAAATAAAATAAATAAATAAATACAAAAAACCTGAAAGCCAGCGCTGACTTATCAGGGACCAGGGTCAGGCTGTGAATGACGGCTCTGAAAGACTGGACTCCATCAGCACTTGAACTGCTGACATCTGCGGGACTTACAGATGATGGCAGTAGACCCCAAGCTGATGAATTACAGCGACGTGGCTCTGACCTGCAGGGACTAGCATTTCCAGAGCTTTTCTTTGGACCAGCTGCAAGACAAAATGAAAACAATTCTAGGCTCCAAGCACAGCCTGCTCCTAGCTCCATAACTCAGGCAAATCACTTGCATGAGCAACTGTGGGTTTCAGAGTTAAATACAGTAGATCACAGCCTGAGCAGCTGCTGTCTCAGGTCGTCTGCAGACTCAGGCATCCATTACATTTAGGTGATAGTTACAGCATCCCGTGTCTATAAAGGCTGGAAGCATTTCCCCTACACACATTTCCATAACACCACCGCCACCAGAAAACACTATTCAGATTTCTATTTCTTGATAGTTCTTTCCTTGCTTTCTCACCTTTCACCCCACGTTTCACGAATTTCATATGCTCCGTCCTAACTCAGTTTCTCCTAGAAATACAGGGAAGAAACTGGAGAGGTGTTATCAGAAGTTTTAAAAGCAGCAATCTTCCAAAAGACTAAACTGTACTGAAGATTATAACACAACGTACAGCCCATAACCTCTGCACAACCAGTTCTTATGGTATGTCTACTGTGCAGGAATCAAACGTTATCGCCATCTGACCAACGTGCAGCAATTACATGAAGTATGTCGATGGTGTGCCTGGATCCTCATGTTTGAGCATGGAAATCTCTTCCCACCCTCCCAAAAAACTAAACCAAGAAGCTTATCTCTAATTAGCACGTTTTCCTCTCTTCCCAGTGATTGGGTCAAAGGCTCAACAGATAACAGGAAGGAATCACTCCTCATGCTAAAAGAGGTCTAGCGGGTCTGAATCTTTACTTTTTAATCCATTCAAAAAAAAACATATATATATATATCACAAAAACGGCCTTCACTCAGGAAGAGTGGGAGTATCGGCCCAGGTCTCTGAGAAGGAGTTAGCATGGAGAAGCCTGCTGAGATACACTCATACAGGCAGCACCAATAGGAAGACTAAAATGGTCTCTAGGACAGGCTGCACAGCTCTCCAAACATTTACTTAATTTCCTGTAGAGAAATAGTGCAAATGGCTCTAGCACAGGGAAGAATTTCATTTCCTCAAAGGGCCAAGCATCTCTCCTCAGCCCTCGATCTGCAAGCCGAAAAGGGGTTTGACCTCAATGAGCCCAGTCACACCTACACGTACCTGATTTGAGAAGTTTCACGTTAAGTTTTGCCACCCCCCCAAAAATAAAAACCCTTAAAAAGATGCGAGTGTGGCAATACCAAAGTATTCTTCAACCTTGTAATGAGAGAAGCCAGAGCCAAGGGAAGATGATTAGCAAGAGAGAATTAAAAAAAAAAAAGAATAAAGCAAGGAGCAGGGAAGAATGGATGTCTGAGCTCTTCCCCTTTTGTACTTGGGGTCACTAGCTTAATTTTCTCTTACATTTGAGTTGTTTTTAATTTCCAGGAAGCCTTCTCAGATATCTTGAAACTTTGCCAAATTGTCATTAAGCCAATATTTTATCTCCTCATAAAAATGCTACACTATCTCCCCCACACCATACATACTGCAGGAATAGATCTTAAATCAGGGAGGATGGGAATTTGTTTTTAAAATGACTTAACTATTTCATCCATCTCAGGTTGAAGGAAAAGCTTTAAGGGAACAAAATCTCTTTAGTGCTGCCTTTCCCAAATATAATAATTGTTTTCCTGTGTCTCCTTTTGAAACATCAGCACTGCATATCAACATTACGAGCGCTCTTTACCTTGCACAGCTGACCACAAATGAAGATTCACAAGAAAAACAGCTATTAAACTTCCACGTGCGAGGCACTTATAGACATGGGATCTACATAGAAGCTTCTCAAATTCATCACTAGTCATGGTCTCCAGAAGTCCTATACAGTGGGAAGCAAGAAAAGCAACAGCACAGAGCAGTCCAAATGCTCCTCTGCGGATCATTACAACGTGAGACAAATAAGGGATGCTCGGGCAGTTAACAAGTATGAGTCCTGCCCAAAATGGATGTTCAAGAGTCTTTCCCTTTATTAAAACAGTGCATTTTCAGAGAGGACATTTTTCACCCCTGTTGTTGCTACTTCAAAAACCAGTAAATAAGCTCAAATTCGGCCCAGTGGAATAGCTGCACCATTTAGTACATATGGCCATTTGGTCAGATCCGTTGTCATCACGCAAGAGCCTAGCGAAGAGCACAATTCCAGGTAAATGATGTATAGGAAACATGGGGAACTCATCTAGCCCATCATTAACCTCATTCGGAGACAGCCCCAGAGGCAGTTCTTTAGCCACCAGCACAGCCAGCTGTCAATTGTGTCAAACCAGTAACGTATTAGTTAGCAGGGGAGCAATCTAAAAAGCCAGCCATAGATCCAAATGCCTAAAAGATATTCTCAAATGTGGTAATTATGTCCTGCAGCTGCCAAGAATGTCCTCAGAGAGTTCACAGATATTGGTTGTACCAGCGAATCAGAGCAGATAGGCACTGTAGCCTTATCAGGAGCATTAACAACAGACGAGGCTCCCTCAAACTTGGAGGGAGAGATTTTGAACTGACAGCAACAACCAGCATGGTAATTGCCACACTACTTAAAAATTACTCTGCTTTTATGTTTTTAAAAAACCATGCCAACCTAGGATCTTCATTGCTTAATAATAATTATTTTTAAACATAGCGTAGGACTTGCCATGATAACAGAGCTCGGTTTCAGAGGGGGGTCCAAAGAGATCCCTGAAAATCAGGTTCCCTTTGGAGCCTCAAAAGTTGGCTAACTAAGTACAGATGCAGGTCACAGAGAAATCAGCATCAACTTTTGAAAACACTCAGACATTTTTACTGGGGACTGAAGGAACAGCCTGTGGGTAGCCTCCTGTAAAGGGTCCAAAGGGATTTACTAAGCAATCTGACATTAGCAGGTGTTTCATGTCCATCTTGCAGGAGAAAAAGTGCTTGTGAATGATACTTGGCAGCTAGTAGTCGACAGAGCAAACTTCTGCTTATTTCAGTGATAAGCAGCTAGCTAACAGGACTGATAAGGTCTGGCAATAATGACAGGACAAGTAACTTTACCTCTGAGCAGCTTCCAAGGGCAGACATTGAAATAAACAGGGAGAAAGGAGCTATGCCACAGAGCAAGCCAAGGAAAACCAAACCTCAAAGGCCAGTGCCACTGACAAAACTCCATTTTGTCAACTTTTAAAAGCACTATGCAAAGCTGTTGACTTTATGCTTTCAGCAGGGGGGCACACCTGTAATTCTTTGTGTTTTTTTTTCCTGTGATGTCAAAATGCTGGATTTTACTCTTCTAAATTGACTTTAAATGAAAAGCTGAATTGAAGAAAATAGTCAAAAAAAAGTAATTCATGTTTTTCTAGTAAATCACCTTTCTTTCTGCAATTATGTTTTCATCCAGATGAAGAATGAAAGTGACCATTACTGAGAAAGTAACATCCCCTTTTTTGATGAGCTCTTAGCCCGGCTTCACTTACCACAAAGCAAACAGAAATCAGCAGACAAGCCATCCAGAGCACTCTGTCTTGAGGTCAGAGAAGTGGTTATAATCATATGCACAATCACGTCAGTAACTAGTCATGGCTTTCCTTTAAAAAGTTACGCAGATACTAGCAGAAAGGAACAGGACACAGGCAAATCTCAGATCTATCCCAAGGAATAGCCTGAAATGTTAGGAAATGAAGGGAAATTGTGAAAAGTAGAACTTCTGGCAAATGCTTCCGTGAAGATAAGGCCTGCTCTGAGCATTTCAGAGACAGTGCTGGCAGGAACTACGTCCAAATTAGTTAGTCTTAGCAGTGAGATGTAATGCTGAAAGACAGTTGCAATAACACTCAAAATTAAGTCATAAAAGACAGTTAGGATACCTAGAAGATCAACTACAGGCAATTAAGATAATCAGGAAAACAAATAGTCTGTCATGTAACATCAGGTAGATCAGGTTTGCCTTCCAACTTTTTTTTTTTTTTTGATATTATGGCATTTAGCATTAGTTTAATTTAGAATACTAAAAATAAATACCTCAAAAAAAAAAAGCACAAAGCATTTCTTAATGACCAAGTTGACCTTACAGCATTCTTCAGGCCCCAGTGACCAAGATATACCCAACTCTAATTCTGAGAGGCAAAACAAAAACAAAAAAAGAAAACTCAGGTGTGTTGGGCAGGGAGTTTCTGATGTTTCGCAGGATACTCAGGACACATGGAATGTTTTAAGTCTATACTAGAGAACAAAAAAAAAAACAGCAATTTCAACCAGATTTACTATGGTTTGTCAGCGTGACCAGCCCAAATGCGCGCGCAGCAGCATCCATGTGCAGATGAAGCAAAACTCCTGACATCAGCCCTGACCTTTGGAGAAGGCAGATGGCCACCCACGCATTCTTTGATGCATTTCCTCCTGCAGTTATTTATTTTGTGCATCTAAATTTAGGAGTAATTAAGCAGGAAGGATGCAAACTGGGAAAGGGATGAAGGATTGGTAATGATGACCTCAGGTAGAAGAGACACCACTGCTTTTTGGTCCCTTTGCCCTCACTTCTTTCCAGATCCTTTCCTCCAATTTAATCTCAGTTCCATCATCATTGCAATAGCCAAAACATCTACAAATCCACATGGAAAAGCAGCAATATTTAAGTGAAATTAAGTAATGAAGTGATGGTAGAACCGAGGATCGCAAAGGCATTTTTCAATAGGCTGTGGTTTTTGCACAGGTGAAACAGCTGATCACATTTATCCATTTAAAAACTCTGGACACTTGTTAGGTTAATAGACCAGCAATCACTACCATCTCATTTTTAACTAAACACATAATCAAAAGGTTCTTTGTCTGTTTTTTGTCATTATTATTTGAAAAGACAAAGTAAGCAACATTTTCAAGTGTACCTAAGCAACATTAGGATTCCAACATCCCTGTTCAGAAGGGACTTAGAACTTCCCCCTATCCCAACACTGAAAATCTTATGCAATTTATTCTAGTCTGTCCAGATTTCATCTGGTTGGGTAAATAAGCAGAACTATTGAATCCACTGTAAAGAAAAAGCTTATTTTGCTTAAATAAAAAAAAAAAAATGTCTACCATTCTCATTGTGAAGAGCTCCCTAGAGAATAACACGTGACTTTCCTTTCCAGGAACTACAAACCTTGAAGATGACAATATATTTAATAAAACACCCCCTCAATTTTAGTTATTTAATTGCCATTTATTTTAGCAGAAATACCCTGCTACCCTAAGTCTCACACATGCTTCCAGTTCATGTAGATGGGACATGACTTTCCAATCTAACAATTGAATACCTCACATTCTCCCTTATCAATTGCTGGAAAACTACAGTTGTACACTACAAAGGAAAAAAAATCAGTACATGCCTTAAGTGAATGAGGTGGCACAAAATAGAATGCTAAAGTAAAATAAATAAATTCATTCCTCGGTTCTCTAACCAAAAAGCAAAAACTCTTCTTCTCTAAAGAAGCAGACTACTGGTCTTTCGTAACCTTTCGCGAATATATTCATCCTGTAAATCTGCCAGAAAGCCATCGGACGAAACCCGTCTCCTTCCTACCCACGACTTAGCCGTGACATCTCTGTCACGTTCAACTTGGTGATGACCTGTTTGGGCTTGCTAGTAAGTGGCCTGCTTGCAGGAGGTGCCAAAACCCCATTTCAGCATCTGCTGAGCTTTCTTTTCAGCACGCTCTGCACTCCTCCTGGCCGGACCACGCAGGCTGACTTACCCTGTTTGGGAACTGAGAAAAACAGTTCCTAAATACCAGAACAATTTAATAAAATTGCTGACAAACACAAGCATCTTTTTGAGACTAAATTTCTTCGTAGCTTATTTTCACTCACCAGAACAGTACTTTGCAGCTACCACTGGCATCACCAGTACCAGCAGCTGCTCCCCCAGCCCAGCACATGTTATGGACTGGGCTAACCCGACCTCTCTGCTCCCCGCTTCCACCCGTGTCACCTAGCAGCAAGCCATGGGCAAGAGCAGTGACAGCAGTGAATGCCCCATTTGGCTGCAAAAAGTGAAGAGCAAGTGGAAGCAATGTATTTTGATAAATGCTGCTCTCTCCTGGGGAACCTGAATCAACCAGAAACAAAACGCCCATATTCTATATTTTAAGGAATTGCAGAAGCAGGGGGCGATTACGAAATATATAGCAGAGATGTTCAGCCCACCCCTCCTCATCTTGCCCTCAATGGTATCTTTTGAGCTTACACATGTGCCCGAAGGTCCTGTCCCCTTCCCAGGTCCCCCCGTGTTCCTGTTCAGGGGAAGGAACCAGCCACCTTTACACCCCCTGAAGGGGGACACACAGAGATGGGGAAAGCCCCCATCCTGGGAATGTGACCTTGCCTCTGAGTTTATACCTGAGACTCTTCATCCTCTTGCCACTGGAACACGCTACCTGGGCATTGTAAAGCACATATTTTCTTTCAACAGGAGTAATCACATGCTTGAACATGTGCTTTTAGCATTTTAAACAATTCACTGGAATGAAATCTTCAAAACCACTGAAATCTTTCACCTGGTGCAAGTGCCAAACCCCTGTTTCTAGCCCCAGCTCTGATACTGGAACAGAGCTGTGCTCTGAGCTGCCACCACATCTTCTGCAGAGCCTGTCATTTCCTACCCTCTCTTCCCCAAAAGGCAGTAATTTCCTTAAACACGCAACTCATTCAGGTGGTGCAAATCAGCGCTCACCTTGAGACTGAGGCAGATGACACCGTGTAGGTGAAAGGAAACATGACAGAGGCCACTGCTACTCAGCACTTCACAAAGACAGAAAAGGCCTCAGGGTACACAATAGAACGAGAAACTTTTTTCTTCCCCCCTTACCACTGATGTTTATTGATTTGTCCAGTTCATAGGGAGCATCCCTTAATGTTCTGCTTTCATGTTTCTGCTTTGTTGCATGGGTACAGAAAAGAATATTGCAAATTGATCTTTCTTTCCTGCCTTTGTTGGGAACGAACTCCTATTACGTTAGCTCCTCTGGCCTGTCATCTCATGCTCACTTTGCCAGTATATAATCAGCATGGCTAAACACCGAGGGCTGAGCTGATTAATTTCCAGCCTTCTCCACTGAGCCCATTGATGCACTCCCTGTTTGATGATCTATGCAAGAGAGGGCCACTTTTGATTGCTTGACCCCTGCCCTTAAACCTCGAGCTGTCGGCTCTAGCACCTGTCTAAGTTAACAGCACACACATTGTGTTTATTTTCAGTTTAAAAGGAAACCATAACAATGGATTAGCATTCTCAAAACACAAAGGGCCTGATTTTCTGCTCAGTGCTGAACTCTTACAGCTCCCACAGATGTCAGATGATTTCAGGGTGCTTAGTACCTCCAAGGACATGCCCAGAATGCAAGTTTAATCAAAATATATCTGACATGGTATCCGGATACACATTTTTAAACCACATCCATTAAGTAAAAAAGAGATGAAAAAAATGAAAACACCACCAGTTAACCCACGTCTTCCTGTCTCACATATTGACCTGATTTGAATTTAGGTAAGCACCAACAGTAACATTTCTACTACCTACATTTAAAATGAAGTCTACAGCATTCATTTTTTCAGTGGTACCAGAGATGTTACTGCTGTTTGTCTCAGATTTATAAACAGATACAGTTCATCATATGTTCCAGTAAGGACCAAAGACTGATTCCTATCAAGACTGTAACAGTTACAACACTCTTCCTTGCAGGGAACAGCAAAAGTTTTATTTAAATGCCCAAATGTTATTTTAAAGATGTTATCCTGAACTCTTAAGGAGGTTCAGGATTAAAGGAAAGGAAAGGACAGAAATGGCAAAATAGGTAGCGGGCAGCTGGTTAGTTTGTTTTATGCACATACCCATACTCTGCATATAATTTTTATAAATGAGTATTTGCGGGTATGAATATTGTGTGCCTTGCATAATATAGATATACAATTTAACTGTAGCAACTTATCCTGGCAGCCACATCTTCACAGCAGCCTGAAATAATATGCCTGGTGCAGCAGGGATGCACCTGTGCATCAAGAAGAAAAGGGAAAAAAAAATCTGTATTCATGAGTGCAAATTGGGTAAAATTGACTGACTAGCAGTAGTCAGCTACAAACCTGTAATTTGAAGCACTCCTTTTGCTTCCCTTAAATTCTGTCTTTACTGCTCATCCTGCAGATAGCAGCACCCTCAGAAGAGGATTTCTGGGTGCTGTGGTCTCCAGAGTGACCAGATTAGACTATGCCTGTCCTTAGGCTAGGTGGTAAATCAGGTGCGCAAGGGGATGATCTTCCCTGTTGTAATGCCAGATTCCAGGTGTTGCTTTCAGTTGTGTGCGTGTGAATTAACCCCTCCGCAGATGTTTCTACAGAAGAAAATGGACTCTAAGTGGACCCACACACACATCCTCAAATCTAGTCCGTAAAGGGGATGCTGTGTTGACCCCTCACAGCAGCCAGGAGGTGGCAGGGAATTTCAGAAGACATTTCATGTATGAGAGCCTCGTGGAAAACAAATGCATATTGAAGGCTTCATGGAAGATTATAAAGGGAAGAGGTTATTCCTGGCTGATTTACAGCTATCCTTTATCATAAATAAAGGACATATCCTTTATCATAAGTAGTTCTCTTCCTATTCTGAACCTTTTCCTTATTTGTTACATAAAGGTCACATTTCCTTGATTTTACCTGGACTAAATACATATGTCATTTTAGCATTCCCTTGTAAAAGGAGACCTCTGTTTCTTCTCCTTAACTTCTATGCATGTGCTCCTGTCTGAACTCTTCCTTCCTGAGCACGGGTGACCAAAACAGTGAACAGTACTTACACACATTTTCTTCCCAATGCTTTCAACAGCATTCTCACCACAAAAATTTCTTAATGACATCCCAGGCTTGTGTTTACCCCGGTCATTAATAAGTCATATTAAGTTATTTTTGTGTCAGGAGAACACTTAACACATGTAGGTCTGTCTCCACCATTTTGTTCAAGCATGACATTTCCTACTTGTGGGAAAAGTTATAATTCTCACACTCATAATTTTAAGTTTAATGCAACAACATTGTCCTGTTTCATTCCCTCCTCAATGGCAAAGTTGTCCAGTTCATGATGAGATGTACATCTATCTTTGCATCAGCTGCAGATTTCATTAGTGAGTTTCAACAAATTACGTCCTGTAATTTGTGAAGAAAACATTAAATAAGACCAAGGCAAAAATTCTGTCCCTGAGGACTACCTCTCACAGCCTCCCTCTAGCAAACAACTCACTTTCAACTTTTTTTTTTGCCAGGTTACAGTTGTCCTGCTAACACCCTTTCTCTTCTCTTGAAGAAATTCCCTTGCAGCTATAACACCATCAGCTCTGACGGAACCTGAAAACATGCCTACCGCATTTCCTTCTTTAACACAAAAATTGCTAGTAAAATATAGGAGAATAGTCTTCTACAAAAGGTAAATATTACTTCATGTCACCTCCTCCTCTGCTCACTTCTGAACTGTCAACCACTCTCTCTCTCACAGCTTGTTCTTTTGCCTCACGTACTACCCCAGTGGAATGGATGAGCACTGCAAGATACTCAACTCTTCCTTCTCAACAGCAGTGCATTTGCTCTCTCTCTCCAGGCATACAGTAGAGGACCTATCTCACCACCTCACAAGCCCTTTCTCTTAGAGCTGCTTTTTTCCTGCCATGTGACTCTCCAAAGGGAGGATAATCTGAGGTCTCACAAGCAATGCATGCAACTGAAGAGCTTGTTCAACCCTCAGACAAGGAGGCAAGCAGGGAAGAAATCATCTGTACTCCACAACTGCTGGGGAAGGGACAGAGGAACAGTGGTCTTAAGTTAGGCATTAAAAACCTTCTAATGGTATTGAGAACTAGAGTAGAACAGATTGACTGGGAATCTCATTTTCATTTCATCCTATGTTTCTTGCACACATGCACGCTTCCTTGATTCTCTTATTCTCATTAACCTTTTGGGCATGGCAAGGTAGCTGCTTTCTACAAGCTCTCTCCCATTTTGAGAGGTAGGTATGAGTTCCAGATGGTTTTTGGACCTTTTGAAGCTTTCGTGAAATCTATGCCACCTTCTAGTCCTTGAGCTTTTCAGTTCATCTGACTTCTTACACTTAAAAGAAATTTGAGAGAGACTTTTAGGAGAGACTGACCAAAGTCACAATGCTGACATGAAAATTACAGATGTCCTTCCCAGCACCTACAAAACCTCTAGGATGCTTGAAGTTACAACCAAACAGATCATCACTTTGATGGATGTAAGATGCAGACCCAAACACAAGCAGAAGCGTCTGGCTCAGGATTGTGATTTACCAGGACTGTAGATTTGAATAATCAGCAGGATTTTTCTCTCCCCTTCCCCATGTTATTAACTTACTACAGACTACCTTACTTCAGAATTGCAAGTTATTTTCAAATTATCACACAACTGGCTTTAAGACTATTTACTGGTGTTTTTAATTAAAATATAATACAGAGGAAATTATATCACTGTCAAAACCTGAAAGTACATTGTTGTTTTAAAAAAAATCAGCAGATACTTATAGAGTACAGTAATTGTCTTAATGAAGCTTAATTACATCCTTACAAGAAGACAATTTAAAGAGTGACCTATTTTCTTCTGTAGATTTACATATTACAGCAAGCAAGTAATGGTGTCATTGGTACCTGAAGAAAATACTTTAAACATTCAAATGACTGATGAAATAGGTACATTTAACAGAGGTTGCTTTAATATCTTGATGAGTTTTAACCTGCAAATTTAACCTGCACCTGCCAGAGCAGTGCTCTATGACAATAACAAGTCCTAACCCAGCCCCAGAAGTCACCTGAACCACGCCAAACTCTCACTGCAACAGGCTGCTCAGGAAGACAAGGCAACATGACCATAACTATCAGTACACCAAGAGGTATCACTCATTTTTCCCAGGAGTCCTGGGGTCAGGCAAAGTTATATTTAAGAAGCCCACCAGAAGAGCAACATGTGCTGCTCACAGCACATTTGCATTCCACATCGGATGAAATTGCTCAGGTAGGATTACCATAGCCTGACACACCATGGGAGTAACCTCATTTGGCCAAAATCTGGATTCAACCTGGCTCCTGGAAGAAGCAGAGTAAGACTTACAGGAAATACTGAGCATCCTTTACGCACTGAAAAGGAGGAGCTGCATTTCTTCCTGTCCCTTTCTAGGGAGAAAATGCATACAAACAAAAGAACTGAGGCTGCCGCTCGAGTCTCTGAGCTGATGGCTGGACCAAGGTCTATATTCTGTCTAGATGCAGAAAATGGCTTTCTAGACTGACAACTGATTAGTATACAAGCATGATTATATGCAAATCTCCAATTTCTATTGACTTAATTGTGATCTGATGTAACATGTATAATTAACACATGCATTTAAAATAAATGTATATTTAATTAACATGCATATTTATAAAATGAATATTTATATTTAGCATATAATTTTGGGTGAATTTAGGTGGCACAAAATTGAGGGGTTATCATTACTGATGAGAGCTAGTCACAGCAAAACAGCTTTTACACCTCAGGCTCTCCCAGCGGATTTCAGTCCCAATTTATCTCACCTCTGGCAGGCCAGCCTTGGGCCTTCCTCCACTAAGCCAAGACTGCAAGTCACACCACACAGATGCGAGTCAGGTAAACATCTTCATTAAGGGCTGGGGCTGGAAAGTTGCTCAAATTGTAGTCTGAACTGAAAACCACAACTGCATGACAAGCTGAGTACAAATGAATCTAAAGGCAAAGGTCAGGAAGAAGTTAAGCATCAGGCTGTCCAAATTTGTTTTGTATTTTTGTAATGTATACAGACTGCAAAAGCAAGTCGGATAGATTTATACCCATAAAATTCTCAGCTGCAAAGCAGAAAGCGTAAAGCTTCTTCACATCCTTTATGTTCTTTAGGTGGAACAGAGGTAGGAGGGATTAGATCAAATTTATCAATAGATGAGGCACTGATTTCATAGCAACACAAAGACAACATGCCTTGAATGATACAGAAGGACTAATTGGTGCAACAAACTGCAACACCAAGTGAGAAATGCTAATTCCAAGAGTCGACCCAAGCAGCTTTGCGTATTGCTGTTCTCACAGACCGCTGGGTTTCACAGGTCATTGTGTTCGTCACCAAGGCCATGGCTGCAAGGCACTAAAGGCACAGGATAGAACATCAAGGATGACTACTTTGGCAACAGACTTCTTTGGTGCAAGCAAATAAATACAAGGTTATCATTCCCCAGTGCAGCCCAGGCAATAAGCACCCTCAGAAAGAGGCAGCAAACGTCACTGCCTTAAATAAAAATAAAAGTGAACCACGCTCCAGTGACTATTTCTCGTATCATCTGTTCTCTCCCCAAGGGAGAAATGCTGAACACGTTGCTTAATGCTCTGCTTGGAGGTGCCAGTCGTGCTGCTGATGAGCATCAAATGAAAAATCATGTGAAAATGGGAAACCCAAGCCAGGAATTCAGTCATGGACTTAAGCAGCATCATACTGAGGCAGGGCTCGCACGAAGTAACCATTTATCTCCTACTTTGCAAAGTCAATGCTTGTAAAAAGACAAATACTAAATACCCAGTTTCCTTGGAGAAAAAAAAAAATAAAAGGAAGGTAATAGAACTTCCCCAACTGAATAGCTACCCTTTCCTCCCCAGGGAGAAAGGAATACAATCTCCTTGTCACTTCCCAGGACTTACTAAGGCAGACTGCTCAGGGAAGGCAGAAACCTTGGCCGCTGTTACAAGTTTAAAAATACCCTAGTCTGCTCCACTTCTACAACCTGACAGAGCATACGTTCACTACAAAGGCCTAGAACGCAACCAAGCAGTTCATTCTTGTTACTCCAGCAGTATTTTGATCGAACGTCATCTGAGTCTAAACAGAAACTCCTTCTTGATATATTTAAAAATCAAGTTCAACGCAGTTCTTGCACAGCTGATGCAATCACATTAGCCATTCCAAAGCGTACCGTCAAAAGGGGACATTATTCCTGGAAATGCACCGTGCCTTCCAGCACCATGCGACAGCAAGGATTTCACATCTAAACTTAGCCTTGTGAACACAGGGTTTGGCACTGATGCATTTAGACAAAAATCAAAACTTACAAGGGGAAAAAAAGGATTAATCAAAGCACACATTGCTTCATTAGTGTGACGCGATCCTTCTTCTATCGCACCAGATCTATCAAATCGCAGATTTTGCAGTTAATCATTTGGATTGCACATCTCCAGGAAACCAAGGAATCAATTTACAGTTGCCTTCTTCCATTTCTTCTGCACTGCTCCCTGCACTTTTCTGACATGGTTTTATTGCCTGTCCCCTCAGACAAATCTCTTCCTCGCTGCTGTGAGTCTTCCATTCTGCAGCTTCTGCTCCCCAGAATGGCTTTCATTTCTCTCCCTGAATGCTCAAGTTTGCCTTCTATTCTTTTTCTCTTTGCCTGTGTCTCTTAACTCAGAGCAATATAGAAGAACAGATCTGAGATTTAACAACTGTCAGGATGCCTTTGATAGGAGACCATGCACACAAAGCAAGTCTGCATTGTACTAAGGAAGGAAGACCCACAAAATACTGTTAATATTTCTGTTGGTATCAACACATGAATTTAAAGCTTTGTAATGTACAGGGCAATATCATTCCATCATCGCCATGGTTAGTAAGAGAAATTGAACTTGAGTGCTTTAGAAACGAGCATTTTTGCTGGCCAAGATATAATTTCAAATCATAGTCAAGTCTATTTTCATGATCAAAGATTTCCTAAATGTTCCAATTTATGTTCTCATTTATAACATACATTTCCAATTCACGTGTTTATTTATAATATACATTCTTTTCAAATAGATCAAAGTTTTTTAAACAGCTGGCTATCTTTCATCACTGCAGCAAAGAGCATGCCAAATATCACACAGACAACTAGAGTTGCTTCAGAGCAAATTCTGAATGAATAAGGAAAAAAAATAGTGTGCACTTTCCTCATGGTGAAGACAGAAATAGGTCACCCAGAGAAGTGGGGGAATCTGCCTCGCTAGATGGTCAAGGCTCAATTTGACAGGGTCTTCGAAAACCTAAGCTAAGGCTCTCCTTTCAGCAGGAATTCAGAGCAGACTGATATTATCTAGCTTCGCACCATCACTCACGCCTCCGTACAGCCCAGCCACTCCCTACTTCAGAGCACACTGCAATAGTCTTCGACCACCTATTTCCACAAAATTGTTTTTAAAAGAACCATCTGGGAGAGGAAGAAACAACAAATACACCAAAGTTGGATGTCTCCCCAACAAGGATATTTTCTGTCTCATATAACACTTACAAAACTGCTGCATTTACAGGAAACCACCATTTACATGCACCTCAGATGGGCCCAGAGAACACCTATAAACGCTTCAAAGGATCATAGCAAGACACATCAAGGTGGTGGGATCTGCCAAAGAGACACTCCCAAGATGGCTGGAGATGTAGGGGTATTTTGTGTGTTTCAGGCCCTGCAGAACATCTGTTGATCCAGCAGAATGCTTCCTTTGGTATTTCAGATGGGTTACATAGGTGCTAGAAGAGTTGTTCCTCAAAAGAAGCACTATATGCTCATGCAAAATTACAGATCATGAATTTCCATACTTCGTTTTCTAATAATGAATTCTTCCCTTTCTTTTCCTTCCCCAAAAGTCTTATATCCAATGAAATTCAACACCCTGAGGTCATCAGTGGTATCTAACACTGTAGTCAAGAAACTCCACTTTACCTTGAATCAGTTGGAACCGTTCCCAATATCTGGCATTGCCTGGAAAAACACATTTACTGATGTCCCAGTACAATTGACTCTGCTCAGGCTAGAGTTCTCATGGCATATGCTACCACTAACACTATTTATCTGTGCTTGGATCACTTTTGGGGGTTTGTACAGAGATTACCAGATTTTTCTGCAGTTCAGAAGTTTCTGAGTGCAGAAAATACTTTATACGCAAGGGGTAAGTGGAACTATATAATGTAATAATTAGTTCTCATGATTGGAGAACAGTTACAAACAAATGGAAGGAGGGCTGGTAGAGAAAGATCCATTTGATTTCAGACACACCACAGCATTCAGTGCTAGCATCTGTGTCAATACCCTGTGAACCGTTTTCCCCTCTCCCTTCTTCACTGCTATCACTGCTGATTACGAATATAGCAAGAACCTTTCCTCATTTATTGCTTGCGAGAAGAAACGGACAGGACAACTGACCCGACAATGATTGAGAAGGCTCATCTAATTAGACAAGACAGGAGACAGATGTTCGTGGGTATTCCTTTAGTGAGGAAGTCACAGCTACAGAGGAGGAGAGTGAAAATGCAGTCCAACACTTGCTAATGCAATTGCCTAACAGCCTGAAGAAGGGTTTAGGAAGCTAAGTTACTTACACAGTGCTCAGGACAGCACATGCACAGCAATCTCCCACTGAAGCCCTTTGGTCTGCACACTTCGGAAAACTTACCCACTACATGAAGTACCAAAATTTGATAGGAACAAACACAGGCATGCCTCTAGTGCAAGAAGATTAAGAACACCATTACAACTGCAAAGAAAAAACACAGCCTTTTATAAAACTTGTATTTACAAAATGTTACTTACCGTATGATTTCTGCTGTCAACACGTTTTCTAACAGCACAAGCAGAATGCCACTGCCGCATCCTAAACCCAGCTAGCCAGCCCACGGGAACAAGCAGTCTGCAGCGTAAGAGGTGACAAAGAAGAGCACCCGAGCATGTCATCTCTGCCCTGGACATCCCAGGGGTTAACATGAGACTTCTTAGCTCCAGACACACACTTGCGTGTATGTTAAATGTCAGAAAAAAGTCTAGATTCAGACCAAATGGTATGAAGTATAAAGAAATTATTCTATAACAAAGTGGCAGCAGAAGAATGCATTAATAATTAAAAAGGAGATGCAGAACTATGACCTGATCTTGCAGCACTTAGCACAGGCCATAACACTGATTTGGACAGTAAAACCATGTTATTTATCCTCACTCCTTACTGTTGTCCCTATTTTCTGTTGCTGTTACTTACTGTGTGGAGAAACCAAGTCCGTATGAGAACAGAAGGGCAATCATTCCACTGACTGTATATGTTCCAGGCACTTTAAAGTGGAGATGTTTATTCGAAATACAAATCTGTTAATATATAGAGACATCCTCTAATTTCAAAAAATATCTTGTTAATAATTAAACTTAAGCCTAGTTTAGATTGATTTTTTTGTTGTTTTTTAAGGCGACTAAACAAAAAGCAGCATCAATTATTGCTACCTGCAGTGAAACAACAGGGAAAACCTACCACGTATCTATTAGCTGGACTGTTCTAGGATGCACTTCTGGCAAGGCTATTTCTGGCCAGCTTAAAGCTGCCTTCCTTTACCTATCTGGATGGGTTTTCACACACTGCTGAGAAATAGTACAGGCTGCAGAGAAAGGAGCACCTTAGGCTTTTATCTGCGTTCCAGTCCCATAGCCAGGTCTGATTAATCAGCAAGAGCTCTACAGGGAATATGGACAAACAATAACGAGCAGCTGGTCTCTGGGGATAGCATTAACAGCAGCAGGACCGTACCAACAGTACAAAGTACCATGGCAAACTTGGCAAAGCACCACCCCCCTGCCTGCAGGCTTCGTCTCAAACTGAAACACAGCCCATCACAACACCCTCAGAAGGCTACGTGTTGCTGGACCCTCACCTCAATGCGTCTGTATGAGTTATGAACGATGCTTTTCTGAGCAGTCCCTTCCCCAGACCAGCACTGGGCATCCAGGTCTAACTGCCTAACGATGAGGTGAGTGACCCAGACAGAACAAGCAGGAACGTTTCATGTCCTAACGCCATTTCCCTCAAATCTGAGGGTCCCACCTCTTGTTCTGATTAGCGTCCGGCATCACCGGGAGCCTCACAGGCCTGCAAGTGGAGCTGACTGGGCTTGCTTAACAAACAACCCACATTTCAAAAAATTCTGCAGCTCACATTTTAAAAAGTCTTAGGATGAAGGAAGCCTGGTTCCTCCAAAAAAGGCAGGAACAGCCCGCAGTCTGGTTTGAAGGAGCGGAGCTATTTTCATTCTGATTGTGCTAATTTGGCAGTTGGTCCTTTGTTATGACCAAAAAAGAAAGACATTTTGGAATTTCAATCCGGAATTAGCAGGGTACTGATTTGGACAGTGCTGGCAGGAGTCAGCCCACGGAAAGGTTGGAAGAGACATTTTACTGTGTGCGCAGACACTGTGAAATCTCAGCCTTACAGAAATGAGCAAGGAAAACTCCCATCAACTACACCGAAACTAGAATGTCAGCCAGCTTCCGTTCCACAACCAAAGCTTTATTGCATCAATTATTTTCTGATTTTTTTTTTCCTGCCAAAGCTTATAGATGACCTTTCTACACCAAACTGCGAACTTCCAGATCACAACTACTACTGCTTATCTGATAAGAGCCACCATATTTTAGCAACAGGGAACTTGCTAAGAGAAACAGCTGCCTCAGGCTTCACTCTGCTTCAAGAAACCCAACCAAAAATTGTACCTCAGTTTTTTTCCCCCTTTTTGCCTCAGTCTGAAGACATACAGCAGGACTAAGTAATCATTTCTCTCTCTCTCACACACACACCCCTCAACAGGCTGGCTGCACAATCTTCTTTCATCCTCTTTTTTTCCAGGGTAGCTGCAGGAATCAGACCAGATGTAATAGTTGCCAGTATTCACTTTTAAGCATAGGTGTAGATACACCTAGATGTGCTAGGTTTCTTGGCAGGGATGTACATGACCTTGTTTTTTAATAATATTTTGGACAACTGGAAAGAACGTGTTAAAGTACTAAGGACTCATTGTGATTCTCTATTGCTTACACCACAAACATGGTGTTCTTCTAATAGGTGCATCTTATTTATAAAAGCTGCTATTAAAAGAATTTGGAACATGTCCAACTTTAAAATCCTTAATGTTTACTGCAATTTATTTTTTTTAAACAAAGACTTCTAAAATGATTTTGCATCCCCAATCAGAATTTTAAACTCTGCTTTTATATGGGCACATCAAATGAAAACTAAAGCCTGAAGAAGATTCACCAAAGCTCAGTCAAACACTAGAGAGGAAAATATTTCCCCTGCGATTCTGTTTATCCATCTAACTTTTGTATCTTTCTGCTTACTTGACCCAAGGGTTCCGTTTTCTGGCACAAAGCTCCATGGCTAAGGCGGCTTCAGTCTTCTAAAGCCAGGGGGTTAGGACGACCCTGTGCACAACCTGAGCAATTTAGGAGCTGTGCTCAGCAGAAGCTGCACCACACAAGGCTGGAATTCATTCAGACACTAAGCACGCCTGGACCATTTTCTCCAACGATATGACTTGTCTGTCCTTATTTCTCTGCATCCAAAATTTCTGCTTGATTTTTTTTTCCCAGAGAAAATGATGCCACAACACAGTTCCAATCGATACTTGACATAGTATCGGATTCCTTGCAGTAAAAAGTACCGGCTTAACATCTTGTCCATGCTTTCTCCAAGAAGCCTATGGTAGCACGCCTTGCCTCAGCAAACCATCAATTTAAATGATTGGGAAAAAAACAACATATAATAAGTGACAGATTTTTCAAATCAGATAAAGATGGGAACCAGATTATCTGTCTGGGGGTGATAGATTGCAGCAATAATAAATTCACTTTAAGACACTGGATCAATTTTTAATCAAGCCAAGAATTATTATTGCAGAAAGATAAAATGACCCATGAGGAGATGCCTTAATTTTCCACCAATCAAATTATAGCCTTTCTAAATAAGATGTAATGAGATCCATGGAATATCCAGGTTACACAGCCTACCTAATTACCCATGTTCCCTGTCATGTTGTGATATAGTAGTAGTAAACTGACCTCTGAATTTACCAAGATGAAAAGGTAATTAGTTTCTCGACAAGGCTGTAGTGAAAACAACAGCAATGACACGTCACCTCCTTCCACCAAGTCACAATCTCAGAGGTGTTTGTTCTTAAAATATACAGGATATGACCTACCGGGTAATAAACTACAGTCATTACGTGAAGCACGCGTGTGACAGAAAAACAACCACCATCTCTAAGTTGAGAATACAAGGGCTGAAGGTAGAGCAAATCAACCCATATTCCACACGAAACTATCAGCATGTTACCACAGGGGGGCTCATGAGATGGTGGAGTGTCTTCTAATTAAAGAATTCACAAGGCCATATATAAACGGAGCTTTCCTGAGCCACAGGCCCCACAAGAATAATTTTCATTCCTATTGTCCTTCACCACACAGGCATTTTTTTTATTATTTTTTGTGCAACTTGCAATATGATGCCCTCAGAAAAGCATTCCTGAAAGCACACCAAGGTCAAACTTGGAAATTATCATCAAGAGCTGGTAATT
Source organism: Anser brachyrhynchus (assembly GCF_964034855.1). Classification (NCBI taxonomy): domain Eukaryota; kingdom Metazoa; phylum Chordata; class Aves; order Anseriformes; family Anatidae; genus Anser; species Anser brachyrhynchus. The sequence goes on along the minus strand of NC_137696.1, from coordinate 1,353,884 downwards.
ATTTCAGATCATGGTTTTGTGCATACTGAATGGAACTGATTATCCCTTCACCCCAATTTTTGGAGCTATATGAACTGCATTGACAGCAAGCTTCAGTGACACCTTTGCCAAAACTATTAGTGAGAACTAAGACTGAATTTTCTCTAGCCACCTTAGAAAGCAGGAAATCCCCAAGATGATTTGTCCCTGCCTGTGCGTCCTTTTCTTTGGGCACTACTGCAGCTTAGAGATACAATGACAGACATAATTGGCTCATGCAAAGAAAGCCATCATCAAATTAATGAACTACAACAATTCATTCCATCTGCTGCCTCTTTCTTGCTAATTTATTAATAACAATTACACAAAAAATGGCATGGATTATAAATTTCAATTTCTCCTCTTTACCTGAAAATTTAGTCTATGAGAGTCTTAAAAATGATCTCATATTATACCAAACAGATTTATGGCTTATTACTAGTAATGTGGCAGTACCCAATTGACCATAAAAGCTAACTATTTAAAAGTAACTTAAATTACCCCTTCTGAGCAAATTGGATATTTGGTTTACATAGCTTGCACTGCTTTTATGACAAGAGCCCCTCTTTGGTCACCAGCCCATCACATTGCTCTGCTTGGGTCTCCTACAGCCCGTGACAGACAACACGTAGTGCAACATGGCCATGCAAGTCCAAAGCCCAACTGCCAGTACATAACCTTCTCTGCAATGGCAAAAATGAAGTGATGAAATAATGAACGGGTTTTTCAGAGGGGTTCAGATAACCATACTCCTGTATAATGCTGTCAGGTGCTGACTTTAACAGGAGTAAGTTACACAAAGACCAAGCACTGCAGAATGCCTCTTTCCTACCATAAGGAAGCATGCAGGTAGAAGTCAACGAGTAGATGCTGTCACCAGTCACACTAAGGGAAGCGTGAACTGAGAGAAAGCCCATCAAGTGCTCCTGCTGGGCATTCCACACCTCTGAGCATCCCCGTACGATCCAGGGAATCTCCATTTGGCAAAGAACTGTGTGGTGAAAAACAACAGTCAAGTCCCTGGTCAAGGCTTAAGACACATGAAGAGAAAGCCTGGCTCCATCACATCAGGGGCAGAAAGTCCCATTTAATTCAGCTGATCACAGCTTTCGCCAAAGTCTGATGCGCATACCAACACTGCAGGAATATAACTGCTTAGCAGTAAGTTTTTGACTTTTTTTTTTTGGTACATCTGCTACTGTTAGTGCAGTTTTATTAATACAGAAACATGACACACAGAAATACCTTCCTTTTTTCTGCAAAGAAATAGTTCCATCAACACAATACATCTGCACACCAACGTAAACATCTTATGCAGTAGGCAAATTACGTGGCCCTGGCAGTACCAAGAGTTACAGCAGTCAAACTTGAAGGGAGTTGCCCAAACCAAGCCAATTTGCAAACACTATGAAGTTTGTTTTAAGTGGAATCATTAAGTATTACCTAATTTATGATGAGGTAATGTTCAAATGCCAAAAAACCCTCAACACTTTTTCCAGCAGAGTTTACAGATGCTATAAGGAGAAGAAGAAAAAAAAAAAAGGCTATTACCCAGAAGGAACTCAAAATATCAGAGGGCTACCTCATAAAGATAGTTTGCAATGTTCCTATTTAAATGTTTTGATCAAAACACATCAGTAAATTAAATGCAAAGGCTGTATGTTGATTAGAACAAAAGATAACATTACATTAAGATTAAAGTCTTGGTATTAAGTAAAGTATCTAAGCACTAATTTCAGTTCTGTAATATTTCCACCAATACTATTATCCCCATTTAATTAGGACATAAAAGTAAGTAAAGTTAATTTAGAAGGAAATTTCAAACAGCATTCCCATTTGATTTTCTAGTAAATTAACACTTTAAAACCTCTAATGGGCATCTTCAAAAGAAAATGTTATTAACAAAATATGTGATAATTAACATAATTAAACCTCTCTAAAGTATACATTTTTAACAGCAATTGTTCTGTTAAAAAACATGCAAGAGGAGTGAATCAAAAATCCCACTCCTCTCATAATGTAGATATGCATTCGATAGCATAAACACCAGGCAATTCCTCATGGATATCCACTAACCTACAAATCGCTAGCATTAACTCATAACAAGATTACTTTTTCTGGAACTAGATTAACTTTTGCACATTCCCTTACCCTCAAAATGAGCTCAGTAAATGGCTACGAGCGCTCCAATATCTCAAATTATGCAGTTATTAATTTAAAGAGGGAGCATATTCTCTGACCTTATCCCAAACTTATTCTAGTCCCCTCTTATTCCCCCAGTTTTCTAATACCTTCTCCGGCACGCCAAAAATCAGAGTATCACACGTTAGATCTAACTGGTAAAAAAAGATCAGCCCTATTGCAGTGTGTGACAGAAAACATTTTGCGATTCTTCAAGTTAGGACATCATGCTTCACAACGCACAAATATGTTGGTCATCCTCAGGCTTTATGGATGCACCACCTACCTGGGGAAGTCATCACATCTTTCAGGGGACAAGCCTGATGACCTAAAGTAGATCCTTTATGTCTTTTGTGCCCCCAAAAGATATATGTTCCCATTAGCTAGGATGAAGTAGCTAAACATTTTCATACTTTATCTGAGTTGCTTAAATGTCTCGAGCCTGCACAGGGAGCTGGCTATCTCACGATTGGGCCCGTGCTTCCTGCTCCCAATCAGCCCAGGATTACCTCATGAGCAAGGCCTCACGTAATTTCAGACAGGATGTGGCAGTGTCCTTTCATACGTTAAGCTCAGCACCAGGTGCAACAGCACTGCTGATAACAGGGAATAAAGGCAACTTTATTCACATTTGGCTTTCTCCCACATTTCTTGGGAGGGAAGGAAAAAAAAAATGAGGGAAGAAAACATGCACGTATCCCATTTGTATTTGCCTGTTTTACACAGACTTTGGTCCAAGGGTGATAGAGTCAAAGCTGAATGATATTTCTTTCCCAATATCTCTACTGAAGGGCAGGGAAGGAAGGAGCTGTAATCTGCCAGAGACAGAGCTCTGGGAGCACATTGTAGGTCACCAGAACGTTTGCAGCAGGATAGGCCTGATCTCCAAGAAGACCAGAACTTCCACCATCACCCCGGTTTCCACTTGCTCACAGACTTGGCAAGGGCAGCCCAAGCCTGTGCAAGTGGGCAGTGAGGAAGTAAGTCTGTGATCCAGCATGTGCAAATTAAGAAATAGAACTGCCCACAGGCATCCCGCTTCTCTGCCCTTCAATTCCTCACAACCCTGCAGACCCTTCCCTTCCACAAAAGGGATTCAATCCACAGATGTGGAAGGGCTCAATTACACAACATATTTTTAATGAGTAGGACTACTTAGGCCAACAGAATACCATGCAATTCTGCTTCTTCCTGACAGACAGGGAGCCATAATCTCAGGTGGAACCAGTGCCCATGATAGCAAGGATCACACTAGTAAAGGTCCAGCCCCACCATACCTGAGCGAGACGAGCAGGGCAGTCCCAGAGTGACAGCCAGAGTCATCCAAGAGCTCACTTTCCAGTGATAAGGCAGAGAGCACAAATCAGAGTCACAATGAAACCAGGGTAATCAGGTCAGACATAGCCCAGGGATCACTAAGGAGGTTCACGGTGACAAGACAGGCCCAAGTCCAAGCCAGGAAATCAGTCCGTGAGTCAGTATCAATAGCATCCACAGCCTGAAATGGGCATGACTGCAGCTGAGCTGTAGAGCAGTGATTCTCCAACAACTCTCATATGAGGAGTGAGCCCCCAGGACTGAGCTTAAATGATCCACCTGGCCAAGGGGTGGGGCGGGGTGGAAGGCCTCAGCTATGGCTGACTAAGGCCATTAAGGGTACTCAGGGGCTTGGCAACCAAAATGCAGTTCCGGCTGAAACTTTGTTGACAAGTCTCCTATGTAACAATAATTTACTCAGTCCCAGGGCACAAAGCCACTTCCCTGCCCCTCTATCTCAAATTCATTTATATAAAGCTTTAAGGTGCAGGATTCTGCATCCTCTTCCTCATTTTACTGTTCAGGAAGAAAGCTCAGTTCAGCTGAACTCCGGAGAAGAAAGATCTCTCGTTGACCAGCCTCACAAGGGCTCCAGCACAGGATAAACTCATGTAGGCAACCAAGTGAGCTGCAGAAGGCAGCACTTGATTCAGCGAGGTGCTTGTTAAATGGCACACACCTCAAACCTCTTTGGTGAGGAAGCCCAGTTGAGTGTACTGCAGTGCTCCTGCTGAGCATTGCTTCTGGGAAAGTGGAGGCTAAAGTAGTTCTCACAACCAAGTTGGGAAGGGGAACATGAGAGAGTTAATAAACTTCTTTCTCCAAAAGAAAAAAAAAAATCATTTGTTGCAAGAACTGGCTGAGTATTTGGGTTGTTATTTTCACTAGAGCTTTGCCAGCCACAGCTAATAGATATTACCACCTGAATCATGCACTGATTTACCAAATAAGTCATGACACTCCAGTAGTGTAACCTTATAGTATAGCAAATATTTGCCACCATCTGCAGTAAATTCAAAGCATCTGCTGTAACTTTTTCTTTTTTTTTTAAGAAAGTATAATAGCATACCCCACTGTAAATTCTTTTGATATTGTTATTACAATATTCTGCAATAAATAAAACAAACGCACAAATGTGGATCAGGTTAACAAAATAAATCAGCACAGCTTAGCAACTGCTTTAATTATTATTAGACGCACTTTGTCCTTTCTCTTACCTGTTGCCTTACAGAAATGTTTTATTCACCATAGACACCAAAGCTTTTCCTGCTCTGTGAATATCTAAATGTAAAAGGTGTTTTGGGGGGTTTTGTTTGTTGATAAAAAGCTCAGTTGTTCTTTCAACCTGAGCTGATTTTTTTTTTCAAAATAACTCAGAAATTACTCAATCTCTGCTTTCACTGAAACCTACACAGCTTCTATCATTGCCTGGATACGTAGAAGCCAGAATGACGTGCTTTATAAAAATTACAGCTGTAGGTATCAATGCTGTGTTTATCACCACAGTATCCAAGAAACTATCACTCTTGCACTAAGCCTAAGAGTTTCTCTCTATCCACCCACTAATGACAGTTTGGCTGATTGTGGGAAAGCCAGCAAATCTTGCTTTTTTGCTCTGTGGACAGACAAATTCCTGGGCATTTTTATCTCTTGTGGAAGGGGTTCAGTTACAGTCAACTGGCCTTCATCCAGGTACTGATCTTTCCCAGGCAAGGCAAAAAGCTGGAAACAGAGTCAATTGCCTCTGGTATAAAGAGGATGTGCAATGGCACGTTGCTAGAGTCCCAGTTGTCACACAAACTCCCCCAGCTGTTTAAGAAAGATGCTGAGCAAGATGAGATGAGACAAAAAAAAAAAAAAAAAAAAAAAAAAGAACAGGAACAGTGTTGGGAAGATGAACAAAATTGCCCCTTACAACAGCTCAGGAGTTGTGTGTTTTTTTTCTGAAAAGCACTGTCTCAAAACCTTTTTACAATTCTACAGTAAAATTGCAGCTTCAAAACCACTGGTGGTGGTAATAACAACAGCTGCCCTAGCCACAGGACCATAAACTTTAGCCAGTATCCAAGAAAAGACTAGAGCACTCATCACCATAAAAGTCATCATTTTGATGCCATCATTCCAGAGGTAGGATTCAAGATACCTGCAATAACCAGATGAAGTCAGAGTTAGTTATTTGTTAGCTTTTCAGCTAAAAAAGATAAAAGCACTACACTATTTTCAAAGAGTGTGCTACATGGACATGGGAATTTCATCCTTACAGATGGTATTGGAGGACTTGAAGCAGGCATAGGGCCCAGAAAGCGCATCCTGTTCTTATTAGAGCCATTTCAGGGACTAACCTTTTTCATGACTAGTAACCACCTTCCAGTTCCCAGATTAAATGTGTTATATATCTGTTCACCTTCCTTTGGGCTTTTAATTCCATATTTTGAAGTTTTTCCAGGTTTGTTTCACGGTGTTTTTTTGTTTTGGTTTGGTTTTTTGTTTGGTTTTGGTTTCTCCAGCTCTCACTTCAAACATAGTGTTTTCCTACCTTTTACTCATGATTTTAGAACAATTTGATTCCCTTTCAGCCTTGCTTATACTAGGCTAAACAAACTATACTCCCACAGGAGATAAACTCTGAGTATCTTAGGAACCCTTCTCCAAATTCATCTTCTTGAGTGCAGTTAGCTAGAATTAGCACATGGGGTAATCTACAGAGGGAAGATCTCCTTTCACATCTGAGAACACCATTTACAGAGATACTTCACATTTCTCAATCATCCCATAGCAAATACTGCATTCCAGGCTCCCTCCTACTTATCTAACTTCTAAATTATGAGTTTACAATGGAAATAGGATATTTATGAGTGCAACTTCACATTTTTCACTAGTACATTTAATTCCTTATCTTTCACTTTATTTCTCATGGTTATCTTAATTTCCCCATGGGAGATTTAAGGCCTTCTCTGTATTGCCAACGCATCTCACTTTTCCCCATCAATAACAGCATGTTCCAATTTTCATGTCTGCATCATTAAAGAAAAATCTTAAAACAAATCCAGAGCCAAAACTCATTCATGACGCTTTTCTATAGTAACTTGCTTTCAGCATGGTAGAATCTCTTTCAGTATAACTGCTTTCTCTTTTACCAGTTCCTAGCAGCCCTCTTCTTAACAATTTAAAGTAACAATTGCCTACATAATACCAGGGACCTCTTAAGATGCAACACAGAATATCTAACTCACTTCTTTTGTTTGAAAAATTAGATAACTTACAAAGAGGAAGTGATCAAAAGAGACTTATATGAAATACTTCTGGTAACGTTTTATTACCCTTTATTCCATCTTCCTTCCAATCTAAGCATCCTTTCCCTGCTTACTACAGAGTTTGGAATTTGGGATGCTCAGAACCACCTCTTTGTCAGACAAAAAAAAAAAAAAGAAACTATGCAGATATTTGTATGTCCCAAACTCCTGCTCCTCTCAATATTTAATTACAAGTTGCTCATTTTCAGCCACTACTCTTGCGAATTAGTTTGTCCAGACATCACAACATTATGGAGTCTCTTAAGCATAGAACATGCTCCAAAATACAAGGTCCTCACACAGAAATAATTTGCCTTTACTGAGCAGTCAAGATTTGAAGAAAGGCATTCTGGTTTGCCAGCAAGATTTACAACTCAAACATCATTGCGGGATGTGATTTAGTGTCTCATACCTGGTCAATGATGCGAAGTGTCTAAGCCCACCCCAGAACTGGATTTACATGACTTTTGCACCAAAACCCATCTGCTCATGTTCATTCACCTCTACTGTTTCAGTTTCCCTTACTTTTTCCTAATCTGTTGTTTTCTACTCTCAGATCACAATAGCAACTGAAATGCCACTTTTACAACAAAAAACTTCTGAGCACCAGGCATGTCTACAGGGACCAAAGCAACAACCACCCTAAGTAATTGTTAAATTACCAAGCATTAATGCTAATAAAAGTGATGGGTCCTCAGCTTTTGGAAGCACTAGACTTTACAGCTATGTAAAAGAAAAGCTAAAGTTTTGGAAAAGCTTCCTAAACAAAGACAAACACTGAACTGTACTATTTCTCTTCCAAATTTCATCTGTCTCTAAAGCCCAAACTTCTACAAACTATTTTCATTACTTTGTTATCTTTAGATATTTAATTAATTTGCACCAAAGTCCCCAGTATTTTCATTCCTTAGCATCCTGCTCAGTGTGGCCCCAGAGTAAAGAATACATATTCACTCTCTTAGAAGCTAGAGAACTTACCATATTTAACAAGAAGCATCTCTGACAGTAATTGGAGTTTTGTATCAAGGTAAATAAATGGTAAGATCATAAGAACATACTCTAGTGGCCACATGCATCCTGCAAACACTAACATCAGAGAGCGAATTTAACATACAGTCTCAGTGGATACGAATTTTCTATAAACAAACAATCTGAAGAAAGCTTCACTTTTGTCGTCTGTTATTCCCATCAAAAAGAAATGAATATTCTGTTTCATATGTTTCCTACCAGGTGGCTTCATTACTTACCAGCAGTCTTTTTTTCCTCATCATGTGTGTAATACCATAATATCCTCAATGACAACAGATTAACTTTCTTTCCTCAATACTAGCATTCAATGCAAATTATCCGAATTATTCAATATGCTGGAATGATGGTACTTCACAAGGGTATGTTGGAAGATGCGTTCCTCGTATCGCTTAAAACAACAGCTCACTTTTATCAAGGTACAAAGTGCTCACCTGCACAGTATTTATTCCCACAAGCCCAGAGCACAGAGTGGAGCAGCATACAGGGACTGGCACATTTGTAGTGGGATACCAGATGCTCCACTCTTCCCAGTCACTGACCACATGAGTCATTTACTCTCTCTGAACATGGGCTATCCCTCTGTAATACAGAGATAACAGCACTTCCTTGCTTCAAATGAAGTGCTGGAGGCATAAAAATTCCGAGACTGAGAGGTGTCTCTTGATGGTGAGGTAAGCGCCTTGAGCAAATAAGTGCCTGGATAACTCAACTCACTGAAGTCTGAGCACTGTGTTTAAAGAGTTAAGTTCAGAGCAGAGGGGAAGGCAAAGCAGGGTATGAAGGGCTCCTTTCTACACTCCTTGAAATCAGTAGCTTCAGCAGATACAGAACTGGCCTCTAAATGCTGAAGCTGTGCTAACGCATATGTTAAGGAGAAAGAAATAGTCATTTGGACTTGAGGGGTAAAAAAACGCAAATGCTGTGGCTTTGAAATAAAAGAGTAAAAAGAATAGGCTCAGGAAGGTATATAAATCCTCTTAGGCAGCCTCTCAATATTCCCTTTCCTGTAACTTCGTAGCAGGGCTTTAGCAAATGATCATTTCAAGGAGAATGGCCATACACTATCATCAGATAGCCATTTCTGGCTTCATCCTGATTAGAATGACAGTCAAGTTCAAGGCAGCTAACACAGCAGGTCCAAACAAACCTCTACATAAATATAGTCTCATTGTGGTGCCCCTGTTTAGGAACAGTTTTTGTTTGCTTTAAGCTTATTCAATTAGAGTTTTGATGGATACCAAAAATAATAATAATAACAATAATAATAAATAGATTTGCAGTACACCAAGAAGGGAGATAGGTTTAGGCTGGAGTGGAAGATGCAGATGACTCCTAAACTAGAGAGAACATCTGAAAGCTTTTTTAAAACACATAATTGCTATCAAATATCCTAGTGTAAGCCCAGGAAATTAAACATTTTCAAAAGATTGAACCAGCAGTGCAAAACCTAATACTGGGGACAGCCCCTTTGTACAGGTCTGAGAAATAAAAGGGTCAAAAGTGCTTCTTCATGGAAGAGGACAATTGTGAAGGCAAAGAACAAGCTGGAATTGTTCAAGCTGCTCCACCGTGTTGTAGGGGGCAGACACAATCCCCAGGCAGCTGTCAGGGTTGAAACAGGGCAAAGACAGATCACAGCTATATTTGCCACCTCCTTCCGCAGACCTTTAACACTGCTTGCCTGACTCCAAGCCCCCTCTGCAGCACCACTGCCAACTTGCAGCCATCCACCCTATGCTTCAACCCGTCCCAGGTGGGGAATGCTCCCTCCAACTACACAGCATGGCTTGCAGTAGCTGCATTATTATTTGCTTACCATGGTGGCAAAGTCCACTTAACCTTTTCACAGCCATACCATGAAGACAGGAGGTACCGTATTAGTTATACCTACAAGTTGCTACCATCTGCAGTCAGTTAGGCGAAAAGGGAGGTGAGACATCCACTTCTCTGCTCAGCTGTGTTCATTTTGTTGACTCACATGCTCTCTCACCCCTTCCCCACTGGTTTACTGCATGGCATTTGACACTGAGGTCCTTCCCGCAAACATGAGTTGGGAACTGTCTTCCTCACGATGCCTCAGGATCCGTGTGCAAAATGGGCCCTACTCCTGGGCATCGCTAAGGACAGGGCAGGACCCCTTGCCCACTTCCACCCTGATTTACCTCCTTGCAGCCTCCCAGGGTGGTACAGTCTCTTATGATATTCTTCGCTGGAGCTCAGGAAAATTAGGACACTCTCAACAAGCAGAAGGAAGTCAAGTGTGAAAGTCTGTCCCCATCTGCTCCCCTCCATTTTAAGATTTTAATTCCTTACATTCCCAATAGAAAGTCAGTCTCTAAACTCTGAGTTATCCAGAGTGAAAAATAAGCATCAGGAATTCCTGGTTGCTTTTGCAAATGTTGCAGTATTTCTAAGAAGCTGACAAACACCTCTGTTCAGCTAACTTGTCACTTATCTTTGAGGTTATGTTGTCATTGTTATTGGTGATGTCCAAGGACTTTCCATAGAGTACCACTAGAAAAGCCAGTGATGAACATCTCTGCATCTTGGGCCGTGACAGGAGTGTGCCAGATGTACATTTTAGAAAGCAGGGCATGTATCAGCCTCCTCGTAGAGCCTTGTCAGAACATTTGATTAACGGTGACGTGCTGGAAATCTTAAGCAAAAACCACGGCCCCTCGCAACTGTTCTACCCAGATCAAAGCCATGTGGCCACAGATACTCAGCACCAAATGCAGTTTCTGAAGCTCTTCTGCCACTCTGAGTGTTTGAAACCAAAAGGATTTCAGGCTAACAGGAGGTTTAGGAGTCATGGGTTTTTAGCCCCTGAATTTTAAGAGCATAAAGATTCACATTATACTGCAATGATCTGAAAAATCCTAAATGTGCAATGAACACCTTACCTCAATTACTTGGTATAGAAGGAAGAATAGGCTTTCCAGTCCTGCTCCATGGCCCACAGGTTAATGGACTAATCCAATAAAACAATAGGTTATAATAGGAGTCTCAATACAACTAATATCATAAAACTAATGATGATCTGTTTCAGATGGAGCCACTGAAGAAACTAAAGCATTAAATATTTTCCCCATTTATTTAATCATATTGAAGATTTCAGACATGTAAAAGTATAATATTACATGTATGCACTTGCATGCACACAGACAAATCCACATGGAGAGATCCATTTAAAGTCATTAAAATGTTGTATGGCCATATTTCCCTCACTCATTACATGGAATGATATTAATTTCTATACCAGAAGGATTACTTCTGAAGGAGCTTAATATGGGTATCTTTCTAACAGAATACCTGCTGAAAGAGACTACAGTATGCTACAGAGAGAAAAACAAAACAACAACAAAACCAAAAAAAACCACAGATGTGCTTTGCAGTAGAGAAAGCCATAAAAAAAAATCATGCACAAACCAGCCAACTATCTTCCCTCCCATTCAGAGTTCCTGAAGAAAAGACAAGTTAAACCAATAGCCTTGGCTTCAGTTAACTTTCTGGGAAACAAACAAACAAAAAACATGAAAGAGTGTCACAGTACAAGACTTTAAAGTCAATGTCACCATTCCAACAAGCCACAGCCTAGCACAAACCTAAGACTTGATAATTCCAGTTCACTCTTTCTAAGGGCACGCAAGAGCACATCAGTAGTGAGCCCACTGTCCAAGGGCCTGGGTGGGTGGGTGCTCAAAAAGCATTGGTGCTCCATGGGGTAAGGTCAGGAGTAGACAAACAAGGATTTGTGAGGTAATCGTCTTCCAGTGGGGAAGACAGACTGGTCTGAGATATAGGAGCAAAATTAACTCCAGCCACTGTGAAGTAAATGGAGGAGGAAGACTGAATAGAGTAAATGGCACACTACTAAAAATGTTATTTGCCCCCTATCTCAGCAGATTTCTGTAAGGTCGTCAACACAGCTAGGTGCAATTGGTCATTTCTAACTGGGCTTACTACCTTATTTTGGAAATGAGCTTTAATTAAAGCATATGAAGTTGGTGGTGTTACCTCCCACAGATCCTCATGATCTCATGAATCCTATTTTGTCTCTAAACTAAAATTTAGTGAGGAATTTTCCCTATGACAAGACATACTCCTGTCTGTCTTGCCATTGTCTTCATGCTTTGAACACATTTCTCCAAGATCTAACCCAGCAAAAACTCCTCTGCTGCTGCATGAAACGGTATGATCAGAAAGGACAGATTTGCAAAGAGGGAAGGAGATTCAGTCTGAATTTACATTTAGGAAGACACCTACTGTTGAGGTGAAACAGAAGCATAAAACGTAAAGCATCTCAGTGACCTCCATAACTGTCCATTCATTGTCATATCCTTTCCTGTCAAGAGTTTACCCATATGCAAGAAAAAAATGGTGACCTGCAAACAGGATGGCCCCTTCATCTTTACCACTGCATTGAACCACCACTGAGGGCCACCGACCAGTTCAGAATTAGAAAAGTGGTAAGGCAGGTCCAACACAGAAGTACCTGTTCCAAAGTTTTATTTCCTGCAGTTCACATTAAAACTGGCCCTTAATTACTAACATTAATGATTTATGACAATAATACTGAAGGATCACATGGAGAGCCATGGGACCTGACAGAGGGATCTGGATAGGCTGCACTGCTGGGCTGAGGCGAATGGGATGACGTTCAACAAGGCCAAGTGCCAGGTCCTGCACTTTGGCCACAATAACCCCATGCAGCGCTATAGGCTTGGGGCAGAGTGGCTAGACGACTGGGAAGAGGAAAGGGACCTGGGAGTGTTGATCGCTTGCAATCCAAGTAACAGAGCAGGAGAAAAGGAGTTATCTTCATGCTGCAGATGGAGAACTGCACCACAGAGAGAATAAAGTGACTTGTTAAAGAGGAACTAAACCAAGAACTAAACCCAGATTTCTCACATCTTAGTCCATTCCCCAAACCATAGCTGATCGTTTCCCACACAGCCTTGGAAGACTTTCACTACTAAACTCCTCTGAGCTTGCTGCATTTTGGCCCTTTCCCACGTGGCCCCGTATGCTTTTCACTTCCCTTCATCTAGCTGGCTGTTACAAATGCTCTTTCCTTGGCCTCTCTGAAGCATTCTGTGGACAGGCATCTGTTATCCTTTCAAAGAAATGGGACCCTCAAGTCCAGCTTCTGCTCCCTACAGGAGTGCTGATGCCCCTGGTGTCCCATTAGCAAAGGCACACTCTCTCCCAGCCTCACGGGTGTGCTGGCTGAGCAGCTGTCCTCCTCAGGAATGTGCAGTCAAAGCAAATTAGACGTGTTCATTTGTACGGGCTGCAAAAGCCATGTGCCTCTTCACTTTATCTACAGACTTGGGCAAAACACTTCACACCCATCTATGTTCTTATGCCTCTACCACTTCTCAGGCATGCATCAGTCACCTTTGTAGCTGAAGAACCTTCCTCCCTTATATACATCATCTACTCTGACTCATACAGTCCCCATCTCCTGCTCTTCATCCAGTTCTCTTCTTGCTTAGCCAGTCTTACAAATCTCTATCAAGCCTCTGTTACCAAAGCATGCCCCTCAGTTGCTCCTTTCCTGCCCATGATGTCTGTATCTCTGCAAGTGCCTCTGAGACCCCCCTTTGCTGCTCCCTCAACCTTTGAAGCTTAAAATGCATCATTAGTGCTCAATGTCTTTGCTCTGCTTCTGGGGAAGTATCACAGCTCCAAACACCTTCTGTGCCAGCAGACTCAGCTGGATTGATTTCCCTTGCCTTCAACTCTCCCACTGTCCACAAGGGATCCCACTTGAACGAAAGCCAGAAGCCCTGCTCGGGGAGCAGCGTCAGCCATATGCTGTTAGGCCTCTGCATTTTTCTCGAAGTGCGATATTCAGCCATGCGCTGCCACTTCAGAGTCACAGCCAGAATTAATAACGTACACAGGGACACCTTCTCTCTTCTCACCTTTGATTATCGCATGTACGTTACATGTGTTTATGCAGCTATTTTCTTGATGCTGACTGAGATATATGCAGTCTTATAATGCTGCAGTATATTATTTTTCACTATTTGTTTTCAGGCTGGAAAAATGCCATAAAAACTGTGAAGAAAATTGAGAACAGATCCTTTCAGCTGGTGTAAATCTAGATACCTCCATTGATTTTGGTGGATTTATGCCAATTTCAACAAAATGAAGATTCAGCCCTTAAAAATATCAAGTCATATGTTTTGCACATCTTCCATATTCCTAATAACGTGATTTGATGTGATTTTCATTTCATTAAAACTTCGCAAGTTATTTTTGTATGGAAGGAAATTAATGAAAATCTTATTAATCCTGGACAACTTTCTTTGCATCTGACACTGACGCAATACTTGGAGATTAGAGTGAAAAAATAGTGTGGTTGAATTCAAGTGTCTGTCCCACCAATCTGAGTTTTACCCCCAAAACGGGTAGATGAGGTCACACGCTAAGAGTTTCACACTATCTTTATTAAATTACTATGTGTTGATTCCCTGTCTTGCTTTTTAAATGTAAGGTGACAAAGATCACTGTAATCTACATTTAATGAAACATCATATCTCCTGTGTATTCTCATTGATCGCATCTTTTCTTATCATTTTTAAGCGAATATTGTGCTTTTGAAATGACAGAAGCTCCTTTCCTTGAAGAAACTCTTGCTGTCTGCCAGTGATCTTGTTATATGCTTTGAGAGCCTGTTCCATTTGTAATTACAGTCAAACTATCAGGGACTTCTTGAATCACAGAATAGCTGTCCAGCAGCAAAATTTTGTCAACACAATGCACCATTCACTGCCTTCTTTGTAAAAGTCACACTGCTGGGATTGGCATTTTACTGTTTATTTTCCTCAACATGGAGATTCACTTTGAGATCAGTAAGGAAAAAAAAAATAAAGTGAACCATTTCTTCAAAAAGGTGACGAAGAAATTACTGAAAGAAAAAGTTTCATGAGAACCTGACAAAAACTGGCCTGAATTGCCATCTAGCTGAACCACCCCAGGTAGCACTCCCAAGTAATGGATTTATATTTCTGGGAAGCAGGTATTCAAATATTAAGCATGGGATCCCAATTCAAGCCAGACTTTTGCCCAAGTGTTTTTCTGAGCACTAGAACATCCCTTGTTCTTTAGTAGGAGGATTCTCCTGAATTAAACTTAGAATTGCTGCCATAACTCTCTTCTATGCCACCATTACTCCTCTTGCAAATAGAATAATTATATTTGGTTGCATTGTATTTGGTTGCTGATTTCAGAAATTTATCAATATTTCTTCAAAGTTCTGGAACAGGAACAGATGCTGCAAATTCCCTAATGCACTTAGCATGTCAGAATTTAAACAGCCCCAGTAAAATATCTGAATTGAGATCTGAGATCCAACGCTTTGACAAGCGTTATTTAATGCTGTGGTCAGGGGGATGATGTTTGCAATGTTATCCTGAGAAGGGGTCAGTTTCTAAGAGGACTGACAGACTGCACTTCATTTGTTAGAGCAACCCCACCGAAACCAGTGGACATGACCGTATTGCATCTGTTGAGTGAAACAGGTCTGGTGGTATCACTCATCTCATCTCCTAAGGCATCAGTCTGTCTTGCGCAGAAAAATACCAGATGTCATCTAGAGCCTTTTCTGAACTTTATCAACTCTTCTCTCCTGTAATTTTTACTCATCTCCCCTGCAAAGGTCTGACTCACTGTTTCCTTCTTTCTTTAGATTGTTCAGCCTCCAGGAGGGAGCTCTGACTTAGTCACGACTGTGGACAGAAAGGCTCCAGATTTGTAGTTCCACCCTACTTATGCTTGACAGCAACCTGAAACAAAGGTTTGTGTTAAAGTCAACATTACCGCAAACCTCAACACATCATTATGTTTGTATAGTTGAAGATCTTAGAGACTTGCATCGTTTATTACCCAACTCAGCATTATCATCTGTCCAAAAAATAAAGGTCCTGATTTATTTTGCAGGGCAGAAAACAGGGAGAGCCTTCAGTCAGTGCCATTCAGTTCAGCCTTCCATTTGCCCTGAGAAATGTGAGATTACTTTGAAATCATTGTTGTATTTGTTCAGAGAATACAATCCCTCTTCTCAGAAAAGAATCATAGACCTTGCTCACTGCTTTTGGAAGGAGGGAAATGCAGCAAGAAGAAAGTGTCCAGTTGTGTCAATTCTGCCATTTGCCAAGCACTCGGGACCACGTGGTCCACACGAGGCCCAGATCAGCGTAGTTAAACATGAACTTCACTGTGGCATCATTTCAGGCTTTGAAGAACAGCAAGATACAAGACAAAAGGTTTTGAGTCTAAAAAAAATGTACTCTACAACTATGAAATTTCAGTCCTGACAGCAAAGGCAAGTCAAATTATGGTGCCTAGACTATTCTCTTCATAATGCTTCCTTAGGGTCTAGAGCAGCCGATCCCTGCACCTCCTCAGACCTGCCATTTTGTCCTGAGATCTTCCAGGGAAAGCTTCCTTGACCAAAGCTCTAGCCTACCTTCCTCCAGCCAGGGAGGGAACAGCAGCAACCACCCCCAAGTCTATTTTCTACATCTTTTTGGCTCATAGGCCAGTTTCTTCTGGCAGGCCTGTGCAGGTGTTGACAGGAGTTTGAGCGTTGGGTCCCTCTAGGCCAACGCCTACAGAGATAGAAAAGGGTGAGCCCTGGTAGCTGGCTAGAAAGGAGAGGCCTTTCATCCTCTACAATGAACCCCATGCAAGCAATCTGCACTTCTGGGTCAAGCAATGGAGTCTTCCCCTGGAGCATGCCATGGTGCTCCCATCTTATGGTCCCAAAAGATGGGGCCAAACACAACAGCAACCTTTTCTTTCTCTTCTCCTAGGAGTACTACAAAGCCCTTTTCCTCTGTGCTGTACATACACCTGACCTTTCAGAATGACTGCAGTTCATACCTTTGACAAGCAAAATTCTTAATTACAATGCAGAGCCTGCACAGATTCTCAATCTGAAATAATTCCTAAATTGTAAGTATACATAAAGCCTGTAGCATTTAAACATTTGCAGCCATGTCTTCACCCAGAAGGCTCTTGAATCATTTTTCCAAGGTAGAGTTTTTTTCATGGTAACTACATCTTGTCAGAGATATGAAGTGAAATATTGGCGTCTTCCATTTGTGAGTTGATTATAGCTAATGGACTCATCACGATCATAGGATTTTTTTTATTTTTTTTTTAACTTCATATTACCCAATCATGGAATGTAGCAGCACAAAATGCAGTCTTTATTCTTTATTTCATTCAATATAGTAAGTATTCTGAGTAGCCCTTACTGACAATCTGATTTCTCACAAAGGAGTATTTGCAAGGTGAAAGATGAATATTCTGCGAAATAGTTTACTTGTCATCAGTTTTGTGTTCTTATATCTCAGGCTGAGACATCCTCTGACAGATAAGTTCAGTCATCAGAGGAAAGAACAGCGGTGCCTTTCTCAAAGGCTAGACCACACTGCTCCCGTGTGGTTTCTGTGGAAAACAGAGGATGGACTGAAACGATGCTGTTCTACAGAGAAACTCCTGCTCCTCTGCTTGTACAAACCTGAGGCTTCGTGTGTTTCTTACATGGCACTATGCATTTTCTCGACACCTGACAAAATACAAACTGACAGTGGCAAATTTCAAGCAGATACGTTTTTTTCCACTCTAATGCCGATGGCCAGTACAAAGTTGCCTTGACTAGTGAGGCATTCAGCCACCAGCGCCGGGTGATTAGCACTTGGGTAACCATTTCACACCAGAACTGAAGGAAGAATCCTGCACCTTCCAAGATCTCTTCTCAGACACTAAAATCGGAGGGTTTTTGTCTGCTTCACACCAGAGAGAGATCTGCATTACACCTGCAGCACCAGTCTCCATGAGAAATGCTGCACGTCGGCACCCCAGCCAGGCTGTGTCTGGCGGCATTTGCCATTTGGCTGCTGTTCTCACACATCACAGGCAGTGGGCATGATTCCTGCAATGATTTGAACCCAAAGGCTGCAAGCGTCTTCAGAAAGAGTGCAAATATTTTCCTCCTGAGAGAGACGTCTGAGAAGTCAAAAGCTATTGATGAGCAAACACCGGCCCAGCAGAAAGTACTTCCAGGATCAAGTCCTTAATTTGCAAAATATTTACTCTGTAATACACATTTATATCAACTGAGGTGACAGATGCAATATAAGGCATTATGGAATCATAACCATTAATGCCAACTGCAATAGAAAAATGACTGAAAAAATAATTGTATGCTAGATATACTTGTTCTTTGAGTCTGTGTTAAGACCAATAGTGTTTCCTGTAAATATGACATTCAACTCCTCTGAGCTTCACACAGCCAATTTTACATTAATTCAGTGGATCCTTTTCAGAATGATCTAAATTGTTTTCTTTCTTATTCTCAAACCATATCTGCAAGAAGATGGTAAAAACAGCCGCTATTTTTCAGAGTAAGAGCATTTTTAACCCATTCCATCAGAAAGGCCTGTCTTCCTTAAATTCAAACTCAAAAGCTATTCCCCTGTATGTGGAGAACATGCAGACAGGAGGGAGGGAACAGGGGAACGAAAGAGACCTAAAGGAGAAATAATGCCGTATAGAAACAAGCTTTACAGGAGAAGTCTCAAAGAAATCCCAAAAAGCTAATTCTACCCAAATCCCCCACCCTTTCTATGGAAAACCCAGCAGGCTGGAAGCTCATAGGAACAGAGCAGACGAGTTCAGCACAGGGAAGGCAAGAGGGAACAAATCCCTGCTGGTTGTGGAAGCAACAGCTATCCCAAAGTCTGCTCCTGTAGTATCATCTCGGACTGCCAGCAGAACTCATTCCAATTAAAGAATACATTTGTCAATTAGACAGAATTGTTTTATCTTAGAACTAAATAAGAGGATCTGTCAGTGTACTGCCGAGTTTACTTCTAGCATGTACCAGGTCTTAACCACACACACACACAGAGGACAGAGCATAATGAACACGGACTTAAAAGTTCAAATGGTTCATAGGCCCTCAAAAGGGATGAATGGCTCTGAAGGAGACGTTATGGTGCATCAAGCAAATCCTCCTTAGTTTACACAATTACTGACCCGAGACATCACAATTATTCCTTCAGAGCCATTAAGGGTCAAATGTGTTAATCCCATTGCCACCACAGATTATTTGTTATACAGTTTAGTGAGTAGAATAAGGAGGATGTTCTATGGGAACTGCACACTCATCATATGGTGACTGCATCTCTCCCCTGTGCCACATTGTGGTCATGCTAAATTGTGGTCAGGGGCTTACACTAGGGATGAGATACAATGAGAGATGGAGCAGGGAGCTGGAGTAGGAGGGAGAGGTATGCAGCCACCTGTAGGCAACACGCTGGGACAACACAGCTGCTCTCCTCCCCTGGTCCAGCTGTGGAGAAATGGGAATGGAGCTGGAGAAGAGTCATTTTCCTTCTAAGTGCAACAGGCTCACAGAGCACCTAGGAACAGCTTCTGGTACAGGGAATTGTGGTCACCAACCTTTCTACCTGAAAGCAGGAAGCAGTTTTTGTATCCTCCACGTGCAAAACTCAGTGGCAAGCGGAGGTTTAAGCAGAGGTGAGCTGACGACCTACCAGCTATACCAGCTGCAGGAAGACGACTGCCCTGGGGTACTCTGCAACCCTTCCTGCAGCACTACCAAGCAGCCAAATGCACAGGAGCGAGACCTCTCCACGTGCCAGTTAGACCTCTTGGATGGACACACAAACCTCTCAGCTGTGTACTCCAAACACCTTTGTGTACATTTTTTCCTAAAAACACTCTTACTTTCCTTACCCTCTTTTGGGGTAGCGCCTTAAAGAAGTGGTTTGTCGCAACTCAAAAAGCAAAACCCCCAGCAAAGAAATGAAGCCTTCAGCAGCCTTCCTCCAAGGAAAAACTGCTGACATGTAACAGCTGAGATATAGATCAACAGAAATCAGCATTTCTGAAGTTAGTTTTAGCACAGGGCAGAAAGGAATAACTAGTCAATTCAAGTTTAATCTCAGTGGAATTCTTTACCTTCTCTAAAGAAAGGAGAGCAAGGATGGTCAAGATAAGAATTGCTTGGAATGCCTAAAATAATTTAAAACTTTCTTTAGGTATCTCAAGTTCATCCATGATAAATAATTTGCTGAAAAGCTAAGCTGAAACTAAATCGCTTTGGCTACACTGGGCTGTTGATTTTTGACTGAATTTACCATTAGCTATAAATTGATGTTCCTTCTGAAAACGATGGCACAGTGAACTATGAAGTCAGTCATCTCCTCAGTGGACATAAAGGGAATTGTGCCTAACCCCACAATCCACCAGCTGGAATAAATGACTCTGCTGTTGGATTACAACATGCAAAACATTGAGGCAGTAAAAGAAATGATCCTTTAACACCATAACAGTTTGTCTGAAAGCACTCCAAAAACCCATATAACTCTATCGTGACTGCAGTCTTCTGCGTCATTCCTGTGGAGCACAGGTACACTTTTAATCATGGTATAAGCAGAGAGGATATAAATAAAAATAGGACACAACACAAGGATGAATATAAACCATTTACTGCATCATCTCTCATTACAGAAACTACCCTGCGGTTCCTGCTTTGCTCTGCTACTTGTAAGCTATATAATTGCTTGTCCCCTGACAATGCTATTTATGTTGCCTCCTCTCACACTATACATTACTCTCTGTCCTGTAGGATATACACGTATATGCTAATATATTATTAATATGATAACACTGGGCCTCATTTTCTTGCAATTTTTTAATACTAAACTGGTAACAGCTGCACTGCAGCTTCTGTTCAACTGTTTTTCAGTAGCAGAAAACTTCCAGGGGGCAGAAAAAGGGAATGGGAAGAAAAAGTCTTCACTTGGGGCTTGAATTGGCCTCCAAAATATCATCAAAATACTGCCTAAAAGATGTGTTTTTGCAAAGTGTGGGAAAACCCTTCAGTGATGTATGGGTTACTCAGTGGGAAGAAAGTAGATTTTGGCTATACGTACACATTAAACTGCACACAAGCCTAACATTTATAAATTTCCCTATAGAGAGGTGAATATTACCAGAGACCTGGGAGGGAGATAGGAGGCAACTGAAGACAGAAATACAGGAAAATGGTAATTTTAGCATGCACCAGGAAAAAAAAAAAAAAACACTTTATATTTGTTCTTTCCTTAGAGATGTACAAAATTTCAGGAAGCGAGCACAGCAAGTTCATAAGTAGGATAACTTACCTACAAAGTCAAGTTTTATAGTAGCAACGAAACTTTTCATAGCTCCTAAATAGTGTAAGGAGAGAAACTGGATTCTCTGTTTTCTGTTCTTTTTGTAAAGGTAATGAAGCCCAGATTCAGCAAAGTACTTGAACAGGTTCTTAAATGGTAAGCAAGAATGTTATCTCAACTAACTTGTACGGAAAGAGTCAGAAGATTCAAGCTAAGCATGACTTGAAAATAATTTTTTGAATTGATACCATTCATCTGACTGAGCAGATGTAAAACATGAGTAAATACTAATATGGGGCTATTATTCATTTTCCTTCTTTCCTCAAACCCACAAATTGACAACTGTACTCAACAATGTTGGGAAGACAAAGATTTTCCACTCACTTGTTTTTATGCACAAGAAACTCAAAGTAATATTTTTTTTCTTATAACTGCTCTCCTGCGATGGGAGGAAAACTCTTGTTATGCTTTTATCTTGAATTCAGTAAGTCCTGTGAGAGGTGATTGTTTACACTTGGCCAAATGTTTCCACATTTGTGCCAATTTTAAAACCACGGATTTGTTCTTCTCAGTGATTATTGATGCTGAGATGACGACCACATTCTGTGCTGTTCTCATCTACTTACAAGTATAGATAAGCTTTCTACCAAAAGAATTCCTTTTAAACCTGCAAGACAGTAACATCTTTCACATGCAATGCAAAGGGAACATAAACACAGATAGCTGCTAAAGACCTGACTTTGTAATTACCATTATTTGTAATAAATGTTTTTAGTTTAGCCTAGATATAAATAATTCACAGCTGTATATTCAAAAAACTAGTCAGAATCTCATGTCACTATCCATAATTTATTATGGATATCAGTCCCAGGTGTCTGCTGTTGGAAGTGATCAGTGAAGACAGACTATGGACAGGATTTGCTTCCACTTACACCAGTACAAAAGAGTCAAGGTTTTATTTTATGAAAACAGCAGGGAAAGATTTGGCCCAGAACTTCAGAACATTTTTAGTTGGAGGAATTACAATACCGACAGGACAAACAGAAAGGCCTGCTGTATGCCTCCTGTTCTGTATCTCCTCTTGGATGACCTTGAACCATTTTCAACTTCCCTCAGCTTCTGAACTGTTTCGGGTCGCAAATTCCGTGGCACAGACCAATTCACACTGATGCTCATATCTCATCTTAGCATCACTGTTAATGCCAGCTACATCAGCTGACCTATCCCAGCAGTTATAAAGGCACCAGGGCAGCAGGTACTGCAGCAAACGCAGAACTTGGAGCATGTAAGTAGCTTCCTTTACTTCAAAGAGAAGTGTTCTGCTGGAACAGGGATATGAAGGCCATAACTGTCTTTAGGGGTACAGGTAAGACTATGACGTATATAAACGATTACTTCAGCAGTGTGAAGGATTCCTCAGACACCTTTTAGTCACTTTCCATCATCAGAAAGTTTCTTGCTGCTCTCACCTGCGTAACTGTTTCCTTCTCATGAACCTGTATTACAATACAGCTAGCTCAATGCTGTGGATCACTGAAATTAGCTACTGGACATTTCTAAATTAGAAAATTAAACGCTCTGCAAGAAATTCCAGTTTCAGACACTAAGATCTAACCTCATCACTTGCAGGCTAGTCAAGTAATCAAGAGATTTTCTACACAAATATCACTGAGCCCAACTGCTGCTTCTCAGCCTTTTTGCAGACCAGCCCAAGTGTTTTTAATCCCGCCTTTCTACCCATCACAGGACATAAAGGTTTCCACTGTATGTTCTGAGAGCTATGCAAAGCTGAACTGACAAGCTCACTGAAATTTCTACAAAATTTCTGTGAAAGGCATCTGTAAATAACAAAGTCTGTCAACACTTGCTGTTCTACACTGATTGCCAACATCTCACTCCTCTCAAAATAAATACCTCCTACAACTACTTTTAGTTGGCTGGAGTACTAGATATTTAAATGTAAGTTTAAAAAAAATCAAGTTTCCAATGTGAATTAATGATATTTGTTCACCATTAGAGAGAGACCTGGAGTCCATAAAACAGACCCAAAATATCAAATCAAAGTATGTTGCTCTCTGTACATAGAACTGCTGGGCTTGAATGGACTTCAAATGGCACCTCATCCTTCCTCAAGTGATTTATGACAGCTGCTTCATCATGCTGTTCTGCACACAGTAGTCCGCAGTGCATTTCCAGGTTTCGTTAAATCCTGGATAGAAGATAACCCATTCATTATTTCCCGTTTCTAAAAGTCTGAAAAGCAGAAGTATCCAAAAACCAGTACAGGCAATCATTCCAAAGAGGAGGAACACATTCAGCAGTAATAATTACTGAGCAAAAATCAAGCAGCTAGAGCAGAACACATATATCCCATTTCAGAGCATTCTTTCTTGACAAAGAAAGAAAATAAGCAAGTGTTTTAAGGAACAGCCATTTAGTATATCCCTCTTAGGCAGAAATCAGCCATGAGACTGTAAAATACTAGGTGAAAGCAAACACATACCACGACATAGAAACCACACTTCAAGTGTTCCGGCACTATGTTACAGACAGGTATACCAACACAGAGTTATCACTATGAAGAGTACTATACTGAAGAGTATCTCCCACTAGAGATGAGTAATTATGCAATGCAAGACTACTTTTACCCAATATCACCCATTTAATGGTATAATCACCTAAGGAACTTACCCAAAGTCTCTTAACGAAGTGCATGGAGTACCCAAGAAAAGATCAAAACAACATGATTAGCAAAGCAAAAATGAAAATGATAGAAATCTTTGAAGAGGATTAATACACATGGGTCCAGCTGGCAAGCTCCATCCCAAAGACCCAGCCAAATATTATGCCTCAAATTTGCAAGAAAAATGCTACTGTCTGATCATATCCTTCTTCCATCTACAAACAAACACCAGAATAATCCAGCATTTACATTTTCTCTGTCTGCAGACTCATCACAAGTAGTAAAGTCCATCTCCTTCCTGTTACCAAAGGTATGAAGAGCTAGACACTTGCAAAATCACTTAAGACAGCAGGTCTGTAGGGAAATAGAGACGCTTTCTGCCAACCAACTCTTTTAAAGTATTAAGAACTTTAAAACAAGCTCTGGCCGTGCTTCTGTTGGCTGGACTTTTACTATCAAACAGCCTGAAGGGCCACGTTACCATTTCAGACAGACTCATCGATAGAGGGAGAAGTACATTTTACAGTATAATCCCACTTTATAAACTCACATTCAAGAAGGATGGAGTTAAAAACCAGTTCCAGTTCAGCTGCTGATAGAGAAATAGGTCCTTTCAGGTGAAATAAGTCTCACTCAATTGCCCCAACGTTACTTACAAAGCCAAACTGAGCGTTAGCACAAGCAAATGAAACTCTGCTATGGATCACAGCCTTCCCATCCCATAGCCAGGAGCCAGAGGGGCAGCTGATGTGGACGACTCTATAGGAGGAGGATGGTCCTGTGTGAAGCAGGAAGGAGCTCAGCACATCTGCCCTGCAGACAGAGCAATGGCTCTACCCGCTTCACGTCGTACATCATCCCCCAAAACCTCACAGAGTGCAGAGACAAGGACAGGAGCTGCACAAATTCCCACAGCATCGCTGGCCCTGGCAAAGACTGCGTCACATCAGCACCATCCAGCTCAGAGGCCAAAATCCCCTCTCCAGTGAGAGGGAGGCATGCAACCGTGCTTGATTTAAATTCTTATCCTCTCATTTGATAAAGCACAGCACATCATTATAGCCATCTTTTCAATAAAATGGAACATTTATTTTAGGCACAAAAACAGGCAACTTAATTATGACCCTTCTGATGAGATAGTTCCTAGGTTTTCTATCAACATGTTCCCAGACCCATTCCCAGGGGAATTCAGTGGTAACATGAAGAGCGTGACCGTTTATTTGGCTTAAGGAACACATTAATTTATCTGGCTTATAGAATTTAAACATCTGACGAATGACAGTGTGGTTGATTTTATTCATCAGCTAATTGCTTTGCCACCTGGAGCTGCAGCTTTATATATTCAGCTTATAAAAGATCTGAAAAGGATCTCAATTATTCTTTAATTTGTTCCTTGAATATAAAGTAGGAAAATCTGGCTTAATCAAACATTGTCTCAATTCTATTGGGATATGTCTAGTTACCTTATAACAAGGTAAGCTTTCATTTAATCATATGATATGATAATTTCCCACTTTCAAGCCAAGTATCCTCTTAGTTACAATCAATTTTCCACTGAAAAAATAAACATTGTCTCTTTACTGAAATCCCTGTAGAGGAAAATAGTCCTTTTAATGCAACTTGCTGTTAGTACAACCATCCTAGGAATTTTTGTGTTGGAATTCATTAAACCCCCTAATTTAGCAGTGACGGGCAAATTGTGATATCCTGAGTTTTTGGAAATGACTCTTAATGCGCAGGGCAACTTTCAGCTTAGTTGAAAGGCTGATAATGAGCATTTGGGCAGAACAGTGGAATCAGCTAAATCTACCTTTTTACCATATAATAGAATTTTATCTCATAAGAAATTCTGTGAAAATTCAATGGCCAATATTCTTTGTAAATGTAAAATTTGAAAGCAAATAAAGAGGAGAGAATATATGTCAAACAAAGTAGCTTTTCTCCAGAAATTGTGTTTAAAAAACCCTGTGTTTCCATACGCAGATTATGAAATTTATATATATCAACAGTCTTGCACAGTCATAAAATGATATTTGTCCACAACTCCACACCCCAACAAAATATTTCCAAACAACGGAGCACATTCACCCATTAACAGAGAAATCCAGATTGTACAATGAGCTATGGAAAGAGTGGAAGGAAGATAAAGAGTAGTCTGTGTGCCTAGGAGAGTGCAATAGTATGGAGTTTGCTACCTGAAAATGGTAAGATGAATTAAGAAGTTGAAGACACCGCCACATTGAATGTGAAGCAAGTATAAGTTTGTGTGGGAAAGAAAAGAAAAAAACGTGCATGACTGCAAGGAAATCCTAATGAATTTGAACTGATTGAAGACTCTTTCTTTAACCCAACCTGCTGCCTGGCACAGTCCTCAGTGCTGAGCCAGACATGCTGCTTACAAGTGAGGAGTCCGAAGGCCAGTTGTACTGAAGAAACCTCTAATGATGAAAATGGCATGACAGGCTGGAGAAAGAATTAGATAAGGAAGGTAACATGCGAAAGAGAAAAGCAAGTTAAAAACAAAGCTTTATGTACTAAGTCCTGGAATGCAAGCGAGCCAGAGGTAGGAAGGCAAAACTGAACCTGCTGGTGCTTTTACAGGTAGAATAACCCTTTGTGTAATCAGAGCACTGAGGACCTTTAACATCCAGACAATGGAAAAGCAGTGGCAATAGCAGCACAGAGGAAGGCAAGTCTGAACAGCACACTGAAGTAGCTGACACAGCCTGATCTGGGCCATCCTGGAATGGTTTGGTACAATAAACAGGCTTATATGAGAAACAGAAGTTCTCAGATGAGGAAAACAAACAAAAAAATCACCCAATAAAAGACACAAGTGAAGATCTACCTACTGATATCTATTTTGCATCCCTGGCTTTAGTTGTCATATGTTCCAGCTCCAATTGCCTTCCTTTATCAGTGTGGGATGCTCCTCATTTTGCTTATCTGGAATTTCACAGCAGTCATGTGACACTAATGGCATCAACAACATAGATGTGTGGTATTAACATGGCGCTCTTTATAGGAATTGTTGTTAATCAATGTAGTTATTTTAAAATCATACTTGTGTTGGAGCAATTCTATTTTAGCAGCCAGTTGCATTAACTTTTCCTCAGATAAGAAGGGGAGATCTCTCTGGAACTCTCTTCTCTGGGAATGTCATCTTTGTTCCCCTCTAGCATCTAATACACATGAGGTTGAGGCAACAGCTGAATTCTCAATTAGCTTTGTTCACTGAATTTAAGACAATAATATCTATTTTTAGCACTGAAAAAATCTTTTAATCCGTCTCGGTATTGCTTTAGAGAAAGCTGGATCTTGGATGTATTGAAGATATTGTGAATTTCCAGTCTGACTATTTTGAGAGAATTCTGTAAAATGGGTATATTTTTAGGAAGAAAAATATATACATTTCCAAAGCTAACACCCATACATGTTTTCTGCATTACAAATATCAAGGGCCCAAATATGACTGGCCAGCAGGAATTAGCTTAATTTACATATCTTCTCAATGCAGCCTGTGATGCATGTTGTGCAACCATAAAACAAACCAGAATAAAGCAAACTCCAAATTCTAACAGGTTGAATAGACACAAGAAAAAAAGTAGACCTAGACAGTCTGTAAAGACTGCATTCTGGGACAATATATGAATATTAAATTCTAACACAGGCATACCAACAGGTAAATATTCATTCTCACTTCCTCATGAACTAACTGCCTTTTCTGCCAAGAATAATAATGCAATGTGATCTACAAAGCATCACAGAGCATTAAAAGTGATAAAGTCTGTCCTTTTATGCAGTGCTAGCATGAGAAAAGAGAGCACTAAGTTTTGTGCAAGTGTAAAAGCACCACGTCCAACAGAATGACTCCTGGCAGAAATCAGAAATACTTCCCGTATGCTTAGAACTGGAGTCACTAGACAGAGCAGAAATAGAGTATCCTTTGCCACAGCTTTAATATCACCCAGTGGTGCTTACCCCACATTTCCAAAAATTGCGAGAAGCCAATCCTGATAGCCATGTGTATGTCATTAGATATACAAACATATGAACTCTAAACACAGTTATTTGGGACTTAGTTGTCCCCTTTCGGTCTATTCCCATTCTCTAGTTATGGAAATAGCAAGATACTACAGTAGCCCCATTAGATTTTGGCTAGCTTCAGAGGGGCTGTCCTGGCCAACCAGAAGGAGAATGTACTTCATTCTCCCAAACATATGGCAGCTATCAAGTGGCGCACTCAATTAGAGCTGTTCAGCGCTCTCCCAACCTAATCTTTTTTCAATGAATAATCTTTTGTTTTCTTAAAGAAATATCTATACATGAAAAACACATGTTAGATGGGGATTTGGGACAGAATTTCCTTTATTAAAAAGAAAATCTATTTTCATCTTCTAGGCTGTGGTCCTCTGTTTTATTTTCCTCCTGCTTCATCTCTTTAGCCTCCAACAACTAATAGCGAAAAAAGAATCCCATCCTCCAATTTTTAGAAACTAAAAGCCTTGGAAGAGTTTTATTACAGAAAAAAAAAAAAAAAAAAAAAAAAAAGAGGAGAAGGACAGATTTAAAATAAAAATAACTTGCCAAACAGATCCAATAGTTTTCCCAAGTTTCCAAGCTTCATGTGTTGCCAGAGCAAGTAATATTTCTCAGGCTCAAATTAAACAGCATCGCCAATGGCCACCTCCTCTCACATCTATCTACTCTCCATCTTGCAGCCGGATCAGCATTAGAGATCCTGACAGCACTGTCAAGAGATATCATGATTTGAAAGACCATGTACCTTGAGCATTTCTTTCAAAATTATCACTCTACATGAGAGCAGAATCTTAGCAGACGGATGCAAGTGCTCCTCCCTTTGCTTTGGCTGTTCTCTGAACGAATAAACTACTCTCAAAGCACATCACTTAATTTTAGCATAGACCAATAATTTCAATAGCCTAATTGTCAGGGGTAATAAGCTAAAGGTATAAGAAAGACCTCATCCGTTTTCATTTAAGCTCAGAGTTCTTGTCTTCTCAATTTCTCTTGACACAGAAGACAGGATAAAAAAAAAATAAGGAGCCAGAGGAAGAAAAAAATGGGAAAGCAACATCCGAACTTTCTCTGCCAACCTCCTGCCACAGCATGTGCATTTTAAAGAGGCAGCTTTACTACCAGCACTGGCACATAACTTTAATTCATTACAGGGCAGCCTCATTAAATTGACATGTTCTGAATGGACACCAGAACTAGAAATTACTCATGAATTCAGGTTTACAGAGCTCAGCACCAGATTCAGCTGGGCTGATTAGATGAAAGTATAATTCAAGTATACCTCTCAGCTGTCCCTCATTCAAGCAATGTTATTATTTCAAGCCCTAACAAACCTGTCTTCCTCAAGAATTTAGTACCTTCCCACTTTTACTGAGGAGAAGATTTACCTCTGAAATAAAGAATCACAAAAAAAAAAAAAAAAAGACATTATAGAAAGAGTTATTTCCAGTATAGAAACATGCTCCAGTGCATTCAGAATCTCTTGAAAAAGCAAATGTTTATTTTATGCCTTCCTCACTGTGGATCTTTGTCAGAGAGCTAGTTACCCCTTGACAAGTTAAGGCATAAGACTTTGGAGGGAGCATAATCTAAAAATGACCTGCACTGTGGAGAGAAGAAACCCAAGAAACACTAATATTGAGACCACCAAGTGAGGAAAAGCAATAGATAGCACAGGCTTTGAAAGGCAATATTACGTGCACATAAGCCAAGCCAGTATTTTGTAGCAGACAATATCCCAGCAGAGAGCACAAAGCTGATAATCCTCTCACTAGATAGCTCAAATCCAGAATCATTACATTAATTTGTGGATGTGATATTATGAGGATAGATATTAATTAAAAGGAGGAACAGAGAAGTGGTCAGGGAACTAAGGAGGCTGTCTTGAAGGAAGATGGAAAACGGCATTCGTTCAGCTCGGGTAGGCAACGACTGGGAAAAATCGTAACTGGCCACTTATCCGTGAAGGCTAGAAATCCCAGAGACAGAACATATCATTACAGCCACTGAGCAAGAGGAGGTATGGACAGCTGAGGAGAAGAGTGTTAACAAGCATCAAGGAGACTGGAGCTTTCACTGCTCTCCTCTGAGCTGGAGGAAGAGGGTTGTGCCAATGGAGCACATGGAGCCCGCTCTGTGTGCTTGCTTCCACCTGTAACAAAGCAGTAAGGTTGCCCTCAAGGAGGATTAACAAAAATGAAAGCCACCTCCTCACTGAAGTTTAAGCAGTGAGACTACAGCCTGCACAGCCTACAAATGAATAAAGCATTTTCAGTGTGTGTTTTATTTACAACAAACCACATTTTTAAGATAGCCAAAATGAGATAAATTCAACCCCAAGCTTACAATGCAAAAAGAACTTTTTTTGTTGTTGCTGGACACTAGTAATATAAGCAAGGAAAAGAAAGTTGGCACCCTTCTTATTTGATAGCCTCAAAGATGGGATACTTCCACATGCTGGGAATGTTCAAATAAAATTTTCAAAAATTCTCCTGCTCACCTCTGTGGGAGTTGATCTGAAGTTCAGCCTCACACCTCTAGAAATAAAGCCTTCAGTTAGTCTTCTGGGGTGCCTCTGCCTCTCCTATTGACAGTGTTCCACTTTTCAGGTCCTTCTTCAATACTCAAAGATCCAAGACGACTTGCTTTAAACGCCACCATTTATAGAAGACCACTG
Source organism: Anser brachyrhynchus (assembly GCF_964034855.1). Classification (NCBI taxonomy): domain Eukaryota; kingdom Metazoa; phylum Chordata; class Aves; order Anseriformes; family Anatidae; genus Anser; species Anser brachyrhynchus. The sequence continues at coordinate 1,323,443 of NC_137696.1, read as the reverse complement.
AAAGGCTGGATACCTGGTTTGTTGTTGGTTTTTTGTTTGGTTGTTGTTGTTGTTGTTTTTTTTAAGTCCTCTGAGAGAAAACTTCTCAGTGAAAGAATTCTAACTCCTTGCCACTGTGGCCCAAGCTCATATTGGATTTTAGCCAGCAAATGTGGGTAACAAAAGCTATTTCAGCAGTCCATACAGGCCTAATGCAGGCAGAGGTCCCTGAAATCCATCTTGCCCTGACTGTACTTGGACTGGTATCCACATTATCTTTAACCTTTCTTTGTTTAGTAGTATTGTAATCCCCTTTCCAAAACTCGGATCAAGGTACTTCCAGGCATGAGATTAGTCAGCTGTGAAGCTCTCCTTTGCCATAAGCAGCAGCAGTCCTACTGCTTGAAGCTTTAGAGGAAAATCTTGCCTCTAGGAAAGATGAATATGTTGAACATCCTTCAAATACATTGCTGAAAATGGTTACCGTGAGACATTAAAATTCCTTAATTTCAAGAATGAATTTTACAGATTCTTTGGATTCCTGAGTGGTGGATCTAGTCTTCAAATTATCTGTTGATCAAACCAAGAGAAGAACTACTATTTCTTCTTAGTCACCTGACATACACAGCATTAGGACAAAGGTCATGTTTCAGCCCTTTCAATAATTTTCACAGATTTTAACTAAAGCCAAAAGGCCTAATTTTTCTCTAGCACAAAGGGGTTAAAAAAAAAGCGTTCGCACTGAGGCTGATGAAGTTATATCCATATAAAACTGGTAAAGGTAAACTGAGCCCTGAAACGGGTTTTCAAGCTTAAATGGACTAGCAGAAGGCTTGTGTGAATGATCCTGTATGGAATGTGTGCAATAGCTGCCTCATCAAACCAGGACACTATGTAGAGATAACATGATACTACAACCATGTACTTGGCTACAACAATATAGGCAGCACTGTAATTACAATAATGACCTCCCAGAGCTATTGTGTCTTTAATTAAGTCTTTAACAGTAGGCATTTGCCACTTAATCCTAACTCACTGTAACTACTGCAGCGTATCATCTACATTTTCACAAAGAATTACTGTGTCATATTTCTGTCAGAAAGATGAAAGGGAATATTTTAGTTCAAGTGCCATTTACAGAATGAAACCGTATGAAGTAAGAGGCCCATAGATGTCCTTTTAACAGCACTTCATACCAAGTAAACGCTTCTGTTCCCTTTCTTTCTCTTACTACTCTGCTTCCTCCCAGCATAAACTAGGAGAAAGCAGGCAGGAGGGGCTACACAGAGCCAATATCACACCTGATTACACGGATGATAAAGCTGTGACAACAGATTTTATCCAGAATAGGGTGCACAGCAGCAGTGCCACAAACGAAGAGTTTTCAGGTTTCACTTAACTCTTTACCACTCGTCACAAACCAGCCAGAAAGCTGTCCTTATTCGTGCCCGCCAACCCTCACCACGCTGCGTTTGGATGGCAGAGCTTTCCTGAGATCCCTTTTCATTCCGAAGTGCTTTGAGCTCAATCAGTATTCAGTGCAAATGGGTATGGACATGTTATTTTCAGCATCAATAACAAACAGTTATCTCAGGGAATTTTTCTAATAACGGTTCTGCAAAAGTGTGTAATTCTTTCCAAAAATGTGTGCATATGTATGTAGAGGAGTTTCTGTCTGTTGTCTGAATGGCACCACTGTTAACTCAAACATGGAGATTGTGAGTAGCTCTGTCAGTTCTACTTTACTTTAACAGACTCACAGGCACCAGAGATGAGAACAATTTTCTGCTTGTTTATTTGAGAGATTCTTATTCTAACTATGGAAACCTGACTCGGCCCAATTTCCACATCTTTTCAGTGTCTTCTTTGATATGAGTATTTTCACTCCATTTTACTGCTCCCTTCCATCAACCCAAATACCACATCCAAACTGTTTGATGAATGAGAAGAATTAAAACTGAAAATTATCAAAGTAAAATAGTATGGGAATTTAAAAGTGATCAGCCTCTTGTGTATTTCTGTATCATCACAGACTCTCAACACTGTTTTGCCATCACATACCAGGAAAAAAAAAAAAGAAAAAAAGAAATACAAGATGATCTCTAGTTTTCCCTAGAAACAAAGTAGGGACTTTCTGTTGACAGTCAGCACTGGATTAACTCAGGCACTGTAATTGCTGTAGCCTTCCCAAATGCATCCGCATCCCAGTATCTTACCAGATTTTGACGTCTTCTCTGAGCCTTCTATTATTCCTCCAAGCTATTGTGTGCAGTGCCTTCCCTGGCTGGTCTGTAAAATACCAAAAATAACTCGTTGCTTGCATTAATATACTACTGGAATGACATTAAAAAATAGCATCAAAAATCTTTTCACTTGTCATAGCTACATTAATGTATCCTCTGCAAAGTCCTGTTCTTTTCTGGTCTTTCTGACCTTTGTCATGCTTGTTCTTCCCTTTTAAAAGATTTTTTTATGAGCCTGGAAAATACACCCCATTCACATCATAGGATAGATGTCAACTGTTGCCTGAAGCATTTACCTTTCTCCTTTCCCTTTCTTTCCTACTGTTTGTTGGACTGCTACAACAGGATTACCTTCCCAACCTGCTCTCAGTGGTAAAACCCCAGTTTCTAGAGCAGGAGAGACATGGATGCTCAGGGTTTCTTTTCTGCCACTTGAAGTGCAAGAAGTATTACTCTCAGGTACACAGATAAAACCTGTTAGCAAATTCTAATCTCCTGCCCACAAACCATGCAAGCCTGGTAAGGTAATCAAGGCTGACACAGACTGGGAAAAAAAAATGACAAAGCTATTTTGCATTGTAATACCTAATGCTTTATTCATACTACAAACCAAATTGAACACACACAAGTAGAAAGACTTATCAATAAATACCTGTTACATCACAGACAACCTATCTGTAGGAAGATAGTTAAATAAAAGATATTTGAAATAGCTGAGGAGATGCAAACTTTGTAAGCAAGTAATATAAGCTCTACAAATGCATCAGGAATTGTCTACAAGATTGGCTTATAACCATAGCTGTTTGGTGGGGTACTACATGAACAAAAAAAAGTTGGCTAAAAACTAGGTTTCTACTAGGAATGATAAAAATATCTTTTTGCTTCTGAACAAATCAACAATAGGGAGAAAAAAAGACAATATTTTTATTTAATTCTTTAGATATCAGCTAACCAAATGACAACACATCAAAATATAGCTGCCGTTCTTTCTGCTCACTACAAGATTTTACTGCCCACCAAAACTATCCCACTTCATTTTTTGATTAACTCCTTCATAAGGGCAGCTAATTGTGAAAATAGGACACTTCTTCAAAAGCTCAAAAGAAAAGCACTCCTGACTTTTTTGAAATTAAGTATATCACTTCAACGTTTCAGAATGTTTTTCCTTGTGGTTCCATTTGTAAGGAATAATCCATCATACCTGTGAAGATTCAGCAGTGTGATAGACACATCTTAAATTACTCCCCTAAGGTGAGAGAAAGGAGCTCAGCCTTAACGAAGCAGGCCTCTTGCCAACGCTTTTGCATACCGCCCTCAACCAGACCCTTCTCTCCAGGCTTGATGCGAAAAGGTCAGCAGCCTTTTATCTGCAGGAGATAGCCCCTGCACAGTCCGGCCATCTTCTCATTTCATTTGACACCAGTACTACAGCCCCTGCTCTGCTGTTACCAGACAGGCACCGCTGCATGCCTGATCACATATCTGTCTCCTACAGCTTGACAGGCTCGCAGTGTGAGGGATGTGTTAGAGTTCATTCCATTTGGAAAAGAGCATCCTTAACTGCTGAAATCATATCGCTATCTCTAGAAGATGTGCTAAGTAATTGCAAGTTCTCCTTGACAATTAGGATCACATCCCAAGACTTGCCATTGATTTCAGTGAGCTTCAAATCAAGCACACATTTACCAAATTAGAAGTGTTTGGATTTAATTTCTTTGAGGAATATAGGTTTGAGCCCATAAGTGTTACAATAGTCCTAGGTAGCAGCACGGTGTGACCCACAAACCCTCACACTTTCACACAGTGAGCTGGATGGGTTTCTCCACGCACATAAGTGCCCCCTTTTGAAAAGCTGATCGCATCACAAAAGTATTTTAGGAATATACTTTGTTAATAAAATTCTTAGTCCTATGCAGGACCATTTATTTATTTTAATTCTACTGGGCTGAATTGTTCTCTCAGATATTACATCTGGTCAAGCTCCGAATCAGTTTATTTTAAAGTCATCCCAGGAGTCTGAAATAGGTGTCTTTAAAGAGATTTCTGAAATTCTATGCTAACTGTGTGTGTATATACCAACAAATAACCTTACATCCTTTAGGAACAAAAGAAGTCAATGGATTGTTTAAAAAAAAAAGTCGTCGCCTTCTTGGGGGGCAGAAATCCTTTTCACGCACTGAAAATTTGGCCAGCCTTAGGTACTGAGTTATTGCATGCAAAATATTGAGTGTAATTCAGTAGCTTAAGTCTTTCTGGCCACAGGAGAGTCCACCTCTTAAAGACAAAATTCAAAGTAAGAGTAAAAATTAAGTATATGGCTAGTAACAAGAAATGAACAGATACATTCAGGTTTGAGCTCAGAGTTTACAATGATGGAGCTATAAGAAAAAGCAGGAAGACCCCTGGACAGGCTAGTCTGCTGGGCAGACTGAATGGGATGGCGTAACAGTCTGCCAGTACAAACTGGGCCACTGCCAACAGGCAGGGAGTTATCGGTCCTCCTTCTCTGTTGCAAACAGGGCAAGAAGTTACACGTTCAGCTTGTCACACAGAAAATTTGGGGAAGGCGCTAAGGGTAGAGGATCTAAGGCCTTCTAATAGTTAGGAAATGGATGCTTGGGAACAGACTGCTGCGGCTCCATCACCGGTGGCCTTTGAGGACACTGATTTCTCCAGAGGAGCACCAGCAGCCAGGGGAGAACAGTATACATGATGTCTGGATTCGTCCCAACTACTTCAGGTGGCAGCAGGATTCCCCTAGGGCCCCAGCCTGAGATTTTTGTTATTGATTTTACACACATGATAATTTTTTCTTGTTTTACACTATCTGTTAATGAGTAAGCATGGCCTAAAAGCTGCACTTCTCTTGAAGAACAAACAAAACCTGTGTTCACAATGCCTTAGGAAAGCTATGCAGCTCACCAGTGACAGCAGAAGAGGTGGGGAGTGGTTCCCCACCCACAGCATCGCATGTTGTACGTTGTTAGGTACAGAACTGCTCTGGCTGAGTTTGAAGAGAGCTGACGGGAAAGCAGACAGAAGCAGGTATTGATATTACAGCAGAACATATTGTCACTGCTAGAGCCAACTTACCATCGCTGAAGCTGCCAATTATTCCCAAGTCACTGATATATTATTTTTTTTAATCCCAGAGAATCAGCCTCTGCTGGAGGCTTTTTCACACCCATGACTCTGAAGTATCCCTGGTGGCATGTTGGCTAATTAAGAGCAAAATCTATCTCTTGATGCAATAACACTGCCACCAAAAAGGATTTCTACAGTTAGAAAAAATGCTTAATCGGGCTAGACGGAGCAGCATCCTAACACTTGCACTGAGCACAGTAAAGAGGTCTATAGCTAGCAATTAACAATGATGAAAAGGACAGTGATTTAAAGCATATTGCCATGACATTTTTATCAAACTAAATGAGTTTGCTAGGCCCAGCGGCTGCATATGCTTATTGTCATTTAATGTTTGGATAGCAACACATCAGGCAGCGAGTATCAGGAGGTGCTGAATTTAATAAGTCATTTTGACACTGGTGTGAAACGAGCAAATCAGCATTCTGAGGAATGTGTTCACACTCTGAGCAGACAGGCAGACATCCTAAGCATGTGAGGTGACACCAATCAACAAAAAAAAGGGGAGGCGGGAAAGAGAGGGAGAGCGAGATGAAAGCCAGGAGAAGAAACAGGCAGCAACACTCCGATGAAAAACTAGTTCTGCCCTGTCTCCTGGCTTGGCTGCTCGGTGTCAACAAGGCAGATTTCTTTTCACTAAGGCTGAGATACAGCGCATGTCTTCAACGCACAGATCTCATGTATTATTTAAACTCGACATGGATTATCTTAAATGAGCTAAAATTAATGTCATGGAAACCTTTCAGGACTTTTTATTGCTTTAGCGGCAATGCAAAATTCCTGCCACGTGCACAGTTAATCAGAACTTGTTTTTTAGCACAACAAGGCTGGCTCCGCGCACGTACTACGAGAGCCTCTCAGACGCTTTTCTCCCCGAAGCCCAGAGGAGCTGTGTCTGTGTGAGCAAACTAAGGCTCTGGCTTTTCATGACTTTCAAAGAACTAGCAGCAGTTTTGATCCCAGCTCCTCTGCCCTCTGCAGATTGGCTGCTTGCTCTGTCCCTCTCCTTACAACCCTCTTTATATTCTCTTTACCTCGGGGTACGTATGTAGTGCAGAGGTAGCAGAGTTAGCTGTAAAACCCACCAGCTCAGGTGTCTCTGTAGATGAGGCTGCGTGGAGGGAGCTTAGCGCAGACTAATTTACCCCTGCTGTCACCAATTCATTTAAGGCTAGTTTAACTGTGTCTACCTGACAGACTCACCACACGCATTCTTACCACCATGTCCCTGTTCCCAGTGCTTCACTTCCAAACAGTGTATATTTCATCATTATCCTTTTCAGTGGGTTGATCCCCTCATAAATTAGTCCCTTTTCTTCCCAAACAAATGCTGGTGCCAATTCCTAAACCCCTTTGCATTTTGAGACTGACCTTACACTATACCTTAACTACAGGGCTCACAAGTTCTATTTTTCCACAGTCCTGAGTGCCTAAAATGCAAATAGCAAAACCTTCAGATGAAAAAATGTCATCTCCTTGTCCTGCAGAGCATCAGCGTGTACATCAAGATATAAGACAACTGTTATTGTGGAAAAACGTGAGGCACTGAGAAACATGACCTAAAGCAGGAGCTGCATCAGGGAGAGGTGGTGTAGAAGGAGGAAGAAGAAAGAAGAAAGCATCTTCTACTTATGTGCTGTAGATGTCTCATTAACAGATGCATCCACTTTCCCTATGTATACTGTTTCGACTCGCTCCTTAGCCATTTGGACTTATAAAAGATCAAAATTTGGAGCTGTTCATCAGGTAAACATGTGAACAAAGCAAGGACGGGACTGCCGCACCTGGTTCTCTCACGGACTGCATCAAAAGGCTGGTAGCTACCTGCATCTCCCCTTCAACCCCCAAAACCAGTGACCAAAACAAGCACTGCCTTGAGTGAGGCTTCAGCAACGAAGCATAACACAACCATTCCAGCCACAGGCCTCCTGCAAGACATGGTACTTCACGCCCTGGGGAGACTTAGGAGCCAGCCCCTCCTGTTTCAGCAGGGAAACATGCTCAAAGCTCCCCAACCCTCACACACAACGGGGGCACAGGCTGGGGGGCATTTTACAGGCTTGGGAGGTTGGAATTCGGTGGCATCTCTCTGGCAGCACATGATGACTATGTTATTAAAGTTAAAAGTGTGTTATATTCATTGTTAAACTCTTCAGTGAGGACTGAAAGGAGAGCAAGAGAGGCTCTGTGACCACAAAAACTGGAAGAGCTGTATAGTGTGATGGACGTGGAGCAAGGGACACGCCACTGTGAAAGACGGGGAGGGAGCAGCAGGGCTACTGAGCATGCAGCAGACTTGCAAATGGATCAGAGCCAGCCTGCCAAGACATGCAGGGCTACACATACGGGAGAAGATAGACTGGTGCTCAAACAGGTACGATGCTCTTCTCAGGGCCTAGAGCACGTTCCTCCTCTAGGATTTCGTCAACTTAAAGAATTCAGCTGGCTGCGTCCCAGGTCAGCTCCTTTGCTGTTAAGAGCTGTGGTAAAGAAATCTAGAAGCAAAATCCTGCCACTCCTTTTGGGGGAGCTGCTCTGAAGCAGGGGCACAACCACTGGTGCCCACCTGTGCTGTCAGGGAGCCACGAAGACTGGCACAGGACAGGGAGCTGGGAGCGGAGCAGGATGATACAGCAGGCACACGCAGTGGCCTCACCAATGCGGAGCTGGGATGGAAATTGGCAGGTCCAGGGCAAGAGACAGGGACTGTGGTCAGGTACAGTTCCATGATCATCTGTCCTGGTTCCAGTTAGGACAGAGTTAATTTTCCCTCATAGTAGCTGGTAGGGTGCTATGTTTTGGATTAGGATGAGAAGAGCGCTGATAACATGCTGATGTTTTAATTGTTGCAGAGCAGTGCTTACACCAGGCCAAGGACTTTTCGGCTTCTCGCTCTGTCCTGCCAGCGAGCAGGCTGGGGGTGCAGCAGGAGCTGGGAGGGGACAGACCCAGGACAGCTGACCCAAACCGGCCAAAGGGGTATTCCATACCATCTGGCGTCATGCTAAACAATATATAGGGGTGGCTGGCCGGGGTGGGGGGCCGGCTGCTCGGGGATAGGCTGGGCATCGGTCAGCGGGTGGTGAGCAATTGCATTGTGCATCACTTGTTTCTTACACATTGTTATTATTAATACTATTATCATTATCACTATTATTATTGTTATTGTTATTACTATATTCCTGTCTTAATAAACTGTCTTTATCTCAACTCACCGGCTTCACTTTCCCGTTTCTCTCCCCCATCCCAGAGAGGGAGGGGGGAGGGTGAGCGAATGGCTGTGTGGTGTTTAGCTGCCGGCCGGGTTAAACCACAACATCATCCGGTGAGTCTGCAGCGATGGGGTAGGTCCAACATCAAGCTGAGAAGCCCAGCCAGTGGTTCCAGGTCAGGGTTGGAGCCGTGGTGGTACGAGACCATCCCAGATGGTGCAGTGCAGCACGGGTGGAAGCCAGCGGTAAAGCCCCAGCTTGAGAGTAGTTCCCAAAGGAAAGCGATGGCCTGCCCCTCCTTTTAGCTTTCTTCAGCACAGCTCTTATCAGTGAAGAAGCTGAGCTTGGATTCTGACAGCTCAACTCCCAACTTAGCCAGCTAAACTCCTAGAAGGGGCTGTGCCCCAGGCCTGACAGCTCACATTCCTCAGGCCCCCTATCAGTTGCCTCTTGCTGCTACTCACAGGTGAGAGCATGGGAGAGAGAAGAGGGTTTTAAGGGGGCAGGTTGTCCACTCCGTAGAGGTATCATTTTACTGAAATCAGACAGATTACGATGCATTGTAAACTCTGGCAAGACTGTGGTGGAGAAGCAAAGAAAAATTGCTGAAGACAGACAAAACTTGGGCCTGGTACAGCAAGGTTCGAAGGCCATCTGTCAGCTGAGGAAAGCAAGCTCTCAGCCCTCTGAAATTCAGTCTGTTCTCTGTGACCAACGGTTTCAAATACTCTTTTAGAGTTTGAATCCCTGAAGAGAGGATCTAGAACAAAAGGCAGAGAGGGAGGACCCCTAAGACCTTCACATCCTCTACCCTTTAATTTCAAGGGGATGGAGAAGGAGGAAGAACTACTGATGGACCCAAACTAGACATTACTCTTTTCTTTTGTCCTTCATGGAGAAGTATGCATTATATCCAAACATCACACCAAAGCTGCACTCTTGACTTCGGGATGCAGCAGTTCACACAGCCCAATTTAAAATGCCTTGCATCCCCTGGAATGTGTAAAAGATGCAATAAAAATTTTACAGGCTGCCATTGTAATAGACTTTTCCCTCTTTGGTCTTTCTTCCCACACTCTCTCCAAAGCCCTCACAGCTCAGGGTGTGGGCAGCACAGCCTTTTCCCATCCAGTTGCCACGTTGCAACATTAATACTAGGCAGCAAAGGCATAGCAGCCTGCGATGAACAGAGGGCTTTTTGAGTCTTTCATCCTTCGTTATTATCTTTTCCTTCCATGTAGTTACACTGGCAGTGCAGCTGGGCCAGTCTGATGACAGGATGGTGCTAACGCAACTTCTTGGTCAGCTGCCAGACTCAGCAAGAGCAGTGCACATAATCCTCCTGTCCCCGAAGACGAGTAAGTTTTTGCTCCCTGTTTACTGCTCTGCTACCATGCACAACACTGCAGAGCACGAAATCCAACACTGTCCCTAAGCTTGCGACACCAGAGGTAAAATTAGGTTGTGTTCTGGGTCCCTGTTACAAGCAAGACCTAAGACAACTCAAGTGAGGACCTTCCACTCGGAAGGAGCATGTGTGCACGAGTGTCTCTCTGCTTCCAGCTTAAAATGAAATAGCAGTGATACCAGAAACACTTTCCAGAAGAGTCTGAAAATGCCCCTACTTTGTTCTACCTGCAATAACTCATTTACTGCCTGCTTTTTAAAACACTGACTCCTCGACTCCTCCATAGCTTGTTGCTGTATTGCTTCATTCTCGCCAGGTTGCACCTGCTAAGTACACTCTGAATCAGGGACCTCACCCACAGAGTAAAGTACTGTTTAAGCTACATAAGAATAACAGAACCCAGGTCCTCAGGCAGATTTACTCTGCATCTTCAAGCCCAAACAGCTCTAATTTGATACTTTCATTCCGAGGTGGAGAAACCAGAATACTGACTGCCATCAAGAGATGCTCAAGTGTCTGCTATTTATTCTTTTTTTCTTTCATCTACCATCAAAATCAGTTTCTCTGTGGCTGCATAAAGTCTGTCATTGTGGAAATCAGAGCCAGGTGAGCCACATCCTGGATTTTGTTTTCCTAAAGCACGTACTACAGATAGAACAGACAGCCATTTCCACTTTAAATAAGAATGGCTCAAAATCAGTAACAAAGTCAATGAATTATTTTGCTCAAATACATAACTACCTGTATGCATCAGGTCGAGAGCAAGTAAAAAAGGCTGTAAATGGACAAGCTTATGGTCTCCTGTTCATTTTCCAGTCAAATTATAAAGACAGCTGCTTGCTTTCCTGCTTGGTTTCCCCCCTAGGCTGGCAGCTTTTGGAGTGGCGAGCAATGGTGTGGCCATACGTGACACAAGGTTTTGTCCATTTCTAAGAAAAGACAGATTCTAAAGGAGGTGCAAGCTGGTGAAACACTCACCGTATCATGCTTCTGCCAAAAGCAGCCTGCAGACACTAGTTAAAGTTTCCAGAAGAACACTGCAGAGATGGGAAAGGTCAATTTAGAAGCATCAACAGGTCACGAGTCTAAAAACAGAAAACACCCTCCTGACTGCCTCCTGATTCCCCAAGGAAGCACTTGTTCTCTGCCAACCTCCAAAGGTAACTTCACTGCTCTGACCTCAGCTGCGGAACTATACTAGCCAGCAGAGAGGTACCAACATTAGGACGGTGGAGACCTTCAAAAAATGGAAATTAGATGATGGAACTGCTATCATCGTGAAAGTCTTGAAAGAATCAAAAGGAAAGCATAGCCTATGTAATATTAGAACAGATTTTTGTACTCTCTTCCTCCAGCTCTTCCCTGACAAACTTTTTGTTTGCTGAAACACCATGCCAGGGCATTGCTAATGCCCTTTCTCCAGCACCCATTAAAAGTAAGAATATAGCACTGCTGCTTCCTCCTGAAACAGCCGGTGAACTGTCTTGTATTCTTGATTTTTTTTCCTGCTGGTTTAACTTTGTTCTTCCTTTTAAAATATCTTTATTTCCATAGGTATTAGGAATAGACGTTTCATCCTGGCTGAGGAAGCTGTATGATGGGAAGCTACGTTTTAATGATTAGCACACAACACAAAAATAAAATAGGACAGAGGAAAGGCTGGACTAGCTAGGACTCTGAGTGGAGAAAACCCATGTCCCACACAGCTGCTTTCTGGGTCCTTAGAAAAGGATCCAAGTTAAAGCTGTACTAAGTACACCCAGGTGCAGAATGAGGGCCGGTTTTCAATTCTTTTCAATCTGAACCAAAGGCCTGGTTTTCAGCATAGCTTTATTTGTCCAGAGGGCCTTTAAGAGGTGGGGCTTTAATTTGCATCTGGCTTCAGTTTCGGGGTTCGCAGCAGTGGCACTTTCCGAATTCTTATCCCTCACATTAATTGGGCACTCATGCGTAACTCAATTGGGCACTCATGCGTAAATTAATTGGGCGTGCAAGCGTGAAGCAATCGGCTTCTCATGCATGAATCAGTCGGGCACCCATGCATGAATTAACCGGGCGTGCAAGCGTGAGCTAATTCAGCACTCAGGCATGAGCTGATTGGGCGATCATGCGTGAACCATTTGGGCACTCGTGTGTGAACGCAGTAAACCCCGTAATTTATGCCTGAGACTTTCCACCCTCCACCTCTGAAAAACACACATAAGAACTGTTTCAACATAAATCCATTATAAACTCTACTTTCAACATCATCACAAGCTTAATGCACACCAATTATGAACTCCACCCCTACCCCTGGGGGCCAGGAAGCAGGGATAAGCACTGCATCTTGCATACTTTGACCAGCTCAGCACTGCGAGCTGTTTGTTCTGACTAAAAGCCTCCGTTTTGCTCTGAGTTAACACCTTTTAGCAGGCCCTTACTCTGAAGGAGACCCTCAGCTCAACTCCCCAGCCCCTCCAAGTGCTGCTGGGCTCTCTCAGACCTGTTTGGGGAACACAGTTAGCCCCTCTGCACCCCACAGCTCAGCAACACGCAGTTCTCCCAGGTTCTCCCAGCCCCACCGTGCCTTCAGGGACAGTGCTCCTGGATCACTCACGTGGAGACAGCCCAGGCTTCGGGCCGCTGGGGCAGGGGCTTGAAGCAGAATCCACCTCACCTCTTCCCAGACCCCTTCCACAAAACTGCCTCCACTGGAGAATTTTGTACTTAAGAGTTAAATTGCCTGTTTTCTTCTTTCTTGATATGCAAACCAGCATTAGAAGTTTGTGTTAATTGACAGTAACTTACAAAACTACTTCCTCTTCCCCTTTCCAAGGCTCAGCTTAAACCAAATACCCCTTCCTAGTGTCAGCTTTTCCTGTTTGCACCCCAGGTTACGCAGAGTCCACCTCAATCCCTCTGGTGATGCGCTGAGCGACCCAAGGGGCTGGGGCTGTGTACATCACAGCCCGCATCTGCTGCTGCTTCATGTGTCTCACCAGAGCAGCCTCTTCCAGAAGCACATCTGCAGCCACACATCCTCTCTGCCACCTTCCTGTCCGCACATCTCCTCTGGCATCTCCCCACTTGTCTCCTCACACTGTCTGCCCTGGCATTTTGGGAGGCCAGCAGTGGTTATACCAACTTCAGAGCCAGCTGCCACCCGCACAGGGCAGTTGGTGGCCGCCGCCTGCCCTGCCACCACTCCTGCCACGTGTGCTCAGCTCGGCACTCGTGTGAGCTCACAGGGCACTCGGGGTGCACACTCATCGGGTGCTCGTGCATGCACTAATTGAGCATTCGTGCACAAGTAAATTGGGTGCTCATCCAGAAGTAATTGGGCTCTCAAGCATGAATTGATTGGGCTCTCAAGCATGAACTAATTGGGCGCTCATGCGTGAACTATTTGAGCAATAAAGCATGAACTAATTGAGCACCCATGCGTGAAGTAATTGGGTGATCATGCATGAACTAATTGGACACCCATCCCATGCCTGTATGGATCAGGCACTCAAGCAGAGACTAAATGGGCACTCATGCGTGAAGCAAACACCTGCCCATGCATAAATGCAATAAATCCTGCAATTTATGCCCGATAAATTCTTCTCACCTCTGCAAAACACTTAAGAACTGTTTCAACATAAATACATTACAAACTTTATCTTCAACATCCTTGCAATCTTAATATACGCCCATTACAAACTTCATGCTTCTTCCCTGCAGACCAGACAGTAGGGAGCTAAAATAGTAGCAGTATGTAGACTTGCTAAAAATTCATTCCTTTCTTACAAAACACATTATAGGAATTAACATTGGTCAGATGATCCTACCTATCACAAACTCCCCCCTTTGCCCTTGTAGTCCATACTACACAGGGGTTAATATTGTCACAGCGTGCACATTCACTTACTAGAACTCCACCTCTGCCCCCTGGGAACCAGATTACAGGGGTTATCATCAGGAAAGTCTGAACTTTTATCCACCATAAGTTCCACCCCTTGCCCATATGAACCAGATTATTGCAGTCGACCTTATCACATCCTGAATACATGTACTCTTCACAAACTTCAGTTCTCATCCCCGTAGATCAAACTGTAGGGGTTAATATTACAGCCTGAATACATACATATTACGTCCCTGAGGGCATAAAATGCAGAGCTGACTGCATTCACGCATGAGTGCCAAACAAGTTCACGTAGGGATGCCCAACTAGGTCAGGCTCAAATGTCCAACAAACTCATGCATGAGCACCCAATAAGTACGTGCATGAATGCTAAATTAGGTCACGCATGTGCATACAGATAATTCATCCCTGAGCACCCTGCCAGTTCATGCATGAGGGCCCAATCCGTTCACCCGGGAGTGCCCACTGAATTCACACATGGGTGCACATTTAATTCACATCCAAGTGCCAAGTTAATTCCTGCCAAACCACCTAAATAGTTCATGCATGATTGCCCAGTTAGTTCACGCATGAGTGTCCTGCTAATTTACACTTGATTATCCAATTAATTCTTGCATGGGTGCACAATTAATTCATGCTTGAGAACCCAACTGGCTTTCACATGCACATCCACTTGACTCAAGATGCCCCATGACTCAAGATGCCCCATTAACTCATGCATGACTGCACAAACATATCACATGTGATCAGTTAATTCACGCATGAGCACCTACCAGTCTGACACATGATCTCACAGAATCACAGAAGAGCTATTTGGTGCACCATTTTGCTACTCAAGTGGGGACATGCCCATGTTTTAGCAAGAAAACACTGTTTGGCAACCACTTTAGGTCTGGACAATGCCCTACAGCCAGTTTAACTCACGAATCTTAATCTTTGCTTGTACTATCTTCGTCACCTGCTTTGTATGCCAGTGCATAGAAAACAACTGAAAAAAAAATCTGCTGTATTCTTGATTTTGTGTTTTGTGGGAACAAGTTACAAAATTTGTAATAAGTGCACAGATTATTATGTTAACCCCGTAGTCCACAGGGGCAATGGGTAGAGTGTATAATGTATGTATATCCAAACTGTTGTGACTTCTTGGTTACATGCGTTGTAGGAACAAGAAGTGAAGTTCATAAAAACTTCAGATTGTTATATTAACCCCCTGGAGTCTGATCCATGTGTGTGAGGGCTGGAGTTTGTGAAGAACACATTCAGACTATGATAAGATTGACCCCAACAACCTCATTTGCATTGGCAAGGGGTAGAGCTTGTAATAGAGAAAAGTTTGGGCTGTGATGATAAAGACCAATCTGCTTCTCAGGAGGCTAGGGTCGAATTTTAGTAAGTGCACATGTACATTGTTATATTAACCTCTGTATAGTCTGGTCTACAGAGGCAAAGGGTGGAATTTGTGATGAGTAAAGTCTTCTGACTTTGATGTTAGCTCCTGTAATATGGTTCACAAAGCAATGAACAGAATTTTAGAGAGTATACGTACCCATCAGTGCTATATGAATTATTACTATCAAATGATTTACAGAGGGAAGGGGAAGACTATTGAACAAATTGCAGGATAAACTGCCTTCATGCATGCACATCCAGTTCTTGCTTGAGTGGGCAGCCATTTCCACTCGAGCACTCAGTCAATCCATAGGCAGCTGCCCAGTTAGCTCATGCATGACCACCCAATTAGTTCATGCATGCATTCACAACTAATTCACACTTGAGTGCCCAATCAGTCTATACATAAGTACTTGATCAATTTTTGCGAGCTCCCAATTTACTTGTGCATGAATGCTTAGCTGTACACACAAGTACCCAGTGTGTTCACGTGAGGGCAAGTTTTCTTGGATTTCACTTGTGTATATAGCCAAAGCTCGAAGCCACCAGACACATCCCATTTCCTATTTGTCTTCCCATCCCTCTGGGCCTTGCACAGGTAGCCTTGAACTGTTTCACACTTGTTTACACGTTGTTCATACCTACTCACCCACCACCAAGACTCACAGACATGCCATGTACACCCCAGGCTCTCAATGCCACGATCAAGGCTCCTTGCTGAGCCTCAATCACCCATGTTATTCCAACCCCCGGAATGCCAGGCCTGTGTTCTCCACAGACCGCTGTCCTGGGCCCAATTTTTTGTTGCCAGCGAGACAGCCTCCACTGGGGGAATTTTTGCTTAAGTTGACACAAACTGGCAATTAACACAAACTTCTAATCGTTGTTCTGGATAATGAGAAGGAAGAAAACAAGCAATTGAATATTAAGTAAACACCTTTCCTCCCTCCTTCCCCAGTTTCAATTTTCCTTGCTTTCACCACAGGTTAATCTATCAAAGGCTTCAGAAAGCCCTGCAAAGGTTCACAGTACTCACAGCAGTGTAAGAGGTGGAGCCATAAGGCCTCAAGAACATGCTCAATGCTGAAGAATCAGGCACCCCTAAGCAACAATGTAACGTGTTGGTTTAATGCAATATTCATCACACTGCATGGGAAAACAAAGGACTTGGGCTTCTCAAATGCATCCCAGTACCTCCTGGACTACTGCTGTACCACTCCAGCCACGCAAAGCATTCAGCAGTGCAAGGTAACTGCCTGCACCAGAATAGTAATTCCTTTGCAACAGGCAGCCTGGTCTGCATTCAGAAGCCTGGCCCATTTACTGCATGGTTCTGCCCAGATGCATCTGAACTTTCAGCTGACGCTGAAATGCAAACCACTCACGGCCCATAATACGACACTTTCTAACCTCTGAAATCCCACATTACCTCCTACAGGCAGGAGGTTTAGGCCTTAAAATGCTGAAGTGTTAATGGAGTTGCATTGACAGAAACAGCATTTTGTCCTGAAAACTCCAAGTGCATTGACACCAGATCAGGGCCCACCAGTCTGCCAGCTGCAAGACACTTGTGTTGACCGCTGAACTTGCTACGGTGTCTCTCCAACTAAGCAAGAAGGGGGTAAAAAGCTGTAACCTGATCAGAGTGAAAAATAAACGTCTTTGGCTGTGTTTTGCCAGTGCAGAACAGCTGGAATTTGTGTCAAAAGTGGTTGAAAAAATACTGTTTGGCTGTCACACTCACAGAGCCATTGCCATCAGGCAACGGCTGAGCGTTTCCCAACAGACAGGAGGAGAATACCTACCCCCATAAAACAGCACCAAAGGCTTGCCCCAAAGCATATTCTGAATCACAGATGACAACACCATGTTGCTGAGGTTTAAACCCTGTGGACAGTGCTTCTTCTCCAAGTGTGTTCTTGCCAGTTTAACATGGCTGTCTACAAGGTGATCATTTCTCAGCCAGCATTTCCCTGCCCAAGGGAGCCTCCAGCAGGCATTTATGCAGGTGGGTAAAAGAACCCAAAAGGAATTGCTAGAGAATGGAAACCGGTCTTAGCATACTGCTGTCCTCCGTTCACATTAAAAAGTAACCAGGACCAACAGAGAAGATGGCTGGACAGTCTGAGCACATGCTTAGAGGCACGCTGCATCTGTGGCCCTATGGAAAAGGTTGCCTCTTCCTCCATCAGGCCGACACCTGCTCCCACCCTGCCTCCCATGACTGCCCCCACCCTGCCTCCCATGGCTGTCAACTACCTGAAAATGCCTGCAGTGTCAGCTTCATTCCTAGCAGCAGGTAAGCACCTGGCAATGAAGTGCAGGACGTCTGTCCCCACTCCTGCCGCACACCTAGATAAATGGAGGTTTTACATGGCCAGCTAGTCCCCTGCGTTCTGGAGAGCTACACAAAACCCCCTTCCTCCGATGCCCACGAGGGCACCCTGGGTCATTTGGCTCAGCCACACACATCTACCTCATTACCCATCCCCAAAATTAGCATGGAAATTAAATGCTGCATCACAAGACCCCGGCGTTTAAATTCACTCTCATTCCCTACCCAAATCCAAATTTCACATTCTGCCACAAGCTGACAAGATAATTGTTAAGTAATTACACTGTCTTCATTTCCAAGCACAGCAAAGATGCAGCAGCGAGAGAATGTACAAGTATGATAAAAATTACACGTGGGGCTGCTTTTCAAAAATGACCCAGCTGGTCAACGTCTTACCAAATAAGCACTTGCCTGGAAGGAAGCAGTGACTGAAGAATGCTTCAGAGCTCTGCTTACTGTTCTTGATGACATTATCACTCGTAGCTAAAACAAGGCAGGGTAACAAGAAATGGGAGCTCCCCCATCAGCTCTTCCCTCACATACCAACATTGGGGCACCCCAAGTGTGACACCCGTTGCCACAATTGGCATGTGGGTGGCACAGTGGGTACAAAAGATAGGTGGGAGAACTCAGGAGGAATCGCTAGATGTTTGTCAACAGTAAGATAATTCCAGAAGTTTCGGATGTATTTCTACACTCTAGTTATTGCAGCCGAGGTAGGTCTACCTGATTTAACCTCAAAAGCAGCTCAACTCGGGAGCCCAAGCTCTGCCCAGGTAGGAACAATATGGCCTGCAAAAATCCTGCTGAGGAGCTCAGGCTGCCAAGCTGTTGTGGCTCTCCTCTGCTGGCATCCGAGTGAGACAGTTTGATGCTAGCTGAGTAGACATGCTCTCGAAGGGCTGTTCTTGCACTGTGTTTTCAGGATCACTGACCACCATGACATTACCACAGAGTAGGTATTTCATCCCTGTAGCTGCTTTGACTACAAACTGCAGGACGGACCAGGAAGTCCCATTCCTGCTCAAGATTTCAGCAATCAGTTATGAACAGCCTTCCCTGCTGTTTACCATAAGCTAGTTTTATTGCTTCCATGATATATTTGCCAATTCAGAGGGACACGTCAAATCAACAGGAACCCTAGGTCACAAAAGAACAATTTTTAGCTGCATCCAGGCACTGCAGAAGCTCAGGCAGATGGTGGGAAAAAAATCAGACCAAAAAAAGAATTTTTATTTGGTTCAAAGATATCAACAATATTACCATTTGGATGAAAAATCTGTCCTGTTAGGAAATAGAAAGGAGCAGATGAAAACTAATGAAATCCAAAAAGCTAAAAATCAGCAATATCCAAGATGAACAACACACATACAGACAACAGTTTCTGTTAAGTTAGTCCCAGAGGTATTCTTCATAATCCCTTACCTCAATTACACACCATCAGTTTATGCTTCTGACTGTGGCTTCCACAATGCATCCAGCACACACCAAATGAGGACATTTAATTAGCCTGCACAGCCTCATTAGGGAGTGTGCCAACAAGGCTACTTTGCTTCTAGGACCTCCAGTCAATGCAGGGCACTGTGATTACCTGGAAAACGGTTCCTTTAGGGGTAGTAGTAAAGAGGTCTCACACATGATGCTGCACTGCATGGTGCAGAGGTGTGCCAAGCCTACTCCCTTACAAGCAGCAGGATGTCCTCAAAGTGGCAGGAACTGCTAAAGATGGAGGTTAAATAACAGTAGAGGACTTGAAATGTCAAAAATATTTATCATGCCCGGCTAATGAACCCAATAACAAGAATATAAATCAAGTCTTTGACACACTGAACAATACAAGACAACTTATAGGCCAAGTGCATGTGATTGTATGCAAAGTACATATTGACTAGACATGCACTGTCCTACAACTTCCAAATGTGGCACATAGCATGCAAAGCATTTCTGGGTGGTTTCCACACGTTCTCCAGTTCCAACACGCATGTGCATTTGAGAGCTTTCAGAGGCCACAACCTGTGCTCCTGTGTCTGGTCCTACTGATTTGGTTTTTTTTTTTCCTTTTGCCTATTTGAATAACAGTAGATCACACCTCTGCACCAGCAATGCTAGCTGGTTAGATCTCTCTTCTCTAACAATTTTTTTTTTAGGGTCAATACCATTGCAGAAACAGAAGAGGCAATGAAAGCACAGAACAGAGCTGTGACAGGGAGATGAGGAGGGGAGAGCTCGTTAGTCATCCACAATCAACTGGAAGTTTGCTGTAAAAACAACTTGACAATTCAGCAGTGCAGTTCAGACCTTGTAGGACTGCCTGTGCCCTTGCCCAGCCTACAGGGCAACTTTTAGCAACTGGCATTTCAAGGGCTAACAAGACAAAACATCCTGTCCACCTCCACACAAATACAAAGCTTTGTTTGCCTTTACATTGACTTGATGGAAATAAGGCTTTTACCCATGCAGACCACATGTCCTAGCTTGACCTCCTGCCACCCTGGGCTCAGAGGTACAATCAGTGGGCAATACACATCTCACTGAATGCCTGTCTCCACCAGAGTTAGTCACCACAGTCCTGTTAGGAAATCTGCTCAGTAGAGTCAAATAATGCCCTAGATCCAGTTCAAGTGTACATCCAAAGTAAGTCATTTAAATCATGCTCCAATGGCAACTGTTTTCTCTTAGAGAACGTGCAAGGCAATAGGTGACAAGCACAACGGTAGAAACTGGAAATGTCCACATTAAGTGAGATGAATCTCAGCCTAAACATTTCAAAATCAGTGTTTATCTCAGTGCTCCTGATACTGAGATACAGCAGTACTATTCTTGATAAAATAAGGCAAGAGAAGTCACAAAATACAACTTGAAAGCTCCTATATTTAAGCTTTTTAGGCCTGGTTTCCTATGCCGTCATTGAAGGTTAACAGAATGTGTTATAGAGAAATTTCCTATGCAAAGTGACTAGGATCAACTCACTCAGGAATTAAATTGCAGGAAGTGTTAAGTGTCCTGAGAAAACCTCCCCAGGAAACTACATGTCCAACCTGAAACCTTTTTCCTTCACAAATTCAGTAGGGGAACCAAATAAGCTCGACAGGCCTGAACCATTCCTTTTGCTGATCAAAAAGGATAGGGAACTATACAAATTATTCTTTGGGACTAATCTTAGCATTAAAATAGTATGCGTCAGAAGCTATGAAGAGTTACCAGTTACAGGAAGGTCTACAATATTTTGGGGAACAAAATAGGGAGATGTTTTCTTGCAAGGTAACCTGCCTGGAAACCAGACCACCCCAGAAAGTTTGTGCAGCTTGACACAAATCAGACAGAAAGCCCCCACACCAGGCTCTCTACTGTTTTCTGCTGGGGTGGGGGGGGCGGAAAAAAAAGGCCTTTCTTGGCAGGCTCATAATTTTTATATGAGGCTGGGCTGACTCATGCTGTGTAAGACCAAGTCTGACTCAGCTGAAGTCAAAGTTCCCAGTGATACCACTGCTACAGGCTACAAAATAAGCATCTCTGTCCTGCCTAACCCTCAGCACCTCATTTTATGACTCAGATTTGTAGTCTTATGTTCTTTACAAAGGCCACAAAGAAGCATTCTGACACTGAAGGCAGAATAATCATTTGGCAAACTTACACCACATGTAAAAAAAAAAAATCATCTGTTTATTTCAAAGAAACGTATTTGACTCTGCTTTGGTAGCTACCACAGAGGTACACCTGGAGTAGGTCTAGGTCATCCCTCAGCTTTCCTGCAAGCCACCTCTAGAGAGGAAGACACCACATCAGCACACCTGACTGAACAGCTTTCATTTGATTTTATTTTTTTAAAGAGCACCTGAATCTGGATGCCAGAAGAGCTACCTGTATTTATTTAGACTTTAACATATGAGCACTAACAGGGCCCTACACATCATTCTTTGGCACAAGCTTTAAATAGTCTTAGCTTATGAACCTTACCAGCAGCATCTCAGGAATATCTGGGGAACAATCCAGCTCCACCATGTGAGACAGTTCTGAAGCTCAGTTCACTAATTTAGTTCTGTGCCAGGATGCCTGCAGCTTTTCACCCATCCTCAGATACTTCCTGCATCAGGCACACAGCGCCAGGAGGGTTATATCTGAAGAATCTTCTCAGCTGAAGGGATAAGAAGAACATTGTGACTAGACAAGACAATTTCAGAACATCTTTATTTTAAAGGAATTAAAGTTTGGACCTCCACCCAGATCCCACCTTCAAGGAGAATTTATCCCAGTTAAGAGCTTGACTGTGTATTGCAGTCCAATTGCTTTGATATTCTTGAAGGAAATAGACAAAGAGGTGCAGAGATGAAAGATTTTAACAACTCAAGGATCTTTTTACTGACCGAGAAGGCACTCTCAGGATGTCTCCCCACGAACAGGAAGAATATAGCAGGGCACCAGAGCCTCCTTAAACTAAAAACCTTGTCTCATGTGCATAGGGGTGGTGTCATTTTCATAGTCTCCTTGGTACCACAGCCCAAGAGCACCTTTGAACATTGGTGACACAAGCAAACCACTGGTTTGCTCACAAATAAACCCAGGAAACGGTGAATTGAGGCCCAAAACCATGGCTAACATGAATCAGCCGGCTCCCTCAGAGTTAGAGTTCATCCAGCTGAAGACTCAGCCTTGTTTATATATTGTCTTACTCCTCAGAGGAGTAAGTAAAGCTGCTTTACCTCAAATACTCATAGAAATGCTCTCGGGGCTGCCTTGCTAAAGCAACCTTGCTGAGCCTTGCTATTCATCACAGCAGCACGCACGAGTACTGCAGCTCCCAGTATATCAAACCACGCCAGGCTGTCTGTAATTCTTAACTGACACTTTTGAGTTTCCACTCTTCCCAACCACCACCCTTAGAAAAAAAACAGAGTGGACGCCAATTTCCCTGCTGGTGCAAATGAGTACACTTCCACTGAAACCGAGACACTTCAGCCAACGTAAACAAGCTCAAAACTTGAGTCTGGTTGCTGTTTCTGCTCCTGTGCACAGCAGCTTTTAGATCCAGCGGAGTTCTTGCAGGATGAGTAACAACCTAACAGTTATCTCCTAAAGCAGCTTCCATAGAAAGGTTTCCAGGCCTTGACAGCGCAGATCTCCTTACCAACAAGTCTGAGCTCAGGCAAAGGAAGAAATGACTTGTCCGAGGCTCTTTGCTAAACAACAGCCAAACAAGGCTATGCCCAAGCCCTGGAGACCAGGTTGCAGACCGGCTGTTTCACAATTACATTTAGCCACATATCTTTCCAATGAGGGACTTGAAAATGAGGAACCTTTTCTTTTTTTTTTTTTTATTGCTCAAAACCACAGCTACCACTCTGAGACACATTTCTGAGCTTTAAAAAAAGGCCGCTTTCAGCATTCCTAATGTTCACTGTTTATAAGCCATGACTTTACTGAAAGATTTTTTTTTCCTGCATAGTTGAATATGCCCTGTATCTAGAGGGTAATTTGGGCTTTAATCTGCACTAAACGCTAGAATGTCGGACAAGTGAAGCATTTGATGGTGATGATAATGAGTAGCCCATTAAAGGTAATTTTTAAAAAGTTAATGAGCTCTCACTAAGGGACCGACACGTACTGTAATGAAAAATGTTTGCATAAAGAATATAACTTTCTAGCTATTTATTTTACTTTATAGAGAACCTATAAAACTTTTTAATATGCCTTCAATTAATTCTGCACTTTAGATGACTCTTGAGTTTTATTTTCATTCTTGTTTTGCCAGAGTAGGATATAGAAATCTAGTTTTCTAAGGAAAGCAACTGATATCCCAATCAATCACTCTTTTACCACCCTATTCTCTATTCAATGTCCATGGATTCAGCCCCCCCTTAATTAAGGGAACTCAGCAATGCAGTGATTTAGTGATAATGACTCTTGCCATTTCTTTAGCTGTGTGGTCACTGTTAACCACTATTTGAATTTACCAGCATAAATAAAGCCCTTCTGTGACTAAACAAAGTTAAAGTAGCAATAAATTCAGCCCGCCATGTACACTTGGTTAAACCTTTAGCCAACATAAATACAAGCGGCCTTTTGCTGTGATTTGCATGGTACAATGACATCATACATTTCCAAATAGAACAGCAAGACCACAGCCAAAAAGCTAACAATTCCCTTACGTGAATCAAATTGCAACAATCTAGAGTTTGTAGCACTGACTGCTCAGTTTCTGGCTCCTCCACCCTCTGCTCCCATGTGAC
Organism: Anser brachyrhynchus; assembly: GCF_964034855.1. Taxonomy (NCBI): domain Eukaryota; kingdom Metazoa; phylum Chordata; class Aves; order Anseriformes; family Anatidae; genus Anser; species Anser brachyrhynchus. The sequence continues at coordinate 1,299,626 of NC_137696.1, read as the reverse complement.
CACATTATAAAATAATCTATATGGTGATCTCAATTTTGCATTTTCTACATGATTATGTTTTGGCAAGGGGACTCCTCATGTTGTCTCTCTGCAGGAGTTTTTGTTTTGTTGGAGGATTTTTTGAAAGTTACTGAAAAGTTGGAATTTGTCAGCTCCGAGTCAAACCCAACTTATCCAAACTGAACCAAATCCTAGGAGGAACAAAGGCTACAAAGGGCTGCATGCAGAAAGAGACAGAAAAGAAAAACCAGACATAAAGACTCTCAAGTGGAGGCTGTGCTAACCAGAGCTACACAAGCTAGGACGGATAAAAGGGAGCTATAAGATAACACACATGATGACACACAGATGACAATTTTTAGGTAGTAGTGACATGTAGGCGGACGAGAAAGCTATCATGCTACCTTAGATTTTCTCAAGGCAGACCTGAACTGTAATTCAGCTCACCTTTTAACTCCCTGGAGTCTCTCCCAGAGAACACAACCACACTGCAGGACAATGCACAGCCCAGAAACACCTGAATTCTCTTTAGAGACAGCAGCTTCAGTACCAAGAACATTTGCCACAGAGCACCAACCTCGGTAAAAGTTCACTTACTCCATCAAAACCAAGGCAAGCCTAAATCCATGAGGCTGAGCTAGAGGCGCATACAAGGCAGCACCCAAGACTGCCTGAAAAAGAAAGTGGCTGCTCCTGAGGGCTTTTATCCCCTGCAGGGCAGCTCCTGGCAGCTGAGACAGGCCAGGAGCAGCACATAACAGCAAAGTACTAGAGGCTTCCTCCTAACCCAGAGGAACATGCTTGCTTGGCTCCTGTTGGGAGCTACTGCTAGCTGCCCATGGCAGGGAAAATACTGCTTTCTCTGGTGTTCCGTGTGGAAGTGTTTTTACACTTCCAAAAGCCTGGCAGGTAGCTCTGCTAGGCTGTAGCACAGCTGTTTTTGCACTGCTAGTACTGCTACTTTTAAAACAAAGCAAACAAACAAGCCAGGGGTGTTGCTGACCCTGTTTCTGAGCTGACAAACCCCATCCACAGGTATCTGTGAGCCAGTAATTGCTTCTGTATCACAGCAATTAAGGTGAGAGGTTGGGAGTCCTCGGGAGCTATTGGAGCGGAAGGACAAATACTCTTCTCTTTCCCACCTCAGCACCAGCCTGGTTTAATCCAGAACTACAACTTATTTCTAGAAAGTGTTTTTCTTATTTTTAGTTCTCTAGTAGCGATTTCTTCCTTAAATAAAGCAAAACAGACTTTCCAATGCAAAAAAGAATCAAATAAGCCATTGTATCACCTACACGTTATTGATCCAGAGATGGGCAAAGGATGAAAGAGGAGGAAAACTCTGAGCCCGTGTTCATGACTATTAAGAAAGGAGAAAACTTAATAACGAATCTGTGAAGCCATAAAAAATGGCAATAAGAAGCTTTTGCCTCAACCAGCTTTGTGCTGAGCTGTATAACTTTATGTCACTTTTTATTTACATTTTCATCATGAAAGTTTTGTTGAAAGAGAAGACCAAGAAAAATATTGTAAGGTTGGTCTTTATAACTGATTATATTTTTACAGTACTCTAAAAACAAAGAGATAAAGCAAAGTCACTCATATATCGGCTTATTCTCTACTGTCTCTTTATTCTCTTAAGCCTGTGTTGAGTAATAATTCTTGACTTCTAAATCATGACATATTAAGGATGAAAAAGACTTCGCATTCTTTCTTTCCCCCTCCCTTTCTTTTTATTATTCCTTTTGAAAGATCTGCAAAGGGCTGAAATATCATCCAGGTCTCTATGAGGCCAATCAGTACAATGCTTATTAAGCACTACACAGAAGATGTGATCTATTTTTAATTAAGCCATCTTTGAACAATGCAACGTAAGGAACCTGGCTTTTGAACTGAAAGGCAATCAGTGAGTGGATGGTGAGTGAATTAAAAGTAAACAGGAGGAAGAATTCCAAATACAGGGAGGGCTCAGAGGGGATTTCCAAAAAAAAAAAAAAAGTGTTCTCAAGGAAAGAAAAAAATGAAGATTTTCTTATCATAATTTTGAGGATGCATTACATTCCCTATTTTGATTCACTTTGTAAAGCCACATCAGGTTGTTTGTAGAAACAATTTGTTAGCAAATACGTGGTTCTCCTCTGCCCGGAACATTAGAAACTGCAACATATATACAACACTTACTGATGTTTAAGTATCAATCAGATTGTGTATTATTTGAGCAGAGTACACATTCAAGTCCACTTTACACCGTTATGGAACAGACTAAACAAACCTGACCTCGGGGGTGACCCTCGTAGGATCCCAAAAGATTGCAAATGTATAGTAGGCAGTCACCATGAGACTTTTACAGCCTGGTAATGGCATGCAAATGACACTCTGTCTCTGTAACGCAGCCAAATTCTGGGGTTGTATATGAGAGTAATTTCCTGAAGAATTTGGGGAAAATGTGATACTTTTCCTTTTATGTATGAAATTCACAACATCTCGTCCTTTTACTAGAGGACTGCAGGGAAAGCACTGACAAACTTACCGCCAGGCCGTACTGTTCCCTGTAGCAGCACCTCTCCAAAAGCCTCCCTCTGTAAGCGGTGTGGGCATGTTTCCCCAGCACACAGGATGATGAAACAACTTTCCATACCTCAGAAAACACACTCAGCACCTCATTGCAGTATCTGTGGGAAGGAATCTCCTCCAGAGCCCAGCTCCAGGCAGGAGACTAGGGAGAATGCTCTGCATTGCCCTGTGGAGGACCCGTTCTCCCTCTCCAACATCTCTATGAGGTGTAAGGAAACCAACTGCGGTTGGCTCCGTAAAGTCAGTCAGTGGGAATCCTACTCCTTCCTCTCAGGGCCACGTTTCTTCACAGAATACATGCAGTGATAGAGACGGTTCAGCACGAGTGAAGCCGTCTTGTGGGTCTCCTACCAGCGCAATGGGTGAAGGCCTAGCTTTGGTCGCTCCGTCACTGAGAATTAGGCCAATTTTCACAGCAGCCGCTGCACCTACACGTCACAGATGTAACTTCTTGTCCTCACAGATCGTATCTTTCTTGGCATTTTCAGTGCTATAGCTGTGTTATTCCAGTTTTGCTTCAAGGCTTCCACTGCAGCTGTGTATACATTTGCCGTAAATCAGCTTATCTGTTCCCACTGGAGCTCTTAGCAGAGGAAAGGAGACAGGCAGGGAAAGGTAAATGCATCTGCCACAAGCCTTTGTACTTCTACATACACTGGCTAGTAAAGGACCAGGATCATCCCGGTGTGACACGGAGGAACCCAGTGGTGGTTCCACGCCAGGCTTTGGGAAACGACCCCCTCCTGTCATGCTGAGTAGCAGCTCCCCAGGGACAGCATGCCGTGACCACGCTCCCGCGCTCAGTTTTTATGAGCGCTCACAGATGGATGTCTGTTTTGAGACATTCCTACAACCCAAGGACTCAGGAGGGCTTTTTTCCTCCCAGTCTGGCTACGGGACTTCTGCTGTCCCTTGGGAACCTCCCTAACGTTACCTGTGCTGTTAGCAGCTCGCTGGTGTGTTTCCACAGCGTGCTCTGTGCACAGAAACATCATGGGTCATGAAAAACAAAACAAAAAGGAGAATAAAGCAGCCCCACTTCTTTCCACCATTTTCTCGAGGAGCATGTTTCGTACTCATATCATGCGATTTCTTTCACCTGACTTCCTCTGCCATCAGACACCTGAAGGCAGGACTGCCGTAAGGACCTACGCCAAACAGTGATTTAGCCCAATAGGTTACGGTTCTTCTGTTAGTACTGACTGCATTAAAGGGAGACACTGGGAGACACAAACAAACATAATAAAAGTGTTAATTAGAATATCTGCTATGTGGAGCACTTATGTAGATACAGGGCACTGTTTGGAAACAGTGCCTCAAGTATTCCTCAAGATTCTGCTGCTTGAGGTCACCCAGACTTACACACAAGGACTACAGGAAGAAAAAGTGTAGGGCTCCTTTTAACAAAATAAGATCCTGTGAGATTTCGTCACTTTCAAGACTCAATCTAGTAATTTCTTCCTTTTCCTGGTGACCCCCCTCCTTTTTCTCTCCCCCTTCCAAACAGTACTTTTAGTAAATTGTTTGTTTTCTTCCAATATATAAAGTTACAAACCTATGGATATTTTCCTTTCCTCTTCAGTCCCAGCCTCTTCTGGGGAATTAAGTTATGCATACTGCATGAAAATAGGACCACAGGCTGGGCCTCTACAAGCTGCTAATTGAAAACCTTGTCAGAAGTAGGAGGAAGTGGCAAGAAACTTGGCAGGCCCTCGTGCTTTTCATGCCGTACTTAGCTCTTGGTACTTATGAATGGCAGCTCTGCAGTACTTTGCAGAGGTTTACAAGTTGTGCCAGTGCTGTCTCTGCAATTATGGAACAACATGTTCTTCTCTAGAAGCTGAAAAAAGAAAAGAGCGTTTATATGCAGAAAGCCACATCCTGTGGTTTTCAGCCAGGTAGTTCTGCCACTGGAATGGAAGTGAAGAAGACAGAAGACAAGACCTCACATCAGATATATTAAACACGCAGGGCTATTGGCTACAGAAAGTTGATGAGGCAATGTTATATTTTTTTAAAAAATCCATATGCTAGATTCATAGCAAAGGTGATCTCAGGCTGTAGTAGGTCAGAAAGTGAAAAAGGGGACAGGGGGGATGTCTGGACCTGATTCTGCAATTCTCAGTTGAATCCTGCTTCAAAACACCAACACACATGGGAGCTGAGGAATCTAGCCCCATTAAAAATTACTACAAATTACCTGGTATGAAATGCTTACATTATGAAAACAGGGATGATTTTGCATCTGTTAATGAGGATAATGACTAATATATTCAGGCAGTAGATGTGACAGCTGTCTGTATGTTTTTAGGGGCATATATTTTTAGATGCCATTTACCTCCAAACATATTAACTGCTGCATTCTCCCAAAGTGCTCCAAACCCCCAAAGCTTAAGAATGCAGGTTGAATTTCTCTCTGCTTCTGCATCACTCAGTTACATCACTCTGCCTCATTATTTGAAAGTGCTCACAGATCTGCCACTCAGATCCTCAGCTAAGTGCTAGGGTAGAGGGAAATGGCTAATGCTGATGTAAAACAAAACACAATTGAAATCACAGTCCACGGAAACACTGCTTAAATATAACTGCACTGCCTGCTGCTCCATTTTAACTAGTTTAATCGCTTGCTGACCAAGCAGGGCTTAAAACTGTTAAGGAATATATGTTTGTGCTTTTGTCCCATTTTCCAAAACCAAAGATTTGCAAGATGAACTCCAATCTTAAGACAAAAGTCACCCCATTAAATCTTAACAGATGTTTCTCAAGTTTAGAAGATTAAGAAAGATTTCAGCATCAAAAATCAAAGAAAATATTCTATGACCTTAAAAAAGGATAAATCTCAAAGCTCTAAACAAACCGAAAGTCCACTTTGACAGCTGCATCTGACTGAATTGATGAGGTGCTATTGATGTTTGGATTAAACTATGCCTCTGTGATCAAGTACTCAAACATGGGATAAAAGAGGAATATATTCTTTAATCCCACCAACTAATTTTGTGTAGGCAGCAGTTGCAGAAAGCAGTGGTTACAGAACAAACGTTGGAAGTGGCTTCACTTTTGCTTATTGACAAAGCTATTTTTATTTCATTAATTCACCACATATACTATCAGCGTTTAAACTAACACGGGGAAATCTATATCAGGCACAGTATTCTCCACAAACAAATCACTGAAAATTTCAAAGTCATTAAAGACAGAATCAATAGGATATGATTCTGAAGGGCTAGGAAGATGCAGTGCTAAAATGTAATAGAAAAATTAGATATTGATTTTTTTATATATAATCTTGATAAACAAACTAAACAACACCGGAGATTTCAGTTCTGTTTTTATAGCATCTCTTCTCCATAAAGGGAAAGGGTTAAGAGACAGTTAAGCCACTTGTTAATTACTGTATTCATCTATCATTGTAACTCCAGAAACTTGCCACCTCCACGAGAAGACTACAGGATGCATGCTTTCCAAAACTCCTAGCAAGGGAGGAAAGTAAGCAAAGCTAGGCTCCAGATGCTATATTACTAGCAATCCAGGTGGGAGAACCGTGAAAAGAAAACTGGCCAACTGGAAGCCTGGATCCTCATTGACTACAGTTGGGAAAGTCTGGGGTAAATGAGAATCAGACCTGTAATGCTTAAATAGTGGCACTGCGTCCACTGCTGCCTGCCGGGACACCTCCTGGAGTTCAGACCCATCATGAGAAGGATGTTGTATGGGAAAAACTCCTGGCCACCTGCAGAAAGTCCACCACCAGGCAGACATCTGGTTGTGCCACGGACTGTCAACGTACAAAGTCCCGCAACCTGAGCAATAGCATAGCGAACAGCTGGGCATAGAAGAAAATCCAGAGTTTGTTGGATGAAGGGATCTCAGGATGAAGGGATCCCAGATCTGCAGAAAGCAAGTACAGAAAAAGGTAATACTTACATGTGAGCATGTAAGTAGATTTGTATTACAACTAAAGCTTCCCCATTCATGCACAAAAAAAAATCTGAACACTTTCTCACTTAAAGAACTCAAAAACTCTGGTTCTAATTTATTTACTGGAGAATTTGGTCATTTTAGAGCAATAACTCCCATCAATAAATATTTACAGCAAGCATCTTTTTCACTAAAATAAAGGGGAAAAACATATCGTGAAGATGTCAAAGGATGCAGTAAAAGTACACAGGAGTTCCCAAAGCAGAATTAAAGGAGGGAAGGCAATCCACTGAGCCTGGTTGCAAAGTTCTCACTGGTTTCAGAAGGGCTGGGACCACCTCTAATTCTTTACTCTTCTGCCTCTTTCTGTTACTTCCGTTTCTCTTCACAGCTGCTCTCTCCATCCAGGTAAGGAACAGATTTGCACACACTGTTATTTTATTGTGCAAGCATGAGAAGAGGAAGAAGAAAGTTTTATAATTCTGTGAACTGCTTCTGAGAAGAGCCAAGCGCTCCCAGGTGGTACTGAACTAAACCATACATTTTGCAGGATTAAGCCCAAATTAACCAAAAGCAGCTGCCTTGCATTCAAGGGAGGCAGCAAAAGTGACACATGATATCATGAAAATAAAAGAGAAGAATGAAAATGGATGTTCTCTTCACCTAACCTAAAATCCTAACTAGGTGTATTTTCAGCTTTGGGATAGTCTAGGCTCTTTAGTATTTCTTCAAGCACAGTTACCTGTGCATTTTCAGGAACGGGATGTCTGTAAAAGGAACTTTACATCGCTATCTGTTTAGACAGGTCACTTGTTCTTAAAGGATAAAAAACCACATGATAATAAGACTGGAAAACACCAGATGAAAAAATGTATGTGGTAATAATAACATCTGTGCATTAATTCCTATTTATATAAAAGCATTGTGTTTCTACTTGTAGAAAATGCATAGAATATTGCCAAAATATTGAGTCTACTGTTGTTTGTTGTTTTTTTTTGTTGCTGTTGTTTGTTTTGTTTTGTTTTGTTGTTTTGTTGTTTTAGTTTGGTTGGTTTTTTGAGTTGGATAAAATCTTTGCTTTTTTTTTTCCAACTATTTTAAACTCAACAACATATCTGCTTATGCTCTCAGAATCATAAATACGAAACCAAGCAACACCACTGGTTATGATTTATATCATTGGTCTGTGACTATTATGCAAAGGCAGATTTTACCATTACAATTATACTTATGTAATTCTGACAGTTTTCCCTGTGTTGCTAGGGAATTCTGTAAACAAACCCAATAAAACCACAGAGTACTTCAATAGCGGTGACAAAATTTCGTAGCCACAATACGGAGAATCTGGTCTAATTATTCTATAAACACACTTTGATTTGTTTACTTCAGTGTCAAATTAACTTCAAATATGTAACAACAGTCACTGATTTGATATGGTATACAATACTGCCAGTGACTGCTTTCATTGTAGTGTGTGTAAATCTATCTCTTTTTAAAATGAGTTCATTTCTGAAAGCGTCTCTGCCATACATTGTGAATACTAAACAGGGAAACACATGTGCAACTTATTTAAAAGAAAATTATTTCCAATGAATTTTGCTGTGATCCAGCATATTTCTGCTCCATTTTATTTTCCCTTTTGCACAGTAGAAGGAATATTTTTTAGGAAGATTAATAACTCGTGACTTAGAGCAACAAATTATAATCTCGCTGGGGAAAAATGAGCCAAACTAACCTCATCTCCATCCATTCAGTTGTCCCAAATCAGTAGATTGTGCTACTTAAAAGAAAGACAGATCTTTGACCACTTTAACCAATATATAAAACTGGGACAAACTCAAATTTCTGAGGAGTTGGAAAGAACACAGATCCTGGAGAGATGCACTGAAGAAACAAATGATTATACTGTGATTTTCATTTCATACTATACTTAACTGAACAGCAATCTAGGAAAAACACCAATGGATTTAAAAAAGTTTTGGATGTGGAGGTTTTTTCTTTTCAGGGATTTTCGTGGGAGGTGTACAGAGGTTACTGCACACCATGACCATGTGTGGTGGCAAGTAACAGCAATGGCAGCCACCGCTTTGCACAGATGACTTTGAAGTGGTTTGTGATATGCACACCGCAGCTTGGAAACCCCTGGTTTGTATCATAAAATGCCTTTCAGAGAGAAGGATCTCCAAATGGTTTACAAGCTGCATACACTATATACAAGTCAGAAGCCCACCCACCAAAACAAGGCCAGCTCAGGACAGAGTGAGACCGCCAAATGGCATCTGTAAAACAAAATAAGAGAATTAAGTGGAAAAAAGAAAGTGTGCTAGTCCCACTGCTTGACAATGCCAGCTGTCTCTGCCCACATAGTGTTGCGGGGCGTGACAATATCCAGCAGATCAATTTCCCTTTCAGCAAGCAAGGAGTTAATGTCTCATGCAGGGGGGGAATTTTGTATAAAGCAGAGCAATTAGGGCAGGAGTGGGTTCCTGAGGTCTGATCAGAACTCACGAGAACTCCCGTAGGAGTGCTAAACTGCTGCCAAAACAGGTCCCAGAAACAAGAAGTGATTTAAAATGTTAGTAATGGGAGATGGCACTTTTGTCCAGGGGATCTCAGGACTGGACTAGCAAATTTTCTCTGTGGTTATGAATTTTTGTGGTTTCAGTGAGGCAGGCAGAATGCAATAATCCATTCTGGAATTTCTTCAGGAGAACAACCACCCCTTTCTTCCTCCCTAGAAGATCTGCAATTAGATGGAAAAGACAAATCTCCATTTTCTAAGTTCCACAAGGCCTTCAGCAGGTCATTTTCCTCTGGGACTGTGTGAGACAGTAAATTTAAGAGATGCAAACATCCCTTCAGTGCCCTGCAACACAACTTTTCTGCCACAGAGGGAGAGATTGCACCCAACCTGTTTATGTAAGCTGTATGCTGTGACAAAGAGAAAAACATTTCTCTTGCAACAATGCAAACATCAAAATATTGCCGAAAGCCACTGGAAGTCTTGGGGATCCTGCAGGCATTTCACTTACCTTCCCCTGTGAGGGAACTCCATGGGGTTGTGCAGAACAAACAAGACAGACACTATTTTGGCAATATACAGAGATGGAAGGAACAACCTTCTGTGAGTGATTCAGGAAAAGAGCTGATGAGGGTGTTGAATCAGCATCCTTTCTGGGTCTGTCACGAAAAGTGGTAATAAAAAATGGATTCTAGGGTAAGATGGTCATGGAGACAAGGTGTGAAAAAGCTACATAAAGAAGTGTTGCACTTCCTTTGGGACATAAAGAACAGATCTGCAAAGGCTCCCTATGTACCTTTATCCCCAAAGATTGGTGAAGAAATAAGTTGAGGAAATGAAAAAGGCAGAGGATCTGTCACTGCACAGTGTCAGCTTCCCCGGCCTGTACAGACACCAGCATTGCTCAGGTTGCTCCACCCCTCTGGTCTCTAAATAAACACTTGCTGAGTTTCTCTCTTCCGTTCTGCTATGGGACACCTAAGGAATCCTTGACCTCACGGAGGCCCCAGTGACTGGGGACAGTGAAAAGGACTTGGTCCCAGGACTTGACTTTGTGTGCAGTGTGATCATCAGCACGGCTCCACAGCAGACTCCGGTGTTCCCAGCACTGCCCCTCACAAGGCACTGAACAGAGACACAAGGACTGCTGTCTTTTAAAGGGCTAAAATCTCCAGGAAGAAAATACTGGATTTAATGTCATTAAGCTGAAACAATCTGGGGACTCATTGAGAGCTTGGAGTTTTAATACTTGTAAGGTAGAAATTGTGGAAATTAACAATGAAGTTGTGGAAATTAGAGGTTATTATTACAAAGCCTCTATTTAAGGGATAATGTTCTTGGCAGAAAATTATACGAGGCAATAAATTGCATTAGTAGGTGATTACATTCCCAAAGCAAAAACTGCAGTAGAGGCTGAATAAGTAACCACAAACACCATTATACAACAAGGAAAGGATAAAAGCCATGAGATTGTGCTTTCTAAAAATATTTCATACACACACTTTATTTTCCTCCATTTTTAGTGCATTTAAGAGTCTTGTGCTTGATCCTTCTTAGCGTTTCCTTATTTACCCAAGTAGTACAGGATGGAGTCTAAAGGAATTCCATTCAAAGGTGGCCTTGGATATCCAATCCACCTGAAATCCATTAGTAAGGACATAGAGACGGTTTGTAGTTCTAGTGCATGGGTACGGATAAGCATCCAGCTTCCCAGGGGCCCTTCAGTATAGTTCTGCACTTGCACGAGCAGAAGAGAATAGTACAAGGTCAAGGGGAAAGGACCATCTTCCCAGAAAGCTGTTGTCCAGCCCTCTGGAAGCAATTCTCTAGGACAGAGCCCTCGGATATCCCTCAGGCTGACCTGGGTGTAGACAGCAAACCCCTTCTCCCCACCCTTAGTTCTTAGTTCTCCAAAAAACCTCTCTTCCCTCCCACTTATTCAGGGTGAATTTCATGCAAAAGAAATAACTCTTCCAGCACATGGCCCATATGGTTAACTGAAGCGAAGCTAACTAAGAAATACAGCAAGGGCTGGATCTTCATCTTTCCTGCACTTTATACTTTGCAGCTTGAGGCTCTGATGGCTCTCCAGCTATTCCAAGCCTGTTAACAAGGATTCTCTTTTTCCCCTCATTATGTATGGCTGAAAAATCATAACTGTTTCACCAGCTATGAGCCTCACCGCCATTATTCCTGCCTCTGTCACGTCAGTATAAGCTTGCTTTATGTGTATGGAGCATGCACCAACCCCAGGCTACACTTAAACCCAAATGGAAATGGGAGCAGAATGCAACATGCTATTGTTCTGCACAAGTTCCCAAGAAAATGATTCTTCTGCTACAGTTTGCACTGGCTGCCAGTCAGTTTCCAAAAGAGGGAGGTGGAATGGAGTTGATTTTGCCCTGTAAATCACTGCTTAGCTTGTTAATCTACCTAGCTATTGCTCATTTTCTAGAAAAGGAGGGAATGCTGAAGCCTCTGGAAAGAACAGTTTCAGCTCAGGAAGATTAAGATCTCTGGGCAACATCTACAAGCAATAGAGGGAGACTGATTCCTTTAATGAACTGGTGAAAATTGTTTGTTTCTGAAGTTGGGTGCCTGGAATGAAGATCTGTCTCTGTCTCCAGAGTTTGAGGTCCCTCTGTGAACACACTTGCCACTCTGAAACAGTGGCAGAGCTGTGTATACAAAAGTTCCCCAGATCTACAATAACCCCTTCTCTAACCTGAGACCGTCCAGTTTGTGAGCACGCTCCGAAGTCTCTCTCTTCTGGTATGGATACAGAGAATGAAGGGCAGAGGTGCTGGGCTTCCGGTACTTTTTACCTCAAACTGTGTCGGCTAAAGGGAGACCTGTTAGGTCTGTTATAAAGAAACCTTCAGACTCAGCTTTTCAAGAAGATCCAGAGTTGGCCTCCAGCTTCAGTAACTGTGAGTCGCAATGCTGACTGCAGGGACAGCAGAGGTATCGCTGAATTGCATGATGTCCTTATCAACTAAGCGCAGGATTTGAGGGCCCAGACATTCCTCTTCAAACTCATGAGGCAGGATTTGTAGATCTGTGGTTTTTGTAGGTGATCTAAAATGTCTGTAAGTTACTTAGAATGCAATGAATTTTAAAGGACCTGATTCTGCAGAGTTTTGTTGACCCTGCTGTATACATTCTGGTCTTTGCATCCCTTACCTTTGACAATGTTCCATCAAATGCATAACTTTTCATCTTTCATTAGGCTGATTTCTTACTTCTGAAGGAGAAACACAAACCAACGTTGTCTTTCTCTTAGCAGACCAGAAGCCTTCACTGTATGCAAGCACATCACAGTTCCCGCGCAAGAGCAACAAGCTCTGCGGCTAGCTTAGGCTTTATAACTCCTACTAGTGGTACCTCCCAAAACCTCTACACCAAACCAGCAGACCTACTGCTCCAAAAGGTAATTGAAACTTTACCATCTGTTCCTCTAGGAGCCTTTCACTCTTTGACTATTCTACTTCTCAAAGGACCAACATTAATCGATTAAATTCACCCTGCCACGGACAGGAAATACCAATACGAGGCAGCTGCCCAGGAGGGATGAGGGCTAGTTAGAGGTTGGAATTGAAGTTCTGGAGATCAAGCATTTATTTCCTCATTCTGCACAGATTTCCTGTACGGTGTTGGGCCAGTCACTTGATCTCTCTGTGACCTGGATCTATGCCTGTTACAGTCTGGTCAGCATCATTGTATTCTTCCAGCACACCTAACACGAGATTGCTGGGGGTATGGAAGGCAGGGGTCAGCGGCTTTGTCACGACAGCACAAACCAGCACAAACTCTACCAAGTCTGCACTGAGCACTCTCTTCCCAAGCTGACTGTACCATCTGGGGACATGCTCATCACCCAGTCTCTGTTGCTCACTTGTCTGAAGCCAGACCACCCCTCTATACCTACTGGCAAGAAGGCTCATCGTGTGCTCTCTCGGCCCAAATCTGCATTCAGCAAAGCCAAAGTGCTTAGCTCCAATAGCCTTATTTTTTAAGACAGTGATGTTCATTTTGGATTCCAGCAATTACCACTGACTGAGTTAGAGCCTTGCCTTTCTGTTCCACTGTGAGCTTGAAACAACTAGATCCATCTCTGTTCTCCTTCTCTTTCCCTCATAATAATATGCAATTTCTCATTTCTCCTGTCAAACCCACCATGCCTCCAAACCCTATCCCCAGTACAGACATATAGACACATATAGACACATACATTCAGCTCTCCTGCTCATCTGTTAGCTCATTTCAGCCACACCCCAAGCCTGAAAACAGCTTGGCAAGGCAGGCTTCAAGCCTTTACCTCGCTAGCTTGTGCCATCCAAGGAGTTCCTGGGTAGCAATGGCCACGAAAGTCTCCTGGGCAGGGAAGGAAGAAAAAGACATTAAGTGCAAACTGTCTCCTTCCCCGCGGTATTTTGTGTGTCCCCTCAAGGGATGACATCACCCTGCTGAGAGTGACCCCTCACATGCTTTCAGAGAAGTCTGATTCATTTTCAGCTCTCATCTGCTAACCCGCTAATCAATCACTGTTTGACATTCGTTAACGATCATTTGATCACTGGTTAACAATCCCAGTTTAAAGAACCCATCTGGTTTTACCTTTAATGGATTAGGGACGATGCACATGATCCCTTTTGCAGGCAGAGTTATAACACTGGGGAAAAAAAAAAAAAAAGAAAAAAAAAACATCTGGATTGTTTTCAGCTCTTGCAGCTGCTTGCAAAGCCTCGGACACGACAGCAAGGGTATTACATGAGCAACGCTCCCACTACAAGGGCTAGCGTTGGTCCCTTGGCAAGAAGCAACCAGCCTTACCTCTGAACAGGTTTCCTTAGCACCTGAACCAGGTGGGCCTCCACTACCTTGGAACTGAAAAGCAGCAAAGGCAAATTTGGAGCAGACCCATTTGGAGGAAGACCCACAGAAGTGCTTGAAAGCAATATAGGACTTTCAGGCATTTTTTTTACTTCTTTTTAAGTCCCTTTACATCATTCCTACTTATCATAAGAGCCTACAAAAAAATTATATGCTCTTGCAAGTAAGTCTAACCGAAGGCATTTTGCCCTGTCTCTTTAATATCTAACACAAGAATAACTGTAACTTTTTTCCAAAACCTTTTTTCTCTCAGTGGAGTCTTCTCTCTCCACCTCCTCACACTTCTACACGTGTAAGACAAATACCAGCTGCATTGCCAACTATGCTGCCAGCATTATGTGCAAGAACAAAAGTCTGGGGATTTCTAGCACACGTATTTGGTGTGTCAGACACTTCACGGAGTGCTGCAAACCCCCAGTGAAGGCTCTGCATTTGTGTATATTGGCCACAAGCAAACACATTTCTTCTGGATTCCTCCGTGCTCACAGGAGCCCTGTGCTACTCACTTCTTCACGTGAGCCGAGCAAACTGGCTTTCACGCATATGCTGCACTGGTTTCCATCTCTGCTGAAAGTCACTCAAAGAAAAATTAGATGAGTAGATATCAGTTTCTTTCTCTTTCTTTTTTCTTTGTCTCCTTTCTTTGTCTCTCTTTTTTTTTTTTTCCTTAAGACCAGATACGTTCAGGGCACAGAATAGGCAGAAAAATACAGTGGGAGCCTCTGATTAAAATATTAACCCTTCTACTGTGGTAATGAAGTTTCTCTGTCTCTCTCCTCACTTTGTTCTGACCTCTTCTACCTAAACAGTATGCTCCATAGCTATGAATGCACTGGGCAGTAATGCACCATTGAAATCAACTGGTGCCAGAAAAAAAAGTGGTGCAGAAAAAAAGTCACAGAAAATACTCGCTATGTTTAATTGCCTGAGAATTGTTGGGAGAATTGCTGTAAGTGATTGTCCTGAGATTCAGAGAAGAAAAAAAAAAAAAGCCCACTACCACAAATAACAGGTAAGGATTTCTATTTCTGCACCTTCAGTAGAGCAATTTGTAGTTGACAGGATCCAACAAGCAACCCACTAGAAAAAAAATTACCTCCACAGATGAGCTTCAGACCCATGGGATCATCAAGGCACAGGATGGGGAGAAGTGGGGGGGGTCAGAGGGACAGCATGAAGTTCTCTGTGCAATGAAGTGCAGTCAGATGCAATAAATATCATTGGCAACTGTGCATTGACAAACCATCCTGCCAAGGTCTGCAGCTAAGGTAAGACAGGGATTAAAGCATGTTCTTAATTCAGCATATTCTTAACTTCTGCAGGAGCGCTGTGGACTGGCCTGTTCCACTGCTGATGTACCCTGGGCACACAGCAGTGCTGCCAGATCTTTCCCCTGGTGCAAACTGAGATCTGGTGCAAAACCGAGATACCGATCTTCCTCAAACAAATTCAGATTGGCTTTCCCCACTCCAGACAGCAGCGAATTCTATCTACCAAAAAATCTACAGTTCAAGGCACGTAACTCCCTTCCTCTGAGGTGCCAAGTGTTCTGACAAACTTTCTTGCCAGCACATATGTGAAAGAGTACCAAGGCTAAAGTCTCAGATTAAGAGAAGGAGCTCAGTATCTGAGCAATCTCTTCACTAAGCTTCTGTGCAAACTAAGAGGGCCAGAAGCCCAGACTGAGCTATAGAATAGACTCGGCGAGTTCTGCTGCTGTCTGGAAAGGAACACGCTATATTTGCCTGTGAAGTGACAGGTCCTCCGTGGTTGGGTTTGGGGTTCTGGAAGGCAGACGGGAGGCAGGAGCCTGTTCCTCTATTGCACGGCAGGAAACAACCTTTCATATTCGATTTAGGAGCAATTCTTCAGCTGCAGAGCATTTGTGGGATGAGCTCTCCCTGAGGAGACAGAGATAAGAAGCCAAGCACCAAGCACAGGAGAAACAGAACCTGATCTTCCCAGAAAGCCCCGTTACACACTGCTGTTAGAAGAGGCTTCAGACAAAGAGCTGACCTTTAGGGTAGCCTATGTCAGCACTCGGGCTCAATGAACCACTTAGTCACTACTAATCTCACTATGTTCAATTCAACAACTAACAGCTAAAACATCACATGGAGCATCGGAAGTCAAACAACCCCAAAGAAAAGAGATGTATACTAATTCCAGTTTGCTAAGCTGGAGGGGGAGCCCATCTTTTGTCTGCGCTCTCCCTTTCTGGCTGTGCATCACAAATGGACTCTGCCTTCCAGAACAGAGGCTGGGGAAGAGAAAAGGACTCCTGGCATTGCCTCCTTCAGAGGCTTGAAGAGAAATATAATCCAGAGTATCACAGCAGAAAAGGAAGGAGGTAAATGGGCGTAAGTGAAATAGGGGGTAAGTGGTGGGGAGAAAAGGTTAGGAAAAACCTTTCCATCCTTCATTTATGAGGAGGAAGGAGCACAACTTAAAAGCTCGTCTAGGGTAACATTTACACAGATACCTTCAAGGCAGATACAGAAATATCAACAAAAAGGCAGCCCAGAGGTGTGCTCCCTCATTTTAAATAGTTCCTCAATAGACAGTGGATGTGTAAGAGAGGATTTGGCTCAGCTGCCTACAGTAGAAATGGTAATGGTTTTGCAACACAGTAAAACACACACGGAGCTGAAAGTAAGTCGGAAGACAGAAACCAAATTTTGGGTCAGAAAATAAAAGGGCCTCTGTGCCTGGCAGGAAGAAGGGAGCATGAAGCTCAGCCAGGAGCTTGGAAATGCCACCAGAGTGCCCATGCTAGAAACGGGCTGTTTTGCTGGGGAAACTCTCTCAGTTGTGAGCCTACCTGCCGACTCTGCGAACGCATTAATAAAAGCAGCCCTAGACAATTTAATAAGCTCACTGCTGCTGCCAATTCCTTTTCCTCCTTTAAAAGAAATAACCCATCCCGCCGGTTCCAGTCTGCTAACCATCTGGCATACAGCCCAAGAGGGGCTCGGCTCTCCAGCCCTGAAAGGCAAGAGGTGAAATCCAGTCCTCGCTTAATACCAACAGTGTAAAGCCAATTTAAAAGTCTTTAAAAATCTATCTTTGATCGAAAGGAAGATGTTGTTTAATTGAAAAGTCTCCTTTTCTGGAACAGCTGGATTTTCCTCAAGCTGCAGCCACTTCAAAAGGATTCCCAGTAATGTCAGAGCTTCTTAGGTTTAAACTGTCAGCATCGGAAGGGCTGCTACAGGCTTTCGTCTCCTGCAGGTTCCTAAAGACCTCTAGTGTATAAAGATACATTTTAAATAATATAATGCTTTAAAAATACAGCAGGGAGGAAAAATGCTAAGAAAAAGATTCCTTCCAAATAGAAAGTTATATAAAGTTCTGCAGAGGACTGATTTCTGTTGGGTATTTTTTAATAATAATACTTTTGCTTCTTGTTCCTTAATTTGCACAACGTGTAAACAGTAATGAGCTATCTGCTGCTGTATACACACAAAAACATGTTTTGGAATTGCTGCTTTACTTCAGATGCATGGCATTTAAATGCAGATGGAAAATGCACTTAGGCAGGCATTATTATTCAATAAAGTGTGCCCTGTCATGTCTCATCATGCTTGACTAAAACTTGGTAACTGGCATAACAGGCACAAAACCAGGGATGTGCCAGTATCTGGATGGAGATACAACCTTCTTCTCCGGGGAGAGAAGACAGCAGCTTAGCAGAACTGATGGCATACCCAAACTCCACAGAGCCCTAAAAAATAAGAAAATTTCACAACTGCCCTCTGCACCTCAACTCTCACAACCCAAATGAGTGATGATTTGCCATTTCTGTATGTATGGCTTAGAAGTCCCAGCATACGCTGCCTAGAGTCTGCAAAACGTCAGGCAGGATCAATCTCCCTATTGTCCCAGGTCTCTGCCGGAGTCACACAAATTGTATTCATCTGTCCTGAATTCTGCAGCCTCTCCATGTCTTGCTTTTGCCGCACATTGGCTCTAAGAGACTTTCTGTTTAGTATCTCATGTGAACTTTACAACTTGCCTTCCCTGGACCTGCATCTTTAGGGGTGAATGTCGTCATCGTGTTTCTTTGTGCCCACATTCCTCGATTGCACAATGAGAACCACAGGACTTAGAGGAGTGTTGGTGAGGGCAAACAGGGCTGCTCAGAGACTGCAGGAATGGAAGTCATAAAGTGGGACATCGCAAAGCGTGGGACAAGAAAATCTTCTAAAACACATACACATATTTAATAACAACTGGTTTGGGGGCTCCCCATGCATGAGGACCTGTAAGGAATCTTCTGTCATGTCACATTTTCTTAGTCGTAGTCAGACCAGCACTTGGGGAGGCTGCTTTTCTGAATGCCCACGTTTGCTATTTGTAAATTTGGGAGTGAGGGAGGAAGGGTTAGATTAGGACAATTAAAAGCTTAATTCATTACCAATTACTTCTATCGCTCTGCTACCCTTACCAAGCCAAATTTATCCCTGGTGTAATTCTATTAAGTTTCTGGAGTTGCAACAGGGACAACTTTGGCTCAATGTGCTTAAATATTTTTTGTATTTGATACTCATGGCTGCATTTATATCCAAAGCAATATGTCTCTTATTACAAACATAAGTCTTTTTAATGGCATAAGCCCTGAATGCAAAGGACATTTAGCCCATAAAAATAACTGACGTCTGATCCAGCATCTACCAAAATCATCTACAAAACTCTCATAATTTCTAATGGCCACAGAATCAGGCCCCAACTTTTCTGCCCTTAGAGGGGAGAGCTACATTAAGAGTTAGTGGTAATATCCCCATATTGATGAGTCACTCACTTTGCAGTACATAACATTTTATGAAGTAGAGAATCACTTTCCCTAAGCAATTACAATTTTGAGACAGGATCTCGGACTCTCGCAAGCTCCTTTGTTTCACAGCCCGTACTCGTGTGGCACTGCACCATTTGTAGCATGCCTGCCTGGTTATTTGCTAGGGTAAATAATCTGTGAAATGGCATTTCTGTGGTATGAAGAGACCCCAGCTGGATATCAAAATATGGGCGAAGGTTTCAATGAGTGAGAGGTTTCCCTAAACTTCTCACCCCATTTCTTCTGCTGTCTGTAAGTACGAGAACACCCACCTCTGACGCACATTAACCTTAGTTAGTATATCCCTACTGAAAGGAGTTCCCCTTAAACCTTGTGTAATATTGAGCGTGACGACATAAGCTTATCATATATGTAATAACAGGAGCAAGTGCAACTACCACAGAAACCTTAAAAAATCTGTGTGTTACTCTAGCACTGATAGCAATGTAGACATTCCTTCTACCACATGTTGGGAAATATTGCTAACCAAGAGCAAAATCCTCACATCTCTCCAGCAAGACTGCTAAGACCTAACATGAGCTCTGCCCACAGGAACAATGGGCTGTATTAAGAGCATTGCAACAAATGAAATTTGCTGCTCCATCAGAGAGAAAAGTACGTATTGGTGTCCATTGTCCATTGTTCAGCTTTGGTTGGTGAAATAGGAATATTTAATAATTTGGGATGAAACCTCCGTGCCACACTTCTGTATTAAGAAAAAAAAAAAAAAAAGACATATAAATGGACTGGGCATCAAATGTCATTTGATAGACTGCAGCGGGGGTAGGGAGGACTCTTCAACTGCGAAAGATTTTACAGGACTTAAGCAAAGCATTACCTTGGCCACTTGCTCTCTCTAGTGGCCAGCATGTAGAATAACTTCAGTCTTTAACACTATGCTCATTTCAAATATTTCTAGAGAAGCACTTTTAGAAAAGAAACACAAACTACAAGCCATAAACGGATCATTAAATACTTGATCTGCCCCTCAAAGCTTTGTCATCTCACCATCGCGTTGGGGAGAATGTGGGAAACAGGACTGGAGTATCTGGTTTTCCTCCAACAAACCTCTTCGAGCTTCTAATTGAACTCCCTGCTTCAATGTCAGCCACGGTCAAAGTGTCTTTGAGGCACACGGCCAATGCATGGAATGACTTCAGACAAGGAAGGGGTGCAGTTGAAACAGTGACAATCCCAGTCTGGTTAGCTTTTACACAGCATGTTTTAACATGGAACAGAATCTGATCAAACTCCAAGAGCAGGGAAAAAAAATGATGCCCCTAGAAATTAAATTGCTATAGGCCCTGCATTTCTTTTCCTCCAAAGGTAAATGCAATTACTATACCCCAACACAGTCTTACCAACCAGGTTTTCCGAACCAAGGTATCTGCTTCCTCTGCCACTACAGCTTCTGCCTTTACAAACTTCAGGTGCTGCCCAGCAGCACTGTAAATCCATTTCTAATATTTCTGGAGGGTAAAACTTCTTAAAACTGAAGAATAAATAAAATTTATAGATAGGAGTCTCAAACAAGTGGAAAACAGTTTTAAATTAAACAAGGACTTGCTGCATAACAGCAATGGAAAAGCCAGTGCCAAGGTTTTCATTTTACTAGAACACTTTCATTTTGGATAATATTTTTTTTAATCCAGAGATTGAAGTTGTAAGGCACTACCTCAGTCTATTGTTTAATGACATTTATAACTCTATAATAGTATTTTGCAAAAATTACTGCTTAGGCTTAATATTTCTGATTATGGAACAGATAATACAGTGATGTCATGAATGCAAAACTAGTAAATTATAATCTGTCATTTGGCTTTAAATAAG
Organism: Anser brachyrhynchus; assembly: GCF_964034855.1. NCBI lineage: Eukaryota > Metazoa > Chordata > Aves > Anseriformes > Anatidae > Anser > Anser brachyrhynchus. Next base: position 1,279,056 of record NC_137696.1, on the reverse strand, counting down.
TGTATTTCTTCAGACAATAGGTATGATGAATATAAGCACAAATGAACCATGAATCTCTTCAATTATTCTTATTTAGATTCATTTTCCTATGAATTTTCATTTAATTCCAACCACAATCTCCTTACCATAAATCAAAGGCAGACCTGCCTCGCAGCAACACGTCTGCTTAATAAAATGAAGAAACACAGCCATTAAAAACATTGTTTCAGTCAGCGATCCAAAGTTCCTTTACAGCAGCACAGTCTTGTGTTAGAGGCTATATTCTGGAGTTTGCAATATTGTCCTCTCTTCTCTAGCATCAAACTGCTACTGTCAACTACAGTAATTACACAGAAACTACAATAAAAGCCATATAAACAGCCTTTTACCTGTAACACTAATTCTAGGTAACCTGTGGTGGATAAGTACGTGATTCTCCTCGTGCTAGAACCTCTCCTAGCCGTCACCATTCGCCTCTTGCCCTGACAGCATGGAAATCAGCTGGCATTATCAAAACTGCCCACGTTGCCTCACTTGGACTCAACCCCAAGGCCTGAGAGATTCCAGATCTGGCATTTCGGTTCAGGCAGAGCCTCAGGGGGACAGCATGGGCTGTAATTGCATCAGTACTAATAAAGAGGCTTAGCTTTAGCTGTCCCATTCCAGGCTGTAGCACCCCTGGAGGTGGCAAGAAGCAGGTCCAAAGTTTCCCAGCAGGATCCTTGTGCTCTGCCTGGCTCGTGCTGTGTTTTGAGTTGCAAACCACACATCTGCTGTGGGATTCCCGTGCTGCTCATGGCACCCCGAACCCCTCCTTCTGAATGTCATGATCTCAGCCGGAGTCATGACCCCTTGTGACAATAAGCAAAGGCATCCGAACTCTCCAAGAGGCTCCAATGACTCCTGTCACGCCCTCTGTTGGGAACCACTGATTTAACCCCCCCCCCCAAAGCCCTCGGGTCGTAGGGTACAAAAAGCGTGCCACAACTCCTTTATGTTGTTTCTCCCTCACCTGTTTGCCTCGTACTACCATAGCAGGTTTTAATCTTCTGTCTTCTTAACCTCTGTGGCATACAGTTGATCAACTTCAGCCCACTTGCCAAGGTGATCCTGTTCACCCACGGGCCCTCCTGCTTCTCTCTCCTGACACTCTCCTATTGTAAGCTAGCAGAATAGGCAGGAGGCGAGCAGATAATCAGGCAGCCGATGTGGTCTGAATACAAGTCTCGTTATCTCTTTATGCATTCTCTCCTCAAATTGTATGACCTGCATTTCAGGCACCCTTGGGCTTGGGATTTACATTTTTAATATTGGGGGCTTGTGACGCCGTCCTCTTGTTGGTTAATTGGTATCAGAGAGCAAGTGTTTTCCCTTCCACTGAAATAAATCTCCCCTAAAGCTGCAATTGCTCATTCTTTTGTTCCATCCTCATTTGAAATGGGTTCTGCAAAGCCTCCACACCACACTAAATAATCTTCAACTCTCACTTTTTAAAATCTGTTGGTTTATGCCTTAATGGCTTTGATGGGCTTTGCTTTCAGTCTTGTTACTTAAACCACTTTCCTCATATTCCTAAACTCTGTGTTTTCATTCATCCCTACCACACTGGACCCTTTGAAGCTGAAAGGATTTATTTATTATCCAGAATACTTTTCCCCCCTGATTTTGGAAACATACCTTTTCAAATGACAATGTGACACAGTTCAGGGTATTTTCTTGGTCTAGAATACTGAGCCTAAAACAAACACATTTTGTGTTCTGATTTGCTGAAAAATCCATCTGTGCCTCGCAGGGAATCATTTTTCCAGTGGATCTGTGTCAGCGCCAAACAATAGAAATGTTGCACTCATCATGAGTTTAATGTGATCTGAAATAACATTCTGTTTGAATTCAGTTGTTAGTGGTGTTAATAAAAGCTAATCAGTGGCAATGGTGAATTTCTGGAAGATTACTGCATATGAACTGTAATTCTCTGTCTTCAATATGCATTGCAATTTTAAATTAAACTAATTTGGACACACATAGGAAATGTCAGTCTGGGTAACGCTGTGTAAACAGACTGAAGTATCACAGAGGAGGATCAGGAACAAATAAAATCATCTGTGTGACTTTGTTCTTAAATCAATGTTGACACTTTCGCTGCTCCTACAATGAGAATGTAACTTTCAGTCCTTTCTTCTTGTGCTGTCTTCATTGTGCAACTACGGAAATATTGAAAAGTGTAATCATCATTTTGTCAGTCATGTAGCTTAATATTGTTCTCCAAATATTTGAAAATATCTAAAAACAAGGGCAGAATTTCCGAAGCTCATCTATCAGTCGGAGGCAGTCAGCCCTCTTTCCAACCCACACACAGCTTCTTTGAAAACTGGAAAGATGTCCACGTATTTGAAACCCTGCCAGCTGCTTCCAGGCCAGACAGCTGATGTGCCCAGATTCCACCATTCTCTGGGGGAAAAAAAAAAGGCAACCAGAATCGGGAGCCGAAAATGTTTTGGTTTATCTTATATTTTTACACTGTTTCCAGAAAGAGAGGTGGTGTCACTGGAGCACTTAGGTCAAAACTGCTTTTTCTAGTGACTTAAGCTGAGATCAGTCCCAAAACACATGGATCTTGAGCCAACCTGAAGCCAGAGACTTCATTTCATCTGGCATCTACAAAATAAAGAACTGGATCCACACTGAGTAGTGATACGGAATAGCATTTTCTAATTAGAGTCCAGCAGTTAGCCATGCACATGGGCTTGGCTGGAGACCTATACTTTCTGTGACCTAACCAGGACAAAGTGGCGTTCAACAGGATTGTGACTCTTTGTATTGCAAAACAGCCCCTGCAGAGCTTTGACTTTCTCTGCAGGCACGGTCTCTCACCTGCAGGACTCACACAGCCCAAGCTGCAGGCTGAAATATCTGACACTTTAAGAGTGTCAGATACAAAGACAGGAGCCAAGGTTTGTCAGCTGCACTGGGCAGCCTGAGGATAACACGCTTAACTACACTAACGTCAGCTTTTTAGTTATAAGTTGAGAATAATATCACCTATTTTAGTATCTCACAACAGGGGAGGGACTATGGGGATTAGCTGATGTTTGCAAAGTGCTCCTGAGGTTGTAAAGATTTTTAAGTGCTATTTTGTAAAGTTTGTGCAGAATTTGACAACACAGGCCATTCCTTAGTAGGTCTGTTGGTCAAGATGGATTTCTCCAGCATCAGATTTCCAAGAGATAGAGTTCCTGGCTCATATTTGGGCTTAAACTTCATCAGTGAAGAATTTGGAGGGATTCTGCTCTTGGGTAAAAGGGAAAATTGAAATCCCATGATAGAAAATCTTCCAGCAGCCCTTCCAGGCTAGAAACAAGTTTCCACATTATCGAATAGGCTGGGGAGCAGTCACAAGGACTCCCGTCTCCTTGCGCAGTGAAGTGTCCAACAGGGATGACAAGAAATATGCTCTGCTTTACAAAATGTACCAGGGGCTAGGTCTCACTCACTGCCGTGCTCCCCCACGCTTCCAGAAGCACAGTGTTTGGATCTTCAGGGGGATGGAGTTGGGCTGTCTCCACACTGCAGTGATGCCAACAAGTATCCATGAGGACTGAGGCCTGCTAAAGCACAGCAAAAAGACAGCATGCATGCCACAGAATTTTCCCAATTTTTGCATGAGGCCGGAAGCCTCAGACACATTTTCAAAACACTGAGCATGAGCTGAGCTGTAGTAATTGCCCAAGCATGGACACAGAGTCCGAGGGAAGATTTTGACCCATCTGAATTAGCTTAACTTTCAGCAACAGAATTTAGCTGTCTTCAAAGCATGTTGCTAGCTCACGGTCTAAATGTTTGTGCATGCATATTTACCACAGGTCAGACAACACGAGTATATATACTATTCCCAAGAGTGACTGACACCCTTTGTTCTGATTTAATTAGATGTAGTGTTAATGTGTAAACTAACAAACATAAACCCACACACATCCGTACTGCAGACACTTGGTAAAAGAACGACCTTGTCACTTGGATGGCTTTCAAACATTCTCTTCTGACCAAGGAGGACCAAACCTCAGGCACTGCCCACCCTTCCACCTCTGCTGGAGGGCAGGAGGAGTTGGTAGGTCATGCACTCCTCTCAGCTCAGCTCTGGTCCAAACAAGTCAGCCTAAACAAAACAGCAGCAGGTTCCAGTTAACATAGCCCAAGTTAAAGGGGCAAGGCTTGGTGAACAGTGAAGACTATTTAACTTCAGTGGACTACGCCAGTTCAGGCAGCAGATGGGAAAGGGAGGAAGGGAATTAGACCTCTACCACTGGGCCCGAAAGCATTAAGTTCATGGAAATCTAAGAGGGGAGACTCCTCCAGCCAGTGCCACTAACTACCTTGGTAAGGGACATCTGGGACAGCACCTTTCTTAACGGAGCGGAGCGGTGGCTCCGCCTGGCATCTCCTTGCCCCACAAGTCCTGCAGCCACCTCCCTGCAGTGTGTGGAGGCCATACGTGCATAACTGGCTCCTGCCTTCAGCTGCTGGCTCCGTTTTTGCTTGCATGCCTCTTCGGCCCTGGCAGTATCAGCCCTAAATGTGATTCAGGAAGTCTGAACTCAGAAAGAAAAGGAGCTGGAACCACCTAAGAGAGATGTCTTCTTTGCTCTTTGTCCCCTTGCTCACTAATCAGTACTTTTCAGCAGCTTCTACTCCCCCATAAGACTTACAATTCAAGAACTGGAGGAAAATAACTCTTCTCGTTAGCAGTAATGGTCATAAGGAAAAAAATACTTATCTAGCTAATTATGGGCATTGTACTCGCAGTCCACTTGCTCTTGATCACCACTTCTTTTCAGCTACTCCTTTCCCTGCTGCTTCATCTTGCCCTGTGAGTAGGACAGCAGCAGCACAAGGGGTCCAGTACCTCCCACTACTCAGCTACTTCTTTTGTGCATAACCTAAGTGAGCCCTTTTCATCTCTTTCTCACAGGATAATTAGGTATAGTGAGGGCTAATACTAAAAGACCGGTGACGACAAGCCCTGTGTAATATTACTCTTTACAGGCATTGCGTGTTCTAGCACTGGCAAGCCAGCAGTGTTTTTCCATGGAGCTTTCTCTGTCCCAAAGAGAAAAGAAGGAAACCTATAAGCTAAATCTTGCAAGCCACTTAAACCAACATTAATTCCCTGGTCATTTGAAGGAGTGAGTTGGGACAAGATACCACTGTGTTTGAGAAATGAGGGTAGAATAAGAGATGAGCTCAGCACCTCAAAATGAAAAAAAAAAAAGAAAATAAAAAAAAAAAGACAATTCCAAACTGCTTTCTGTTTATCTTGTTTGCAGCCAGACAAACCTCATTAGAGTTGACTTTCTGCAGAGCATCATAGTGACATTCAGTGGACCACTTGCAAACTATGTATTTTCTTCAAGTGTCCAGAACAAACTATCTGGACCTGGAGCTGGGGCCAGCTGTTTGTTAGAAAGCCAAGCTTCAAGCAAAACAACCTTCCAAGCTTCCACACTTGCTCCAATTTGCCAATTAAACATACAAAGCAAATAATGGGGAAGGGGAAGAAGGAGGGGGAGGGATCACAGTATTTCCATGCCAGAAAATGTCAAAGTGAGCCAGAGATAGGAGCCAGTAGAGCTACTTACACCACATTATAATATGCAGAGCATTGCCTGCCTCCTGATCCTGAGAGTAATTTGTCATTATGCTGAAGCCTCATTGCATTTGTTTCCTTTAAGGGAGCCAGAAGTCTCATACGCCGCCCCCCATATTTGAGTGAATGTGGTCAGGCTGCCTATCAAGGCATTTCAAGAAAATGCCAAGATCTGTGTCTTGGAAAGCCGACAGCTTCTCTGTCTGTGCGGAAACCTAATGGACACAACGTAATGTGGAACAGTCTGTCCCAGCAAAGGGCTGAACTACTAATCTTCTCTGGTACCGGATAAAAGCAGCAAGTGCTCCTGCTCTGGAAGCACAGCGAGGTATTGCTCTCACGCAACTCAAGCCAGCAGTCGGTGCTGCAAAAGGATGCCTTGGGATGCCTCTCTGGGTTCCTGTATCCGCCTCCTACCTGCAGGCAGAGGCAGGCAGCCACACACCAGGCAGACTGCAGACGTGCTTGTGGAAGATTTTCTGTTTGCTCACGTTGACCTCTCATTTTTGTGCACGAAGAGCAACTGGACATCACTTGAAAAAGAACAGCTCTGCAAACCTCTCACATTATCCTTCTCTCTGGCACTCCGAGAGACGTCTCCTGTTGCAGACTGTGACTGGCCAGGCTGGGTGTCGAAGCAGACGTGCTGTGGCAGCTCAGGTCTCTTTGCTAGCCAATTATCCTTAAGGAGAAGCCAGCTCAGTATCTCAGCCAGAGCTGGCCTGAAACAAGGTTGTCCCTCCAAGCCTTTCTCTCCTTTTCAAGCATCCAGGCCTGGAGGTACGGTTCCATGGCAGCCTGAGCCTGTTTTGATCCCATCTTCCTCTCCATAACACAAATCCCATAATCCAGCCCCCTTTCTTGCGCTGTTATTGGTGGCAATGCACGCAGACCAGTTTAAGGAGCTAACACAGCTGAAAACTAACCCGCGCCAAAAAGAGGAAAAAAGAATTGATTAAGTTTCAGACAGATCACTCTCCTGAGCAGTCACACAGATGAAAGAAGGAGGGAAATGTTTCTATGAAGAAGGCACAACACGGCAGTATAGACCTAGTATGTATGGCAGAACTGTCCCCACAGGCAGTGGTCAGATGATAATTAAACCTGATTCTTGCTAAACCCATAGCTTAACAAGATGGGGACAGAGATGGGGGCAGATGGACAGAAGGAGAGGACAAGAGTCCTAGGATGGCTCCAGCAAGCTCTGTGTACCTAAGACCAGCTCGGAGCTCTGTGCTCCACTATATGTCGGCAGTACAGATGTGTGCATACATTGACCTAAGAGACAGCAAGCAAAAGCATCAGCAGTGACTCTGATCCATCTGTAATTTCCCTTTCTAGCACCAAATGTGTCCTGTGAAACTTCAGGAACTTTTTGTTGTATGGATTAGGACATGCACATACTTTGCTTCGTTTATATATTATTTCTTTAATTATCAAGTGCCCATCTTGTACTTAGAAAGCCTCTGATTGACCTTAAAATATGTTTCATGTCCACCCTTTACTCTAAGAAAAGCAGTAATCCTTACAAAGATACAAATTATTCCCACCCACCATTCTGGTTTAGACTATAGCAAAGAAAAAATGTCTTTGGTAATTTGGACTGTTGTTGAATATGTCAATAGATCTGTTTTGTACTCTAAAAGGGAAATCATATAATTGCTTTGGCAAGACTGCACATTGTTTATTGTGCACAGTTATTGCAAAACTGCCAGCAAAGACATATTTACAAAAAAAAATAAAAAAAAAAAAAAAAAGTTTTCACAGATTCCTAATCCTATTCTCTTGCCCCAAGCACCCTCTTTTTTCTCACCCCAAAATCTCACAGCTTTAGTTTATCCCTGACTGCAAAACCAGCATCAAAAGTGAAACCTGACAGGAATTTGTTGGGGAGAAGTGAGGGGGTAAGCAGTTTTTAAGTCGAGGGGAAAAAAAAGTCTTAAATGGATTTTGGCCATTTTTAAATATTTAAAGGCTGCAACCACAAAATCAAAGTTTTGTGTTTCGGACACTTTTATGTACTAGCCTAACTGAAAACAGCTTTGTATAAAAATACAGTTTTGCAAGTCAGCCCACTTCCATAAAGAGAACTATCCCCTTAAGCTACTGCTAAAAGGTCGTTTGGCCTGCAGATTTGCCCCCTTCTCTCGTAGGCTCCGTTAGCAGAATAGGAATGACCCAGCATCCCATAAACCTCTAAGCCCTTGAAATACCAGAGGCACCCAAGTCAAAGAGTAAGAAAAGCCATTAATTTGGCATTCATTTCCCTTTTTAGATGCTTGGTGTGAGCCGTTTCTGGACCCGGATCCTGCAAAGGCTCACAAACAGGTTTAGCTTTACACACTGCATGGGGTTCCATTTACTTCAACAACTGCAAACGCTGGGAGGCCCTGGGTCTTAGAGACGAACTAGAAAACAGCCTCTGCTATCTCTTTAAAAAGGATCCCATATATCTGGAAAGCCCATTTGCATCTGGGGGGGTTGGGGTTGTTAACCTATTACAGTTACATTACACCATGATTAGTCCAACTGAAAGAAAACAGCAGGAAGAAAAAAAAAAATAGCTCCTACTTCCTCTCCACTCCCCAGTTAGTTTATTATGTGTATTTGATGGCCCTTCACGAAGAGGCAGTAAGACCCTGAACCTGCAATGACCCCTGTTTCCACGCAGACCATATGGACTCGTGCAGAGGTTTGCCTGGACAGGGCTCCTTGTCAGCTCAGACTCAAACATCCCTGAGCAAGCAGAAAAAAAACAAAAACATCTTTGAGTACTCTTGTTTAAAAATAAAATCAGACCAGCAGATTTCGAATGCTCTATGAGACATTTCCTACCCCCTTGTTTTACAACGGGACGCAGCCCCGTAGGTGCTGGATGCTCTGCTGGGTCGGCACTATTTACGTGTAAAGCACCATTCTGCAGCATCCTGAGCCATGCTGCGCAGCACCTTCAACTCCTCCTGAACCCTGCCAGAACCGAGGGCACTCAGTCCCTCTCCGGATGGGACACAAAACTAGTTTGCTTTGATCTTAAGTGCTGGAATTGTTTGGGATTAAATCTGATTTCTTCAAATCCCCGAACTTACCCATTCCCCTAACATTTGCAACTTCTCTGCAAACAATACATGTAGAAATCACTAGCATCGCACATCCTACTGAAGACGAAGTTAATTTACAGAATCCAGCCTTTAAAATACAAGGGTTTCACAACAAATGTGTCGCTATAGCAACCGAGTAAGCTTATGTGAACTTCAGGCATTCATATTCATAGAAACTCCTGAAGCAAGACTGACTGTTGGCCATAACATCCCTACTCTTGCCAAGTTTCAAATAGTGCATGAATTATGCCAAAAATAAATGGGTGTGACTAATACAAGCACACAGAACACCGAGGGAAAAAGAAACACCCAAGCTTTTGCCTCTAAGGCAACATTTGTTGATAGAAAAGATGGGCATTTGGAAAGCATGCCTTTTCCTTCCTTCTATCTTTCTGCTTTCCTTGCACTTCATAAAAGCCCCACATGCACATTTGCCTCCCATAAATTGTACGACTGCTAGTAATCGCACATCTTTGCAGTCTATAGAACAAATCTTTTTTTAAAGACTTGCTCCCTTTGTACTCCCCTGGTATTTAAGGAGCACGTGTGTGCTGGAGGAGGAAAGTCAATCTGTTTTAACTCATGCCCTTCTCTTGCGCAGAACTGCAAGCAATTCTTTTTGCAGCCCCTGAAGAAAAGCATGCCCAGCCTCAGCTCTGCAACATCGAATACCTCTCTCTCACGTCCTCTCTTCCCCATCTCATCTCTGCACCACAGCCCAACCTGCCCGCTCTCATTTACCAAGGTCAGGCTTTTCTGAGGGCCAGCCACGCATTTAACACGCTGGATCCAGATCTGGAAACTTCCCGCTAATTACTGTGGTCACACTTCCTAATCCAACAAGCATCAAACTGCACAGTAGTCTCTCAAGTGGAATAGGTCACCTAGCTGCCTGCTGCAGGTCATTCCGCTGGCAGATTTTTTCCTGATGAAAGATAGTGCTGCAAGGTAGCTGTTCCAACACGAACAGCAATCTGGACTAATTATATGTGATACACCCACTCTGACTCACGAGATAGCACAGAAGGAAAGGGAGGGAGGAAGGGGAAGAAGATGAAGAGACACGGGAAGAGTAAGCTAGGTAAGTCCTTAGCTCATCTTGCCTCACAACCCCTCTGAAAGTTTCACACTTTCCTCTGTTCCCTATGGAATAGAAAGTTTCTGCAAATCTTGGATTCCAGGAATTTATTCAAATCAAGATGTGTCCCCTCTGTCTCTTCCTGTCCCAGCTCCTCTCCCCAGGCCGTACACCAGCTCTGTTTCCATTATACTTTAGCCAAAACCAACATTTCCTTCTCAGAACTCAGGAACTGCTCTTGGGTCTGAGGAATTCTATAGGGGCTGAACAACACATTATTCAAAACAAACACGAAGGCAGCCGAAACCTCTCTCTGGCTGTCATTTCACTCCATGTTCCCAGGGATGATTTTACAGCCTTTCATTCTGCCCAAATCCTGATTTTTTGCTTAATGATGGAATTAGCCCAAACACATGTTGAGAGAAGAATGTGAAGACATGGGAGGGCTCAGGAGACCAAGGTGGACAGCCGCGGAGCAGAGGCCTAGCAGTAGGAAAACAGATGGCCCATCAGATTAACTTTAAAACCGATCTTGAAATTCAGCGTGGGGATATGGAAGACGGATTTCTTCTTTGCGTGAATTGCCTCGACACTCAGTATACCTTTTCACATGGAGCATTAGGCCCTCAATGCGTGATCTTTCACGGCGTGCTTTGAACAGAACGGTGGCCTCCGACAGGCCTCCTGTCAGGCGTATGTCAACCTGCACTCCCTCCCCTCAGGAGGGGCGACACCCACCAAACTTCAGCTCAGTAGTTAAGTTCTGTGCGGGCAGAATTTTATCCAGGCCTTAGGATAATCACCTCATGTACCCCAGAGATTTATTAGCATAGTCGTTTTTCATTTATCTTGTCAGTAAATGGCTTTCAAGTCATTTGAACAGTTGTTCATTTCAGAGTCCGAAGAGAAACTGTTTGATAAGTCAGCCAGGTCAACAACTGAATGCAAGAACGTGCCATCTCCTCAGGAACAAAAATGTTGGCCCAATGGGACAGATTAAGTAAGAAGCAGCTTGTAGCAACATGGTTGCTTCAGGACTGATGCCACTTGGCTGGGTTTCCTTGCATAGGTACTGTTTCTGGTGGAGGTTGTACTGATCTAGATAGGTTACGTTTATTGTTTGCTGCTGCACCAAAAAATAAAAAAATAAAAAAATAAAAGGAAGCCACCTAAGCCACCTACATGTTGGTTGCTAATTATAGTATCTTCTGTTAGGATGGATACAAATGTCCAAGACTGAAATACAGTAGGTCCTCATGAAAAAGGAGGATGAAAACACAACTTGCTGATCCATTTTGACAGCCCATTGACAAGTCCGCTTGTGCATGGTAGAGAAGATCATCTCTAGGAGCTGGGCCTGGAAGCTGGGAGATCTTGAGTGAGGTATAAAAACAACATAAAAACAAGGAAGAGGGAAGGAAGGTGAGAAGTCACAAAAGTTATGCTTGGTCCGTGGATTATTTAAGAATGCCTGTGTTACCTGAACACTTGACCTTGCTTTGCCCTGGATAACTCATAATGCTGGCCTCAAGTCACCACTTGTCAGGAAAATCATACTGGGTTATTCACCATCACGAGATGGGCCTGCCTCCAGACAATGCGGATTCAACCAATGCCGTAAATTGCACGTATTCGTAAGCATTTGCCAATTGACTGCCTATTTCCCAGCCATGAGGGTTTTGGTAGTTTGCCTTCCAGCCCTGCTGGCAACAGCACTGAGCTGAACATAACATCTCTTCTGAGCATGCTGGGGCACTAGCAGACACTGTGCAGCCAGGCCTGCCCCTGAGGACCTGCTCAGAGCTCTTAGAAAGGCTCACCTTAACTAACATAGGCCTCCGGTCAAACTCTGCTGCCTCACCATCAGGCTACAACAGCCAGCAGCGGGGGAGGAACAAAAACATGGACTCACCCGCTAGATTTAACACCGCTGATCTGAATGAGTTTGTCCTTAATTTATACCAGAGGTCATTCCAATCTAACTGAGCCCTGTCACGTCATTCTGCAATGCTGGCTATGGATTTTGCCTTCCTGTTTCAAAATTGCGTTGATTGATGGATTCTTGAACTCTCCTGGAGAACTTTTGCTCCAGCGTGGTCACACTGAGGGTTTTAGCGAAGGACTTTTGCAGGACCCACACTTCACTTGCTCATGCTCTAAAGCACCTCTTCTTTCAGCACTGCAATGCCAGCATCCTGTGGACAGCAGGGACAGTCCCTGGAAAGAACTAGCAAGAGGCTCTGGACCTTGCTGTCATTTCTACCTGTTGCGCATTTTTGGTGCTGTTTGTCCTTTGACAGAAATACTAAACTACTGAAAAGCAAAAGGCAGTTCCTATAGTTTCGTTCCAATAGTAGCCAAGGCTGTGCTGTCAGGCCAAGCAGTGCACATTGCCTGTTCATGGATTAATCCTGTTGTTTGGAGAATCTTGCACATGAGTCTTGGCAGAACAGGAGTTAAGATTTCAGAGACATGAGCTTATAGCATTAGTTTAGCTTGAAGAATTACAGGTGTTCCAGATGCGGGCCACCCTGTTCAAACTGGTACTCTTAATAGCAGTTCCCAGAACTGCTCAGGACTTGTAGCCATGCCTTTCTTCAAGAGTTGTGATTAGTTAACTTCTCTGGAAACCTGAGCTGCTGTCCCACTTAAGCTCCCATTTCCATTTCTTTCTTCTAGAACAGCTAAATGTGTCTCTACCTGTTTCGACCTGTTGTACTTACTTGAAAGAGCATTGCTCTTTGCTCCAGAAAAATGTTGATTGTCTCTAGCCTGCAGTTTTTTGGACGAAAATAAAATAGTTTCAGGCAAAAAAAAATCATATAGTCAGTTTGTAGCTGTCAGAGCCAGGACGCCATTGTTTCATAGCGAACAATGAAAAGACAGTTTCTGCAACAGTGCTGAATGTTCTGGACACTGCCACCAAACTGTCCACCTTCTCCCCAGCTGTGTCAGAGCTGACCTGTGTAAGCAAGCCTTATAGCCTCAAACAGGTACTCCTGCAGGCCTAACTACCCCTAAAGCAGAGAGGTTTGGTCTTGAGTGCCTCAGGCTGCACTTTGCTTGCAATACAGGCAACCTCCAAAGGTCCTTTGATACTTTGTTCTGGGGTAAGCGCCCAAATACTTCTGGGAATTGAGGAGTCCCCTGCAAATTTGCAATACAGAAGTATGACTGACAAAGGACACGCTGTTTCTCAGGGCTTCCCGTTTTCCTGCTCCCAGGATCCAAAAGGCCATGCACTTTTAATAGAGATCACGCTGACCTCACTATGAACCACATGGGGCCAATGGAAAAGGGTCCCACAAATATTTATGGATGTGAACCAGAGCCACTGATAAGTGTCTGGAGATGAGTCCTATTGCTTGTACTAAAGGGGCTTAACTACTTCTGAAAGAGGAAAGAAACTACATTCCTAAGTATTATTTTAAATAACTCCAGTGCTTTAAATAAGTGCACTAAATATCTATTGAAGTGTCAGATTCAGAATGACTCTGCTCTGGGTAAATGAAGGCTTCAGTTTTCCTGGTGGCAAGATGGAGATCTGGTGCATAGAGATGAAAAACATTTCTCTCATTAATTTCAATGGGTCTGCCTGGAGACCCAAATCTTAAGCACATGCTTATGTACTTGATTGAACACAGAAAGGACTTAAGCACATGTTTAAGTGTTTTGATGAGTGTTGCCATATGAATTTCAACATGGATTTACAGATCTATGGCTTGACTGACAGACTCAACCCTTTCAAACATATATTATCTAATTAGTGCCTGAAGGGAAAGGCCTAGATATAGAACATTTGTCTTTTAGCACACAACTCACATAGCATTTCATGACGTCTTGACACTTATTAATTGCATTCGGTTTGAATATAAACACTGTCACATGATCCTTAATTGAGAATTGGCTGAAATACCATAAACAAAGGATTACAAGCAGAGAGCGGGGAGGATGCATCTCAGGGGATGCCATGGGGAATTTTGGTTGTGTCCAGTCTTGTCCTCAAACGATAAGGAAAGTAGAATTAAAAACAAGCCAAGGTGTGCAGATGGTAGAAAACAAACATGAGAGGAGCTACAAAAACAGGGTGCCTAGAAACACCTGAAAGTTGGTGCTTTAAAAAAGCAAGAATTTTCATTGAAAGGAGGAAGGGAATTTCTATTTTCTCCTTCTCAGCTAGAACAAGGAAAATATTCTTAATGTATTCTGTCCAAAGAGTAAAAAAAAAAAAAAAAAAAAAAAAAGTGGATGATTCAAAATGTGCACAGAGCAATAGTAAGGACAGTACCACAATCCTACAGAGCAATAGGAGTGAGACATTGTCTCCAGGAAGTAAGGCAAACAAAGAAGATTTCTGAAAACCTACCATGCTTTCTAAAAAAGACCAATCAGCAGGAACGGTGCCAGTATAAATCCTCCTCCCCACCTCCCCTTCATCTGCCAACCTCCTTCCCCTCCAAGCCCGTTGCAGCTTTTCCATCTCCAGGTCTATAGACTGTGGACTGGACTATGGACCAGTCATCCCAACTCTTGTTACATGCTTGGGTTTGTGACAGAGGCAAGTCAAACTACTTTTCCTAGGTTTGTCATGACACCTGGGAAATTCCTTTCTTGCTCAAGCAGACACAGCCTCGCAGCAGAACAAGTGGATGACACAGGAGCAATACCGGGTTTTAGAGTCTCCTACAGGCGTGTCTGACTTTGCACAAGAGCATGGAAGCTCCTATTGTATTGCAGGACAAAAGCCTGAACTCGCCTTGCAAATTAAGAGGAGGACAGCAAGCTCTGGTACCCTCTTTCTGAATGGATTATGCTCTATCCTTAACCTAAGATGAAGCAAAATGCTGGAGCCTGTATTCTGTATTTATAGAGCTGCAAGAAGCTAGCCCAAAGACATTTTTTCACATTAGCTTGGCATTTGTTAAAAGCCACTACAGTTGCATTTATAGCATATCATTTTTCAGATGACCGGAAGACTTATTTTCATCTGCCTGTCAATTAATTCATTTATCACTTGGACCTTTCCTTTAAGTAAAAGTGTTCTCTCATAACTTTCATACCATTGTAAATTTTTACCATGTGGGGGAATAAAGTAGAATTCATCAGAGCTTTCAATCAACGTGAGATATATATATAGATATATAGAGATATATGAAGAAACAGTGGTAACAGTATTAAATTTCAGAGCAAAATCATTTATTCTGCCTAACAATGAAGCTGCTATCTAGAAACAAGACTGATTATTCATAATACTACCCACTGCTATTACCAGAACTCTTTACAGCCCCCGATAAGCTTTTATCCAACACGTTTAACATGTCAAAGTCGATTTGCCTTTCCACATGTATATTTCATAACGTTACTTAAGTATACAGCCAGACACCCAAGTATTATATAGAGTCCGCATTTGTTTATATTTATTTAATATTGCCCTAGCTCTTGACAACTCTAAAAGAACACACGACTTAGAAATAACTGAGGTCTCTTTAGGAAAAGATCTGCTATGAAAAATTATGTGTTTTTTTTTTCTAAGCAGTTTTTTCTTAATAGTAGAGGGTTACTATTTCAAAGTAGGCAGAAGGATTGTCTAATTATATATCTTTAGAGTTACATATTCTATGATATTGCAATATACAGTACCATTTACACAGCTTGAGTACCAAAGGATGAGGATATCTCCCCTAGCAAACACCTAGCAGTGGAGAATTCCAGATAACTCGAGCAATAAGGGGTACACACGGAGCACAAAGCAGACCTACTGACCACACAGATTCAGCTCAGATCCATCGGGGCTCCTGCCCCAAAACAGCACCAAGCCAGCTCCTGGCTGTACTGACACCGTGCTACCCAGGCTGGGTACAATAACGCAAGTAAAGCCATGGTATGACCATGACAAAGATCAGGTGCAGTACGGTCAGCAAGGTATCAGACTGAAAAGCCCCCAGTGACAGAGGGGCAGGCTGTCTCTGCCTGCACTCCCACTTCTGCAGGCACCCAGCTCTAGCAGCTAACTGAGCATGGCTACCACTTCTGGCATCAAGCTGCTCCTGGAAGACACCCAGATCTTCTCACCTACCCCTGCACCTGAGCTGACACACCCTGCACACCCAGAGCAAGCTCGGGTGGCCCCACAACCATAGCCCAGCCTCTCCCAACCCCCTGACAAGGTCCTGCACTTCATCTGCCCAGGGAGCACAAAACCTTCACCCAGAGCACCTGCAGGGATGGCACCCACTGCTCCCTCCTCTCACCCAGCTGCCCAGCACCACGCACATCCTCACCAGCTCCCAGCGGAGATAACCACAGGTCACTCACCCTTCAGAGAACAGCTCCAGCTCCCTGTTAACCTCGGGATCCTGCTGTACCCCACACACCACTGCAGGGCCCCCATCTCCACAATCCTCCTTCCCACAAGGGCACAGCTCTCCCACTCCTCTCCAACTGAGTGTCTTTTTATAGCCCAGCCTCCTCATGCTGCACAGGACTCCTAGGCTGGCTGAGAGCCTTTTAATGCTCCTCTGCCTGGTGCGGGTGGGAATGTGCCTCCCTACACTGCTTTACAAATACCGAAGAGTTTCACGTGGCCTCTGCAGGACAGAGAAATTGTCTTGTGCCCAAGGGGAAACTGAGGCAAGCAGCTTGAGCATCACTTCTGCTGACTGTCAGCACCATGCCTGTGCTTCTTTTAGCTTAGCACGCTAAGTCAGAAGTAGCTGTGTAGGCCATGAGCTCCTCGAGCACAAAAAGCCTGACTGAAGTGCTTGGCACTGGTGAGCTCTGACGCTGATTTCCACACAGTGCTAGCAGGGCTCCCTTTTGGATGAAGCACTTTCACAGCCAAAAATGAAAGCCTGAGGAAAGCTTATTATCCATGAAATGCAGACTTATGGAAAAAAAAAATACAAAAACCCTAGGCACTTTGAATTTAGCTTACCTTGGAGCATCCCTGGTAATTTAATTGAAAGACACGTAAGCATGCAAATACTGGCACACAGGTTAAGAACAGCCAGCTGAAACCTGGGGCCTGTTTTTCTCCCTGCTCACATGTCTGAAATCACCCTTTTTGGGGCCAGGAACTTCTTCCCCCACATTCATACCACCAAAATCATAAGCAAAATCTTACCTATTCCTGGTTAAATACTTCTGGAGCATTCAGCTTTAAAATACATTTATTCCTCCTTCATAGTGTACACTGCATGTACCTGACAGCACATGCAAATGACAAACTGCAATGTTTTTCTGTGTTCACTTGTGTTTGTCTGTATAAATAGAGCAAATACTGAAGATTTTCCCCTAAATTACTTTGGAAAAGCTCCTGAAGTCATTCTTGCAGTCTACTGAGTAATTCCTTTAATAAATGCAACACCCAGAAAGACTGAGTTTGTGTCACAGAGACACATCCGTACGGCTGAGAATCATTTTCAGACTTTGAATCCAGCTAAAAAGAGATGCATTAGCAAATGCGGACTATGCATTACTATTTCCTTTTGAAGGAGATCTGACCAGGACACATGATAAATTCTGAAGCCCTACCGTGATATAAATAAATAGGCATGATTTTGTTATTATTTGGAGTATGAGGCAAGCATTTTTAGTTTAAGATTTAAATGTAAGAGACTGTACTTTTCCCATTTATTGCACATACCTTGGACAGCGCTGACGATTAAAACGGGGTAAAGAGGCTTCCCCGCTGCCTTGGCATTGTTTGGGTGACCACTGAATTTTAATAACAATTTCAATTAATTAAGACAGGAAAATGCCAGAGTCAAAACAACACTGCTATATTATTGGCAGGCTAAATGGAAAGAAAATTAAAAAAAAAAAAGAAAAAAAAATAAGAAAAAAAAAAAGAGGACTCATCTGTTGGCCAGCAATAAAAATCAAAATAACCGCGAGTTGCCTCAGGGCTAGATTCTGCTCTTACTTACACCACCCAGGTAATTCCATTTATTGCAGTGGGATTACTCCAGGCAGATATTGTGGTCATGTAGCTGTTGAACACCTCGTGCAGAATAGAGCCCTCCAAGGAGAATTTGGCTCCATGCATTTATGCTTTTCATCAGGCACATACCCCTAAGGGGCTATAATGAAATGTTAAATAAATAAAGTAAAATAAAAATAGGGACTTCTGGCTCGGGTTTTAACTCTGCCCTCCTACACAAGGTTCCAACTGATTTACCAAGTTAGTATTGTGCCTGGGAGGCACAGGAAAGTATGAGGGGTAAAGAGCTCATTTGTCCATTACTAATTCCTATTATCATTAGCTGCTGGAGACAAGAATAAGGTGATTCAGAGTGAAGATGTCCTAAAAAAAAAAAAGATCAAATAACTTGGACAGGCAGTAACAGCATGTTGGCTAGGTACAGTAGCTAGATAACAGGTGGTAGTTCTTCCCGAAGAATGGCTGGCGTAGCAAGCAATTTTCAGGGTGAAACATGGGATGCTGCTAAGGAGAATGAGAAGACACGGTCTTTGAATTAATTCTCCATTGCAACAACCCAAAACTGAGAAATCTTCCTAGAAGGGGGAAGACAGATTTTATATTTTCGCATGCCTTTATGTTTCCTTATGATCACTTACATTTCTCAGTCCCTGTGGAAGAAATAAGTGTCAGCTCAGGATGAACTTACCACTGGAAGGTGAGTGAGTGACATGGCTGGGGGGGGTTTCCCTGCAAAGGATCTTTCTGTCAGGCTACTGATGACAATGATGTTTTTGCTTGAGGTCCGTAAGCCAGGAAATGTTCACACACATCAGTAGTCCAAAAAGGTGAAACCAGGAATAACAACAGAAGTTTATCCACTGCCACTAGCTCAGGCAGCAGTCTTCAACTTTTCCTGACCCTTCCTTAGTGGTGACCCATTGGTGGAGCACAGTAAACAGATGTACCTGCCTCCATCTGATCCCTTCAGCTCTGAAGTTTGTTCTTGTGACCTCGTCACAGTAAACCATGGAACAAATGATCTGCAATATAAAGGAACTTCCAACCAAACTGATTCAATTTCACAGGTCTTTAAGGACCAAATGCTTAAGGATATGGTTTCAAGAGAATGTATGCAGATGCTTGTAATTAGATGCAGAAGGAAGTGCTTCACCGAACCAGAGGCTAAGGTGCAAGCTATGAAAATGAAAGGTTGGCTTATTAAGCACAAGATTTCTCACATACCTGGATGAATAGACCTGCTTAAATTTCAGAGCAGTAACTATTTTGCACCTACACTTCCCACTGAAGGCCAGGCACCCAAGGATATTTTCTGTCTTCACTAAAGTTACAGAAAAGACTCAGACAAATACCAAAGAGAAAACAGCGTGCTCCATTGCACAACGTGGATGACATTTTTCTTTACAAAATGCTGTAGGTTGATGGCAGGGTATCAACACAGACAAATTATTTGTACTTGGTGACTAATTCAACTTTGGAAGATATTGCTCCTATAGCTGATAACAGACTCAGACAGGAGTCCTGCCCCTGAAATCATTTCCCATCAATCTCAATCACTCTGAAAGGCTCAGCCACCAAAGGTTCCCAAGTCAGCTGGCATACGAATATCCAAACCCTGCCAATATTTTGTGATCCACTTACTGTAAACACACAGCTAATGAGTGTTCATTCCCTTGATGTTTCTTTTGGAAAGTGGAGACATGTCTAAGAGTGTTTAGGAGGTATGTAGTTCTCCAAAGAAATTGATAAACACTCTGACACATCTTAAAACAGAGAATATCTTCAGCCAAATAGCAATGTTAATTTTGTATAAAAACATGGGTTATCTCAGGAGCCTCATCATATTCGTTTCATTATGACTGAACATTGCAGCTGATTAATATTCTGACCCCATAGCTTGGAGAAGGACAGGAACAAGTCTGATGCAGATGAAAATTCTTAGTTGTTATGGAAACCTTTGCATAACTGTGATGGTGGCCTTGTGTCAGTCTATGGATTACATGTTTCCACCATCTGCAATGGCCATTACCAGACCATTACTAGCCCACTTAGCAGGGTCTGAGACAGCACAGCTATTACAGCAAAGAGGATGCCTCAACACTTGAAGAAATGCTGACCTGCAAGTGAAAATTAAATGTGCCAGGATGTCTGTCCACCTTCCGACTAGAATTTAGAAATGTGGTATCAATAGCATGGAGGAAGATTTGAATCCTTTGTCTTGATGCCCAGAGGGAGTGCTCTTCTAAATACCTGGGCACAAGGCAGAAATTGATGTGTAAATGCACTTAGACTTGCATACACTCAAAGAGAAAGTAGAAAATGATGTTTTAACAATAGTGTGCTGAGAACTACTATAAAAAATATATTTGACTTGAGTTTCCTTTCACTACAAAGACAGGTGATGGGACTCTCTGAACACAGGAAAAGTTTGGCAATATAAAGTAACTTGTAGATGTTGGCACAGACACAGCACATCTATACGGCTGCATTCACTGACTGCCATCTTAGAAAGCTTCGAGGCACCAAGGAAGTTGAATGCAATCACACCGTCCTCTCCGTCCTTCCACAGTCTTCCAAGGAAGGGAATAGGAAACCTGCTGTGAGTGTGATCATGTTGCCATCTAGTGACCGCAACCTAAAGAATACCCAAGCCCTAACACTCCTAGACAAGCACAGCCAATGCTGTGCATGATGCAACAGGGTCTTGTATGACTGAGACCTCAGGGGGGAGTCTAAACTGTTACCAAGATATTTCCAGATTATTTCTCCTGAAGTTGCAAGTCTAACTTTTAGCAGGAACAGCAAGTGCCTTGAGTAGGGTGATAAGGAACTGAAAGCTCATAGATGTTGTAGCTCTTCAAGTACGGGTTTTGTTCCACTTTTCAGTTCTAGAGGCAACACAGGGTCCCCTCTCCTGAAATCACATGGAAAGTTGGCAAGACCAACCACAACTTTTTTTTTTTTTTGCTTGACTTTTTGACAATTTGCTCGACTTTTCCTGCTATGCATAAAGAAGAAAAAACTTTCCAGCAAAGTACCAAACAGTGCAACATCTCTACCACTCCTTGTGTTTAATTTCAACAGTAGATTTTCTGGGATGGTGGAAAATGGAATTATTTTCTAAAGCCCAAACGCTATAACCAGAGCTCTTTTTTAAATGACAAAGATATGTAGTCAAATAAAATCCAAGGATTCCACACACTGGCATTTCTGAAATTCACCTCTCACTGCTCTTTAGGCACCTTTTACCAATCTGTGCCCAAGACATTCAATCTCTGTCAAAGCTGCTTGAGTTCTTCTGTCCCACAATTATGGGGGCACGCTTCTTTTTTGGCAATTTGAGAAGGCAAACGTTCTTGCATAAGCATGTATGTTCTCAGATCATTTATACGTAGCAAGCTATACGCATGCATGTGTGTTTAAATACATATATAAACACAGAGAATCCTCTCCTGGGAGATACCTTTTTTTTTTTTCCTTATGTATATGCATTGCTACAAGGTCATACACAGATAAATTTATATGTGGCTTTGTACAGTATCTCTTAAGAGATTTTCACCCTGAGTAAGTACCAGACATTATTCTCCCAAAGTCTCTGTAGCCTGAAAATGACTTCACCCCACAGTATCAGGTTTTGTGGAATTTCTTTTTGTTTTTTCCCCTCGTTGAAAAAAAGGCCTTCTGTTTCTATCCTTACAGAGCTACTTGTCAATCTGGATCAGTATCATGTTGTTGGTTGTGTCTATAAACATACACACACAGAGTAACAAAGACAGATCATGTGTTTTCTTCCTATTATTCTCTGTACTATCTCTTTTGCTTTGGGATCTGAAAAGCCACTGATTTGTTTTTACTAAAATATATATAAATTTTAGGCTGTATATTCCCTGATCAAATGCAGACAATGAAAGGCTAATTTCAGCATACTTTTCTCCTTAAACTGTTATAGAAGTCTCAGTGTGGTTTTCTGAGAGATATGATACACACAAGAATTGCTAGCAGATATAATTTACTGGCTCCAATTTATTAGAGATCAAAGAATGGGGAAAATAGGCCTCATCTTTCTTGTTCTTCTTGGCAATGGAAATTTTAGATCACTTAGAAAACCAAAAGGAAAGAGAAAAAGAAATGACATGAGGATATACAATTGCACTGGCACACTGAAATACCTAAGGGACCTAAGGATGGCTTCTAAAAGCCTTCATAATAATTACATGCATAAACAAAGTCAGATGAAGATTACAAAGTACCATGGACCTTATCCTCAACAGCCATAAATCAATCTCAGTACAACTACACCCGTGTGCAATAGTTGAAGGTCTTCCTCCACTGTGGTGATGCTCTAGGGTTTGGGGGGGTAGGTAAATTCCAGTGGAATATGGAGAAGAGCGTGCAACTGCATGCAACCCTCCCTGGAAAAAAAAAGGGGGGGGGGAGTGAAACATATTTCTTCTAACCTTTCCCAGCAAAATTCACTAGCGGAAGAAGCTGACCTGTGCCACTCTTGTGAGATTTGCTCAACTTCTGTTAAGCATGAAGAAAAGAAAAAAATAAAAAATAAATTAAAAAAAGAAACATGAAACAAGCTAAAGGATGTCCATGTGCAGAACTGCTATTTCTTCCCTATTATGCTATATTTGATTATTCCTATAGTCAATTAACTTCTCCCCAAAATAACTCAGTAGCTGAAAATAGACTGAAATCATGTTCTCTTCTCTCCTATGGGAACTTAGATTCCTTAGGTGATTCCTTAAAACCAGATTTTCTTTTAGTCTTTAGCAAAGTGCCTCCCTTCTAGAGAGACCACCCAGAAGAAAACAGGAAGTTAAATAATTTCATAATCTTTGAGGAGCAGAGTGCTGAGTTCAAGCCCCATACTTACCAGCTACCAAGGAGTTAATGTGTTGAGCAGCTACTTCATGATCTGCAGCTATGTATGTACTGATTAGCAGTGGTTGGAATAAAAGACTACAGCCCAAGGAAGGCGGAGCATTCTCAGAAACAGCAGTCTGGCAAGAAGCTGTCAAGGGAATAGATCCAGAACCCCCAAGAAGAATGAGACGGACTGACTGGGAACAATTAAGGAAAATAATCCCATCCTGAAGTTGTGGGGTCCCTGGAAATCCATACTAGTATAAGATACAGAAGGAACTAAAGGACCATCAGACTGGGCCACTCATAATCATGAGATATCATTATCTCAAGGATAACAGCAACACTCCCCACATGGAGAGAGTGGAAAGTCTTCCCCAGTATTACCTCCCTAACAAATATGATAATGATGGTAGTAGTGCTTCTATTGCAGGTTTCACCCCAGTGCAAACCAGAGTGCAGCTGGATGCTTGTTTTGGGGGTCACTGGACAGACAGCAAGGTAGCTGTTGTCTGTCATCACCTAGCTATGCAAATTTCAATTAACAAAGCAAAATGCTTCACAGCTAATGCCTGTCTCTCCACTCAACCATTATCTGTCCAGAAGTTGCATTGTGCTGCTAGGTAAGCTATCCCAAAAGGCAAAAGGTAAGAGTCCATCAACAAGCCCATTAGTTCTCTGATTAAGCCATTTATGATTCCATGATTCTACAATTCTATGATCTCAGAGAAAGATACAGGATATTATAGATCAAGAATAATCTATTCCCCATACTTGCATTTGGACTTCATCATGATTCCATCAGTTGTTGTATCTTTTTCAAAATACACGCTTAGCACAAACTACTATGAACCTGGTTACCTCAGTT
The DNA here is from genome assembly GCF_964034855.1 of Anser brachyrhynchus. Taxonomy (NCBI): domain Eukaryota; kingdom Metazoa; phylum Chordata; class Aves; order Anseriformes; family Anatidae; genus Anser; species Anser brachyrhynchus. Next base: position 1,255,578 of record NC_137696.1, on the reverse strand, counting down.
AGCAAAAGATGGTTTCTTCTCTCTGTCTCTTGCTGAGTTTTGGTCCCACAGCAATCTAGAGGCAGTGAGCTCCACAGACTAATTCCACATTATGTGAAGATGCATTTCCATAGGGCAGCTGTTAACCTTTCTAGGACTCAGCAGCTTTGAAGTTTTTCTGTTCCAGTAAGCATGCCTCTGTGGCCACCTCTGCTTCCTTCTTTCTTCCATGTGACTTCACAGGAGAAGGGCATCTTCCTGGCCGTACCTGTGTCAAAGCATGATAATCACTATACAAAAATAGCTTCCCCTCCTCCCCAAAATCTATTTATTCAGACTATTAAATGGCTACCAAGGAGCAAATTGTCTTAAAGATCAGAGACCCAAATGGGCCTCAAGCTGGCATACAGATCAGGCTAATCAGCATGCTCTCAAAGACCAGGAGTGAGCAGGACACTCAGTCATGAAAGGGAGAGACAGAGGTATGTGCAGGGAGGGCACAATGTGTAGGGAATCAAAGATGTGAGTCCCACTGCTACTGCATAGGCTGTATCAGCAAGTTATGTTCCACAGAGGACAAAGCAAGGAGAAAATTCCTGCCATCAATCCTACACTATTCCTTATTTGGGGAACACCATCACAACCCAACTCCTTCATCCCTGTACAGCAAATGAATCCGTTTTACGGCAGTGACTTCCTTCTGGTACAAGGGCGCTTGACAAGCTGAATGCACCACATAACCTCAGAAGTTGTGTCAAGTGTTTTTGTGCCTATGCTCTTCTTTTGGGGAGGAGGACAGGAGCAAGGTTCATGATTTGCATCCAGTCGATGGGTATCCTTGAATTCCCCTGAGCATGACATGCCTGGGCAGAACAAAAAGGTAGTCCTGCTCTCCCAGTCTAATATCCTCAGGTCTGGTGTGGGAGAGCTAGGCAAATCCATGGCCTGGCTTTCAGAGGTGTCACACAATAGCAGATTGGTTGAGGCTGGAAGGGACCTCTGGAGGTCACCTCGTCCAGCCCCCCTGCTCAAGCAGGTCACCTAGAACAGACTGTCCAGGACCATTAGCTCCTACTGTTTTCAGTTGGAAGTACTGGTACTTACAATGTCTGTGCAAAGCAGATCTCTTTCCTTAGGCACGACTTTTATTACATACCAGCATAAAGATAAGGAAAGCAAATGATAATATTTCACAGGAAGTAGTGGTATGTGGCATGGAGATGGACTCTGATACAAAAGATTGTTCATAAAGCAGCTATTTCCACACACACACACAAAGCAGAGAAGTTTAAAATATTTATGTGCAGGATTAACTCAGAGACTGTAACACTCTGACAGCAATCTTATATCAGAACGAGCCATCTGCTTATTTATCCATCTTGGTAAACTGAAAATATACCGAATGGTAAAACTGCACAATCCCCTTTTTCCTGAAAGAAAATACATGTTGCTATCTCAACGCTGAAACAAAACAAAACAAACAAACAAACGAAGCAGTCATCTTTGCAAAATAATTAATTTCTTGAAATAATTAGAGAACCAATGGGAAACAGTATTTTTAAAAAGTGGCTTTTTAAGCTGTGGGGCAATTCAGTAAAAAACTATTATTCCATTCTGAAGGTCTTTGTATGGCCTTTCCAGATGGGAAAGCCATGGCATTACAAGGCGACACGATTTCTCCAAGGTCACTTCACCAGCCAGCAGCAGAGGTAGGGCTGACCTGGCTGAGGAAACCATTTCCACCAGAGGACCAGCTTCACCTTCTGGCTGGGCAAAGCCTCGAGAAGAGGCAGCGTTAGGGTCAGAGTTAGGGTCGGGGTGTCACGACGAACAGCAGGGGGACTTACAACGACAGCGGGACGCGCTTTGTCCCGAGGCCTGAGCCGCCTGCTGCCTGAGCCGCCGACGGCCGCGCCACGCGCCTGGGCCACAAGATGTCGCCCTCCCCTCAGGCAGCGCCGGGGCTGGAGGGGCGGCCGGGGACCCCTCGGGGCCGGCCCTTCGCCTGCCCTTCTCCGCCCCGGCAGGGCTGTAGGGGAGGCGGCGGGATGGCCCTCGGGAGCCGCCCCAGAGCCCCCGGTGCCCACCTGGCGGCGGTGGCAGCGCCGGGCTAACGCGCACACAGGCCGGCAGGAGAGCGGCCGCCATGTCGCGGAGCTGCTCGAGGGCCGCCCTTGGCCCCGCCGGGGGAAGGCGGCTTTTGGGGCCGGCCCTGCGCTCTGCAGGTGTGCTGCCTCGTTGCCGGGTCAAGGATGCGGCCTCAGTTGCGATGGCTGAAAAAAGGGAGGGTTAGGCTGTTGGTTTGGGGACCAAAAGGGCGTCCAGGGGTGCAGCCCGCCTCCCCCCATAGCTGTGAGGGGTGTGCCAAGGTCCTCCTGCAAAGCTGTCCCCTGTGCACACATGGCCTGGAAGGCTTTTCTGAGCCCTCGCTCTGCTTCAGAAAACTTCATTTCCATGGCCAGTTCATTCTGCTCTGCCCCCGTGACACCAATGTCCTATAGCCCAACTTGTTTTTCACACTGTCTTCTGAGCAGCCAGAAAACCCAAAGTGAAAAACCCCCAAATCCAACAATCTAAGATGATGACTGCTATCCTGTTGCTAGGAGCTCGCAGCATCGTCTCATGGTGACTCAGTGTTAAGGTAAAGCTACAGTCCTTCCTAAATCCCCCCATCTGGACAGTGCATCCTCCAAAATGTATAAATGCAAAAACTTGATCTTAAAATGAGTCTTGCAAAATTCCGCAGCCTCCACTCTTGTTCAGTTGAAGTTGATTACAAGTTAGGACTAAAAGACCTGGCCAGGATGCAAACAGCTGCTCTGCTGGAAGACGTATCCACCTCCCACTTGCTTGTCAGCTCCTGCCTGCTGGAGGGTTACCACCTTCCCGACTCTGTAGGTGGGATCATCTTATCTACGTACTCCCTAATCCACTTCAGGCACAGTCAGACAGGCTAGCTCAAACTGTCTGAATCGGTGGGCTGAGCTCAGCCAGCAGATTTTCCTTGAAGCCAGTAGTGAATGCTAGACAGACAACTCCATCAAGGTGACAGTGAAATCTTTCAGCAGGTCCAAATAGATGGAGAAGAGAATGAGAGTCCTTCTGGGCTGTTACTCTCCAGTAGTATCAGTGCATGAGCCAGCTGAATGACCTGCTTCTGAAAGATCACAGATTCCTCACTTCTACACCCTCTTTGTCCAGGGACTCCCTGTATGGCTTTGCCCTTCACGCTTTTCTGATTCAGTCCCCTCACCTTTAAAAAGGTGAGATTTAGCAGGATAGCACCTGAAACCCCCTCTGAGTGGCTACAGAAGTTCTCAGTGCTCCTACAGCCTGTTAGGCTGTACAGCAAAGGACTCCATGAAGAAGTGACAGAATAAAGAGAGCTGATGGGTTTCCAAACTGCTGAGTAGATTCATCACTCAGGTTTGAAATTCTCCTCCTAGAAAGAGTGTGCAGCATTGGAGCCAAGAGTAAGGTTAACTTCCTTTTAAATGTACCAGTAACATATCACTAAAGGTGTTTTGGTGATCGTTGAAGAAGCTTCCTACCCCATGTCGGGTATAACATCTACCTATAGCCCAGACCAAACGTGCTAGTACTCAGTTCTGGAGTCTGGGAAGCTCACACATGTGACCATAAGCACGGTGGAGATGGGAAGGAAGAGGTCACCCACAGTAGCCTCTGAGCAATCCTGTAATAATTGCATGTATGTAAATGACGTAGGAAGGTTCAGAACAGGAATCTGCTCTCAGAAAACATTTGCCCTCTCTGACACAAGGAGTCCTGCTGATGTCAATGAAACAGGAGTGGCAAGCCCTGGTGCTCTCAAAGGAGTCAGATTTCCCTTTTTTTCTTTTTTTTTTTTTATTTTTTTATTTTTTTATTTACAGGGTTATTATGAACATCTGGAAAACAAATTCTTTCTTAACGATTGACAAGATCTTGACCACTTCCTTTCAGACAGCTGGCTTAGAGTAGTAAGGCACAGTCTCTAGGTTTTAGATTCACTCTTTTTCATACATGGCTTCTTCCACATAAAAACTGAGCAAGGTTTCTGCTTACGCATAATTGTGTTCACCAGCAAACTGCAACTGCTGTGGGTAAAGCTTTCCCCAGGACTAAGACTGCATTTAAATCCAAGCATCCTCCTTCCTTTTGAAAATCATGCTCATTACAAGAAAGACACAATGGTACTAGCTTTGTACAATTCAATGTTTGTTTGGTACCTCTGGAAATAAAAGGTTTAATGATCCTAAACAATGTGCAGGAAGTTAGAGAGAAGAGTCACACAGTGATTCAATGCACAATGAGGAGATAATTAAACCTGGAGCACAGGAGAATCCTACCTAATTGACTCCCTGGATCAGATTTTGCTGGCAACCATTGGAAGTGAAAATTAAAAGACTTTAACAGATTCCATTTTTAAAAAGGGTTTTTAAAGAGGAAAATACCATACTTCATTAAGAATTTCACTTGAGCTAACATGAATTATGTTCTAAACAAGGCATACTTCATTGCTATCTTTGCTTACATTTGTTCTGTAGATTCAAGTGCCTTCTAGGGGAGGTTATTTTTTGTTACCATGGCAAAGATGATATTAAGTATATATGATCAGCATTGCCCTCTCTGTTTGCTCATAATCTCTTCTACTACTCCTCCACTTTCCTCTTCCAAATATATTAGTATCAAGATTTTTTCCTTCTTCCTTTTACTCGCATAGGTAAGAACAATATCTCAAGCATCCAGTGATAACACCTGTTTGCTAACTGATCTGGATTAAAAAAAAAAAAAAAAAAGCTGTAGCTGAGTATTCAAGACAAATCTAAAAATGTTAATAGCTGGAAGTTAAACCCTCTATTTTTTAGCCTGGCTTCCCAATGAAATGAGGCTTATGTGATCCTGCTGTCTGTTTACTTCGCCTTTCCCACTCTCCTCCCCCATTCAAATGTGTTTAAACCTGTTGGCCAATTCCAGCTAAATTTGGCAGAAAGGCAGGAAAATAATATCTTTGCAACCTCACCAAGCCTAATGAAAATCAACACCAGGCTGAGAAGGGATACCCAAACAAATGCCCTCGTTTTAGGGAAGACCACACAGGCCCGCAGTTACCTGTTCAGCTCATGGTCTGACGGAGCAGTGCGCGCACATCACCCTGTACACGGGTCACCTGAGGGTTCCCACTGCAAGTGTCCGCTGCTTGGCTGGCCGTAGTTGTGCTATAGGAAAGCTGCTGGGACATATATGACAGGTGGGGGGGAACTGGAAGTGGTGGGGGGTTGTACAAGGCATTGGGTTGTTCATACAGAGGTATGGGCTAAAGACGCATAGGAACCAGGTTTCACTGTGTCAGCTGCTCCCAGGACAACTTCTCTTGGTGACTGATGCTACCCACTTGCTAATAGGCACCTTCAAAGCACAGTAATGCAAACCAGCGTGATTCCTTCCCCATTTCCCCAAGCAATTTGGGTAGGACACGTATGGGAAGATTTCCTACACAGAACACTGCACAGGAATACTCCTTACCTTCCACAGCCACTGCCTCCAGACAGCCTATATTATACCCTTTGCATTCTGGGTGGGAGCCAGGACTGCCAGAGTGATGAATCAATAACATCCGTAAGGAAAATGAAATGGAGGAGGCTCTTATTCAGTACATTTCTCTTTTGTTAATTGTTGCTATATTTCATTCCAGCCCCCCATCCTTCCAAACTGCAGGGATTGTGACTCAGCTTCAGCAGTTTACATGCTCAGAAGAGAGAGGAGTCACCCTCCTGGGGATGACTTCACTGTCACTTCATGAGCTCCATTCTTCGGCACTGTGTCCGTCATACGGGTCCTTCTGCGGGTCTTGCCTACCTCGCATCCTGGATCCCTGTCTTGTCCCAGGCAGTCACCCACGATGGACAAGGACAAGGACACATGCAGTGTCAGGGGCCAGCAAAATAATCCTGCTAGGAGGATAGCTGCATGAGGAAACTCTGGCTTTGCTCATCTAGGATACCCTAGCATTGTCCTGTCCTCATCGGATAAATGCCAGTCTGCAAATTGGGCCTAAAACCAGAGAGATACAAACCCCACTCTCCAACCCTGATGCAGAAATGCCAGTACCTGCTGGTCCAGCAAAGCAGATGAAAAAGGGCAACTAATTCTTTGGATGTGGCACTTAAATCCCTTAGATTTAATTTGTCAGTCATGAGTCAGCTCTGAAGCAAGCTTGTGCCTTCAAGGTATGGTATGGATGCTTCAGGGTTGACACCTAATAACTCACTCTGTATGTATGGGAAGCTTAACATTGCTGGTCCTAGGTAGCAATTACACTAGATGGCAGGTAGGAAGGTTGGAAGGAGGAGTTTGGTAATCATAACTGGTAACCAGAAAGAAGGAGAAAAAAAAAAAGTTAATGAGATTCCTTTTTAAGATAACTGCTGTGTCCTTCTCCTCAAAATAGATGAAGGTCCCTGAGGTGGAAACTGAGGGAAAAACCTAGTGAAAGCAAAACAAAACAAACAAACAAAATATGAAATAAACTATAAACATATGTAAAACAAAGACAGAGGCAAAACAGACGAGCCTTTCCAAGCCTCACCCTTTAAGCCGCAGCTCCTGGAGCCAGGGGACTGCATACTGTCCGCAGTGACATTAAAGTTATTTTTTCCTTCTTGCTACCCTTTACAAAGGCTTTGAAAATGTAATGTAGATGCTTTAAAGAAAAGGCACTCAGATTTGGCTAGCAAACACTGGGTCTTCAAAAACTGCAATTTGATGATTCTTGAAGATTTGCCCCACAACTTTTGAACACTGAAGAAATGTTCAAAATGCTGGTAATATTGCATGGGTTGGATGAATTAATAGTTTGGGCCCTGGAAACACTACACATCTTTGCTGCTTTCTGGACAAATACGACCATTTTCATTAAAAAGGTGTTGAAGTACAAATATGTAGTTTGCAGGTCAAAGAGAAATCTGATATCAAAAAGTAAGTGACAAGGACAGAGATGCCTAGGGACACGCTAAAGCCTGTAAGGCTCTGTATTATAAGGCTAATGTTTCCAAGTACATCTTTAGACAGTACATTTATATTGCTAAAAGACCCAGCTCGCACCACAATGACAATGGGACACTATAACGATATTGGCAGCTGACAGCAAGACTTCTACTGCTAATGTTTTAGAATAGGTCAGACACCACAAACCATATTTAGAGCATGCTTTTCAGAGACACTGGCCACCCACAATTCCTACAGGGCTGGGCACAGACATCAAGCCAACAGCTGTAAAGCTCTTATTTCCAATGTTGTGTTTCCAGTCAACACAAAAGCTTAGGTAGGGAACATATTGTCAGGAATGTCTTCTGGGTTTCTCTCTTTTATTTTTTTTTTAAAGCCTGTTTCCCAGCTAGGCTTACTAAGGAACAAGAAAATCAAATGACTTGCATGGAGGTCACAGAGTGAGTCATCAGCTCAGCACAGTGATGGTCAAATAATGCTTATTTGTAAAACTATAATTTTATAGTGCTCTACTGCATAGCTTTAAAAATGAATGTATGGGAAAAATACACCCACATATGACAAACGTACTTATGCTCTCTCCGCTTTGGGTGGACGTTCTGTTAGTCACAGAGGAGCATCTGTGCAAAGCTTTTTTTGTTGCTGCTTTTTGCTTCTCTAGACATTTCATCAAATGGTCCCTGAGTCAGAAGAAGTGGGTTTTGCTATTAAAGTCTGTGTGGAGGCTGCATTCCAAAGCTGTTGGAGGATTCAAAGATAAATATTCTTACTTTGAAAAAAAAAAAAAATCAAACATCTCTGGGATTTAAAAAAAAAATAAAAAATAAACAAAACAAAAACAACAACAATCCAAACTGAATGCAATGTTTATGAAGACAGCAACTAACTAATGATCCTTCCTGACAGTCGCTTTGGAACTGAAACCCAAGAGGAGTTTCATTAAAGCGCAAGTTCCTTTAAAATTGCTTTCAATTGTATAATGTATGCGCCTACTGCACTGAAAAAAAAAATGGTATTGATTCATACTGAAACTAATTCCAACAGCAACAAAATATTAGCCAGCAACCTCACACAGCCACTGTGCGACGAACAAAGCTCTTTGGGGCAGGAGCCATCTCCGTTCTGTGATTCGTATTTTGTGTGGTGAGAGCGGAATGCAAGCCTGTAATAATCTGTCTCAAGAAAATATCTGGGGGTGAGCATATAGGCTACTGCTCCCTTGGCTCACTGCTTTAGAAACCTCGTGTATCCTCTCAGAGATGTGACTTATATCAACAAAGCAAGGGAGCTGTGCTATGGGAGACGGAACAACCACCCAATCTTGTAGAACCATGTACCAAACACAGAGAATACCGGCAGCTGTGAAACACACCAGAGGTGCGATATGACGAGGTCAGACTTGGCTTTGGCGTAAGTTTAGGTATGTTGCTCAGAGCAGCATCCCTGCCTCAGCTCACCTTCAAACCCAGGGGTGGCTACAGGATCCTCCCTGCTGTGGTCCACCGTGGACAACAGGAACGACAAAGGAAGTCTATGCTCTCTGCAAAGTGTCTGTCATCACCCCTTTCATTGGGGTACCTAGGCCAAAATAGGCTTGGAAGGATTTTGCCCTCCTGCATGAGTGTTTCCTTCCTTTTACTCTGGGTGCTAAAGAGCAGGATCCGAGGGAGTGACTGCTCAAGGACAGGGATGCCTGCAGCAGAGTTGGGCCCAAAGGTCGAGTGCCAAGTTGAGTTCTTACCCCATCCCACTTTGGCTACCTCCAATAACATCCCACGGATGGAATGATCTACTAAAAGAGAGCCCTCAGCAAGGGCAGGGCTTCAGAAATTCATCTAGCCTCCCTCACCCGTGTTGGCTCTGCCTCACCAGACATTCAAGAGAGGACTGGACACAAGGGGAGACAATGAGCCTCTAAAAGCAGAGCTTTGCAGAAGGAAAGCTGTTGAGCGAGACTGCACAGGAGAAGGGGTTGATTTTGTTTGAGTTGGCCTGGTCCCAGCCTCCGATTGCCATTCTGATCATAGTCTAGGGGAAAAGAGTCCTCAAGCAACACCGTTTAGCCTGGTGCACCTCATTTCTGATAGTCAGATCACCAAGCCAATTATAGCTCATGTCCAAGAAAAGCCAAGAAGATGAATGAATAAAAATGTTGAAATATTAGATCATCAGTAGAACAGTGAAAACCTAAAACAGATACAAACAATGTTATTGCCTTTTTTTTTTTTTATCTTCAAGATGAAAACCTGTTTGGGCCAGAATTCTTTGGAATCGTGCTACTGAGTGTGCCTATAGTTAGGAGATAAAAAAAAAAAAGGCGTTAAAGCTGCTAGGAGATGTGATCATCACAATGAGGGACTGGTTGCAGCCTGCAGGAACCTGAAGAGAAACTGGTGAGTGCAGGAGTTAGAAGGCATTGCTATGACAACAAAGCAAACCACCCCTGAAGAGAATAGAAAATATGTACATCCATGCCAAGATCATAAGCAAAGAAATGTATATTCTAAGAGGAGGCAAATGGAACATTGACTTGGAAAACAAAATTATGCCTTTAGCATGATTTCTTCTTTACACATGGCACCTCTTCAGGAAAAGCATGCATTTAGCAGAGGGAAAGAAACTTTCCTCGGAGCACCTCTTTGCCTAGTCCTTCTGCTGCGAGGAGGTAGCAGAAAGATCTCTGCTCTGTGTTTGCACTCTCAGATTTCAGCTGGCCATGGTTGTTTAAGGTGTCCATAAAGTGGTCTCTATGCTTTTATTCCAACCAACACCTACTGTACTTGTGAACAAATTTAATGCTAATTTTCTTACGTTTTCCCTCCTAATAAAACTAATCTCATTCACCAGGAGAAGCCTTTTTACTCACATTCTAAGCCCGGGTTACTCCATGGAGGGTTAAACCTAGAAATTCCTTTAGCATTCTGGCAGAGAAGGTTTCCATGTTCTTCTACAGCTGCACATAAGTCATTAATGAGATCGGTCCAGGCAGTTGTCTGGACCATACCTAACAGAAAGCTCCCTGGTGACACTGATGCTTGATGACAGTCAGCTCTTGAAATCAGAGCCAGCATGGATGTTGACACAAAGGTCCACACTTCGTGTGCTCAGCCAGGAGGGGGAAAATCCTCCGGTTCCCAAAGTGGAGCAGCAAATGAGCAGGCTGGAGTAACACGCTACAGCAGCGTGTGCTGAGGAGGTGGTGAGCAGCATCCAGGGCTTGTCGCAAGGAGCAGAGCTGGGCAGCTTTGTACCACGGGATTGTTCTGCAGAGGGGATGTCCTACACGGGGAGTATTGCACAGATAGCGCTGGAGACAGAGCAGTGTCGGTCCCTACCTGCACGGTCTTATCATGGCTTTCGAGCCATGCTGTACTCTGTAATGTGTCTGGAACAGCAGCAACCTAATGCATGAAGCACGTTGTCCCAGGCTAGGAGCTATCCTGCAGTAACTACAGAGCATTGCTGAGCTTGCCCCTCCTGGGAAAGCTCTGCCACAGAGCAGTATGGGTTGAAGCCCTTAGCAGAGACATGGCCAGTGCCACCAAAGGGAATTTCAGCCTACGGCAATGCCACCTACGTACCCAGACATGCTAAACTGTCAGAAACACTCATCTGTCAGCATAGCTCTGTCTACACCAGCGCGTTGCCAGCAGTGGGGGAGTTGATTTCTTTCCACACCCTAGAATTACAGTGGCAATGCTCTGTAGGTTACACTAAGCCACAGAGTGCAGGCCACGTGTGCATAAGCTTTATTGGCCTTCATTTGATCCTGTGCATTAAAGGCAGCTGGGCTTCCTCTCTCTCCAACTAAATAGTAATTACACCTATTGTTCCCAGTGGGCAGGGAGACCCTGTTCACACATATCCAGAAAGACAAGGCATATAATTAACACCTTGCTGGGATAGAGAGCTTTTGTTCAGGTTAGTTATTACACGTCCTGCAGCCTGAAAACAGTGCTTCTTACATCCATTTCAGCTCCTTTCCTCCCTGCTCCAGAGCTTAACTCCCTGCTTCGTCCCAGATCTCTGTGTGTCCAGCAGCAGCACTCAGTAGGCTGAAGCAAAAAACTTCATCCCAGTGTCGGGAGCAGGGGTCCCAAATCACCACGTGCACCCCGTGTTCCTGCGGGCAGGTGGGTGTTGTGGCTGCTGCTGCAGCTGCCAGACCTGGTGCAAATGAGTGGCAAAGGTCTCCGCCAAAGAAGCAAGTCACAAGATGGGTCTCCCAGACGGGGGTGACATGAGGAAGGTGAAGTCCCACAGAATGGCTTGGCTTAAATAATGGCTCATTGCTCTCCTCTTCCCCCTTCCCTTCTCTTTTCTCCCTTATCCCACTCCTGTCCTCACTGCAGCTCTCATTTTCATCCTGTGTCCTGTCTCACCCTTCCCGTGGGCCAGACTGCACCCTCTGCTGACCACCATGGTCAAAAATCTCCCTTTTGTGTGTGTGTGGATTTAGATTTTTGACTTTCTTACGTGAGGTTCCATTTTTCAAGCCTCAGTATGTTCAGATGAAGGATCCCAAAGATGAGAGGGGGATACACTCCCTTCTTCTGGCAGCAATCTGCCATTAGATCAGCTCAAGCTCCCTTCTGTAATTTTGCCATTTGTTTTACCAACACAGCCATTTGTATGACAGTGCTATGAGGAGGTAGGGAAGGCTGAACTACATCATTTTGTCAGTAATAACATTGCATAGGTACAATTACAGCAGCAAAGAATCACTTCACTTCAGGGCCAAAATCCCGTAGGAAAAAGCATTATATTGCCAGAGTGAGGTCTGTCTTCACAAGATGAGCTTCCCAGGAAGGCAATTCTCACAAAATCAGGACAGGCTTTGGCTACTGACTGATGATGGGTGCTGGCAAGCAGCAGTTACCAGCGCCCAGCACACGGCCAGCATTTTGTCACTCGCTCCATGCTCTGTCCAGCTGGTCCTACCTGACTTGGTGAGCTCTCTGAGACCTCAAGGTGCTGCTTTGACCACTGACAGTTTTAACTATAAATACCCAAATCACAATATACAACCTGAGTGAGAAGGAGCGCTTACATCAGCCTGAAGACGTCGAAGTACCGAGCTGCTTTGAAGATGGGACCGCTCTCTGCTGCCTGTCATCAACATCAAGCCAAAGTTCAGCTCCGTATCAGAGCACTCCCAAATCAGCTGGATTAACTTAAAACCCCTTTGTCAGCTCCATAAACTAACACAACGCATAGCTGGGTTGGTAGCACGTAACATTTCCACTGCCTCGGTACAGATAAAGCAGTGCCAGCACCACAAAGAGAAAAGGCCTAAAAAAGACCATTTTGCACATGTATTAAGTTAATAAAAACAATAATAGCTACTTTTTGTAAATGGAAAGTGCAGCCATGCTCTCGAAATCATGGCAGACTGCAAAGTCCTGTAGCACACCACTACGTCTCCTTTAGCAGCCAGCTCTAAATGCAGCAGCATCTGGTGCCTTGGGGCCTCAGCCCTTCAAATTAACTAACAAGCTTTGTCTCCCACTGGTGCAACTGAAAGGTGATTCTCTGATCTCAGGAAACACTAATTGCTCCTTTTTTTTCCCTTGATCTAATTTAAATAACATCCAGTCCCACCCTACCAAATAGCCACTGTAAGGAGCTTTGAAAGGTATGCACTTAGCACAAAGAGATTGCGGCAGACAGGTAAGCAATTAGGCAAAAATTAGCAGCAAGTTCTTCTAATACAACAGCCATTCAAATACTGCTCATTTCCTGGGACAGCTACTGTATCTAAACGATGCAGGATGTTTAACTGGACTTGGCACGCAGCGTTTGGCTAATCATCTCTGTTTTCAGACCTGTGTCCTGAAGTAGCGTGGAGGGGAGGCTTCCGATTTAAAGCCAATCAAACAAAAAACATCAACATGAAGCCCCAGCTTCAGTTCTCCTTGTTTTCCCATTCTATAGCCAACACCATTTCAGCAGTGCCCCTGGAGAAGCCGAGATATCCCTGCAGGAGTCAGGCACTGCCAGAAGGACACGGGCTGCTGGGTATGGGCACTGCTTCCCCATCCCACGAAGCCTCCTGAGGGAAGAACTAAAGGGGTGTTATTTCAGATTCTTTTGTAGCAGCAAGTCAGAAGGGTTCAGCAGTGTCCAGCAGGCCGGGCAGTGGCAGGAAAGATTTGTCTGACTGCCCAGGACACTGCTTTACTACTTTCCATGCAAAGTCTCTAGTCTGCCCTTGCTGCTGGTGGCTGGGGATAACAGCACTTGTACTGCCCTGGGCATTTTCCTCCAGGATGCCACCCAGCCCCCTGAATGGGGACAACAGATGCATTTCCCACTCCATTCCCTGGATGACAAGGTTAAGGACCCAGTTAAAGGCTCTAGGAAGTGTGGCTTAGCCCTTAGAAATGGCTGTTGTGAGGAAAAAGGGGAAGCAAAATTAAAGAGAAAAGTGACAAAGCTGGACCACATCTGGCTGAAACCTCAGGTTTTAGTCACCGTTTACTGAAACTCCCCCCCCACTTCCAACTTTTCTCATGACAGAATGAATTGCTCTACCAGCAAGTGTGAAAGGAAATGATGAATTTACCCTTCCCCTGCAAACTGATTGCCACGACTTCCATATCTCCAGGACCTGAGTAATGAATGAGCTTCCTGTGATTCTCGCCAGGCACACCAGGAGGGCTCTGCTGTTCTCCTTCACGCCCCCGGGTCAAAAGCTGTAAGGACCACACAGCACGGCCGTGCTCATCAGAGACAGCAGCGACTTCTTAGCATGATGAACGCTGACTCCTGTAGTCTTTGACCTTGTGCACGGTAGTAATCTTGGTTTAAAATATATATATATATACAGTTTCACCACATGGCACGTGGAGCACTGGGCTAATGGGAAAATGCTGGAGCCCAAGTCTCCCTGCCACGCAGAGCAGAGCCTGGGAGGCTTCAAGGGTAGCACGCCAGCCTGGGCTTTCTTTGCGAAATGTGATGCTCAGCTTGCCGGGAGAAACACAAGAGGAATCGGAAGCTCCTATCTCGCAGAAAGACAAAATGCTGCCAGCAGTTAATGGCTGGTATCTTGCTTTCCTCCGTGCCAGCCCTTGCTCCTGGGGAGACGGGAATTGAGTGTGAGCTGGAAGCCCCTATTTCTTACAGCTCCTTCTCTCGTGGTGGCATGGTTCCCAGTTGCTGATCTTACCGTGCGCCAGTCAAAATTTGTCCTGCTGCTATCTTTGGCCTCCACGCTATCAAATGCTGACCCTGATTCGGAGCTGCGCTGCTCTGAGTTAAATGGCACAGCCACGAGGCAGCGGGGTTTCTCTGCACGAACGCACTCCCCATTGCTAACGGCAGCGTGAAAACCAGGCTGCGGGTCCACATGGGGACACGATGGTCACGCTCGTCCGTTCTGTCCTTCAGGTTGGATGTAGAGCCTCTTCTCCGCTGGCTTTCAAGGTAGAAGTTACAAAATGTCACCATCGTGAAGAATAAAAATATAACCTCAGCCCTAGTGCGCAGGCCAGCATCTCCCCCTTCCCCTGGAGGAAAATGGTTTCTGTGTTAAACTTTCACAACTAAACCTGAAACCCAGTGATGTTTGTTTTAGGTTTCGTTACAAACCTAGAACACAGGCCAAGTTTAAAAAAAAAATCGGGCAAAGTTTCAAGCACATCAAGACCGATTTATGGTTTTGAGTAGAAACCATACTCACTTCACTGCTTTCGCAGGGGTTTGATCTGAAACCAGGCACAATCTGGCAGCCTCGAGCTGCCTTTTGTTTGGAGATTCAGGTGAAGTGGAAAGCCAAAACCAGCGCATCTCCCCTGGTACCCAGGTCCCCGGGTTCCTTGTAGGAAGGAAGTATTCACAGATGCCCTGGGGATCCCCCAGTTGCACAGCGGTACCTACACGGGTGGAAATCACTCCAGTCTCACACAGTCCGTGGATCTGCCTTCGAAACAGTGCTGTGACACACGCTGGGACCTTTTGGTGTCAGACGCATTGTGTAATTCAGATTCTGGTCTGCCATTGTTCATTTGTGTTGTCTTTTTATTCCTCGTTTCCTTTAATTGTTTGTTTTGCTTTTAATCTCTTTGCCGCTTTGGTACAGTTGACTTTTTATCAGATCGCAGACCAAAATTCTGGTGGTCTTGTATCGAAGGCCGTACGTTGTCACAGTAATTGGGAATGCTGCTGCAGCGCTGATAGCGATTCAGCAACTTTACGGAGAGATAAGGCGCGTGCCTTACGGTGTGCATATACTGCATTATCTTCCAGCTTTCTCTCCCTCTGCCTAACACTGATATTTGCGTACGTTTTAGGCCTGCTTTTGAAGTACTAAATAGAAATGTCTAATAGAAAAACGTGATGGTAACTGTGCCCTTGCTAGAGGTACGGCACAGGAGGCGGCACTCTGCAAAGGCAGAAGGCTGAAGTAAATAATGGACAATCAAAACCATTATTTAACGACCCTGTGCCTGGCTCCTATGATTATTTCACGTCGTTAAACGTAATGTCTCGCCTGTCCCTGCCAGCCCTCCATTTTTCAAGTCCTACTTAATACCTTGTAGATCCAGACAGCGAAGGTTTATGCATCCTTGAGTCTGCCGAGACGCTGCAGGCATGCAAAGACAACATAACAGCCCCTAGTCAGCACATCGCCGTCGGGGCCGTGCAGCCCGTGCCTTACGAAAACGTACGTGTGTGCTGGACTACACGCTGGGAGCAGACTTTCATGGGATTAGCCACTGGGAACATTAAGTGCATGCTTAAGTTTTTGTGGGACTGGCAGGCCTATCTATTAACAAAAGAAACAGATACGTAAATAGTGCCTTGCACGTACCCAGTCCCCCATCCTAATTCTTTGTATTTCAGTCGGATAAAACTCTGCAGAAACCTATTATTTCATGATAGAAAATGTGATGAGGAACAATCCTTTGTATAGGATATCAAAGAAGCAGCTCGAGACGCGGCTCCAGTCGAGTTGGCAGGGGAGAGGTACAGCATCCCCAGCCGCGAAGCCTCCCCGAGCCGGCTGGAAGCCACAGGGAAGTCTGCTGGAGCCAGGCTGCTAGAAACACACCGCTCTCTGTAGTGGTTTCGGCAGCAGCGACAGCAACAAAAATCCAGCAGCAAGGACGACGGGCTCAGCACACACGCTGTACCCAGGGCAGCCGGCTGGGTTCGCTGCAGCGGGTGCAGGGGAACCGTCTGGGCACCAGCTCTTTCCCCAGGTCCTCGCTGAGATGTGCCGTGCATCCTCCCAGTGGCAGGATGGAAGTGCAGGTATGAGTCCTCCTCCTCCTCCTCCAGCTTCGCTGGCCGAGTTGCTCCCGCTGCCACCATCCCTTGACCTACTCCCTTCGGGATGTGCCCTCCCGACCAGTTACCTGGTTCACTCTCACCTAGCCATGACGAGCAGCGGGCACGTCCTGCAGGGGCTTTGCCTTCCTTGTCTGTGACCCCCAGAGCCGCCGCTGGCTGTCACAGCCATGCCAGGCACTCCTCCCGGCAGGTTTTGCCCGTAATTCTTCACTTCCGCGTAGACTTTTCAGGGGGTTGAAGTGAAGCCCAGCGCTGCCAAGAAACCTGAGTAACCCCATTTCTTGCCAGATGGGAGGCAGTTTGGGTCGGTATTCCTTTATTTGTCATCGACGACTTTACCAAGCTACATGAGCTTCTTACGTGTAAACCAGCCGAGGTGTCCGAGGTTAGGAATGAATTTTTAGATGCCAACGATGCCACCATTCAGCTTGGGCACTGAGCTACCAGGCAGCAAGACAAATTGCTCCCTAATACAATCCCAGCGAAAGGAAGGTTATTACAGCAGGGGCAATTCTTGCTTGCTCACGCCAGCCGCTTCTTAAATCTGGTTTTCCACTTACATTTTGAGTAGCCTTCTCGGATGAGAAGCAAATGAGGCTGTTCCGCTAAGGCTGACCAGAAAAAAGTGAACAGAGAAAACTGTTCCAGCTGAAGCACAGCTGGACAACTTTTCTTGCTCGTATTATTCGATGCCCTTCAGGATATAAAGAAAGTCCGTGCTCCATTGTTCCAGTGACAGAATGAGGCCTGCTGAGACCCCACCGCTTCATCACAAAGCGCTGCATGCTGGAACAACTACAGAGGGCCACAGCTGGCCAGCTGTGGCAAAATCAGGAAAAGAATCGGCTCATTTCAAATGGCAGGGATTTGGAATTTCTGCCTCCTGCTAGTCGGAACACGCAGCATTATTTGTTGGTCTGGAAGGATATGTGGTTTAGTGATGGGACGTGGTAGGTCAGGTTGATGGTTGGACTTGATGATCTTGAAGGTTTTTTCCAACCTAGATGGTTCTGCGATTCTAGGATATGCCCATCGCCCAAGCTGCCAGTTCCTTTGTAGGTGTTTTTAAAGTGTTACTGCCCTCACGTCAGATATTACAGCTGGAAAGAGAAGCTCCAGGACTTGGCTGTCCGACTGCAAAATGGTCAGCAGGCCAACAAAGTGCCTGCTCAAACAGGGGCATGGTGGCGTGGTATTTCCCTCGGGCCCAGCTCCCACCCGTCCCTGCCCACGGGTGCCAGCACGTCGGGCGAACACTCAGGCTGCAAACCACACTGCTGCTTCAGTCAGTTGCTGGGGATGTTTCCCTCCGGCCTATCAGTATCACCTCTCTTATCTGGGGTGAGCACAAGGCACTTTCCTCCTCTGCACGCCCCTCGCCTGCAAGGCTCGAACGCGCCGGGCAGCCCCTGTTGGGGCAAACTGGCCGAAGGGGGCACGTACGAATAAAACCAGCCCCCAGCTCCTCTCGTGTGACCCCGCACATGTACCCATGCACAACCTGCCAGCAAACTGGGAAATCTTGAGCTTGCTGGGATCACAGGAGCTGCTGTGAGCCTCGTCCTCTGCACCGAGGACACAACCGGGAGCTGCAAGTGCTCCTGGGGCCTTTTGCTACCACCAAGTGTCACCCCCCCCACACCCCCGGTTACAAATCTCCCTTTTCTTCTTTCTGCAGAAGCAATTGCTTGGCAGCAGTTGAATGAGGCCAAAGAACGTCCAGTAAAAGAAAAAAAAAAAAAAAAAGCAAAACCAAAACATGCAATTTTGGAGCTTCCGAAATGAATGAAACATGGCAAACATTTTCAACTGTACCCAAAATATAGGGGGAAAAGACATCCATATCTACATTCTTTGAAAGAAATGGTCTGAAAATGCCACAGCATTTTATTTCAATGCCTCTTAAATGCAACCCTTTGATTTGCTATTTTGAAGTGGCATTTTCCACTCAAAAGAGACCTGAAATAAAAGAGTGTGAGAAGCACGAGGGGCAACTAACCTCAAAACAAAACATTACATTCAAAATGCGATTCAGGTTGACCCCAAATAACACGTTTGGGTTTTTCTCATTTCCCCCGAACAAAGTAGAAAAACGGACATTTCTTTCACTTTGACCAAATCCAGTTCTTTTTCCTCTCTGTTTTCCAGACCCTGGAGGCAGCTATTATTTTCCCAGGATTTTCCAGGCTCTTTATGCCTCCCTGCCATGCAGCGCAGGGGCAAACACAGAACGAGCTACAAAGCTCTGTTCTTCTGCTTCGGGGCAAACCTAAACCTCAGGGACCCCCTTTTACTTACTGTTAGCTTTCTACATAAGAAGTTGGCCGATATTAGCCAGGCTGCCTGCCTCATGAGTTTCAGGAGCATCTCCAGACCTTGGCGCAGGTACAGTCTTCACGTACGTGCGTGAAGCGGGCAGGGCAGGGGGAATCTGTTCCTGTTTAATCTTCTTTCTAACCGTGTTACCGTGCGGCTTTGGCAAGCCGACCTGCTCCCAGGGCTCAGTTTCCCCCACTCCAGAGCCAAAACGAGCTTTATCAGCGCAGCAAGCTGCTCAGTCTGCCGACAGGCGCACACGCTCCCGAAAACAACACACGCTAAGCTCCATGTCCTGCAGCGACGTTTCCCTGTGCTTCAGCATCCCCAGAACACAGGAAGATTTTGACGGCCTCCATCTGCCTCTTTCACAACGTTACTCTGCTCGCGAGGGCAGCCAAGCATTGAGAAAAACAGCTTCTTCCCTCCCCCCTTTTCCCCTTTTCACATTTTTGTTTTTTTTTTTGCATCTTCCTCAGCGGGTTTCCGGCGGTTCCTTCTCGTGCCACAACAGACAGCTGCGCTCACTGTACCTGCGTGCGCCTCCGACTTTTCCTCCCCAGGACAGCTCGTCTAGAAGATAAGCACAAGCACACGGAAATCCTGCGACATCAGCCTCGGTAGCGGGGATCCCAAAGCCATTTTGTTCTTACAGAGGTCCCACCGATGGGCACGTCCATGCCTTTCGCACCCCTCCAAAAATCTGATGTAAAACTTAGGGCGCCTTGCGCTGCTTCCCCCGGCACCGGAGGCTCGGCCGCCGCTCTGTGGTTTCGCTGTGGCCGAGCTCACTTTCATTTTCACGTGGCACATCCGCGTTTCGGCCAGGGAACCCTGCACCCGAAAGACATCGCACGCACGAGAATCACCCCTCAGCGTGGGATCAGCAGTGCCTTTGTCCTCACAGCCCCGGAGACCCGGGAGAGCAGGGGTGTGAACGCACTGAATGCACTTAGCTGGGTGACGACTGAAGGGAGCAAGAGCTGGGAAGGTGGAGATGGGTCAGGCACGCGTCTCCTGCAAGGCAGAGTCCTGTCTTCTTGGGGTGGGATCGCAGGTTGAGAGGGCGTGCTGCAATGCAAGTCATATCTAGAGAAAAACGCAGGTCAAAATAATATTGGGGCCCAGTGGCTTGGCTGGGGTTACGGAGGGCACCGAAGGAGCCACCTGAGTGCCCAAGACAGCCTTCTGCTCCTTAACACCACGACAAAACTTCCCGAGACTTCCATATTCACCACAAACACACAAATACACATAGAAAGACAAAGCCACGTGCTCTGTTCCCCAAAGCTGGCACTGAGGACAACGTCTCAGGCTTTGCCAGTTCCAGTCCGACCAAAGGAGCATACGCCTGCATTTCTTTTCCTAGTTTAGAAAAGCGAAAAATATTTCTTGGGCTTTTGTTTCAAAAATCACTACACTGTGACATTTTTCAGCAAAATATTTCAATTAGGGCTTTATTGTTCTTTTTTTTCTTCTTTTTTTTTTTTTTTAATAAGACAGATTTAGCATCTGGTTCCACGGACTCAGCAAGGGAGTCAATCAGAATTTATAGGACATTGGCAAGTCCTAGGTGGACCTACCCGGGCACAGAGCAAAGATTTAAGACTTATTTGAGGACGTGGAAGTAAAAAGAACAAAAACAACACTTCCTTTGGGAGGATTAGCTCTTGTATTCATGGCTCCCAGCTTCACCAGAAATGTCCTCCGTCAGCAACTTCACGTAGCAGGGGACCTGGGAGATGGAGCACAACTGGGAGAGGACGGGGAGGGGAATCCCAGGGACCCGATGACCAGGCTAAGTGATGCCAGAGGCTGTTTTACAGGAAACAAAAGTCAAAAGAAGAAAAGGAAAAAGGTCAACAACACCTTCCAGTTCAAAACCGTCCGTAAGCCATTGTTCTGCAGATGAAAAAGTCAAGGGAGGCGGTGTCTTTTGGTAACGAGTATTCCCAGATTTCCTCTTCCTTTTGAGCTTGGCCAGCACATTTGTGTCAAGCCTGGTAACCCCGCGGGGGACTGGCTAATGTTTAGGGCCATGTTACACGGGGGAAAACCATGCTTCCAAAATTAGCCCAGGATGCTCTCCAACCACGGCACTCGGAGAGAGGGACTGCTGATGCCTGATACTCAAAATGGATTGCAAAATCTCTCCTCCCAACAGTATGGCATGGGTAAGGACTGCTCCAAATACAGGCAGAAGAGGAAGACTTGTTCCAGCTGGAGCATGGAGCTCCACCTCCACACCCGCTGCTCCCCTTTAGCTCCAGGGAGATGGAGAAGAAATTCAGCATCAATCCCATCTGGGCCCGGAAAGGAGGACTGGTTCTGCGCGGATGTGCAGCCCATGGCTGGGTTCATGGGGCAGCACACCTTCAGGGAGCTGTGTTAAAGGCCAGCTGCTGGTCTCGCCTTCTGAAGCAAAGGTGCCAGTGGTATTGCTCCTCGTCCATACCACCGTACAGGAGAAGAAACGTTTTCCCTGATAGTCTTCATTAAAAGAAACACACACAGAGATAAGCAAACAATTCCTCACACCAAGCACCACCAGCCTGTCTGAGCCTACCAACCAAAAAAACCTTCACACCACAGGCAGCCACCAGACCTTGACCTTGAAAACCACGTGGAAGAGGAGCTGGGAGGCAAAGAGCATGATCTACCACATCCCCAAGCCCTGCAGCTCCCCGGGTTGCTCCGGCCAGCGCCAGGCTGGGTTTTTGCAGCCACACGCGTCTTCAAGCCAGCAGGGACTCGAGGTTTTCTCACCCGACTTCCATGATTCAGAAGCTCGCAATCCTGCAGGATGTGGGTGCTTCCCTCGCGTGGGACATCTGAAAGGCCAAGCCTTGCTCATCCTCAAAATTACATGCGGTGTTTGGGTATCTTTCATGTCGCAGTGCAAATTCCAGTATGAATGCATATGCTGCGCCCCTTTATGGTGTGTTTTAATTTAGGCCTCTGTGATGCAAGACCCTGAAAAGTGCGTTTAAAATTGAAAAGGCAACTGGTCCTCAACACTAAAGGCGCAAATATGATACCACAAAACACTTTCTGAAGGGCGTGCCTTCTTCAAACACACCTTCATTAGAAAGATTAAAATTCAGAAGAGAGACGGTGTATGTCTTACAGCCATTATTAAAAAAAAAAAAAGTAGGGGGGAAGCATTATAAGTAGGGATCTAAGTTTAATTCTTTATCCAAGTTGCATGTTGGCACAAGTGCAAAGGAAAGGGCTCTTGTTTAGGCAGCAAAAAATATTTGTAGGTGAAAACAGTTCTTTGGATGGCGAGAAATGTGTTTCATCTGTAGAGAGTTATTTTAAAACTTGGAAATCAGGACGTAAAGAATTTTTCCTAGGGTGTAAATGCACACTGGAGCCCATTTACTCAGGCCACACCAGGCAGAAGCTTACAGCCGTGTACAGTCTGCTGGGGTGGCTCTGCACCAAGGTTTTGTTTTAATCGACACTGATATAAACTATGGGAAGAGAATGAGCAGTGTGGTATTTAGGCGCGAATCAGTCAGTTTTACTCCAAAATTCTGCTGAGTTTGGAGTAAATCCTGGTATGTCTCAAAAACATGTTAGAATATATTTCTGTCCTTTCTGATAGCAAACTACAGGGGAATGGAGGTTTTGAGGTGATTCTAATACCACTTACAGCCCAACAATTAGGCACATGTAAATGAGCACAGGGACTCGAGCTCCAGCAGATGTTTTCCTGTCCTAGATGACTCCAAGTGCTCCTGAGTCTGACTTCTCCCGCTGACACCTGGGCATCTCCTCGTGTTCTCATTTCTTGTGCTCTTCTTGTCCTTATCAAGGACACTGAGAGATACTAATGGCGATTAGTATATAAGACCATATGAGCTCTATCAAAAGTAGCCGCGCATCATTCATGACCTGGGTAATTATCTTTTCTCAGAATCTGATGTTAATTAGTGATTAGCCTCCCCCTGATACTTGGAAAATGCTGATGAGAAAGAAAATTCTGTAAGATGGATTTTGAGGGCCAAAGTCCGGATTGCCATCTCCCGGCCTTTGATCAGACCACTCGGTTCGCTCAAGTCTTCTAGGAGAGCTTTCACATTTATTACTTTCTTGGAACCAGAATTGTCAAAGAGAAGATCCAAATCTCTTTAGAGCTGAGGAAGAGCCAGTTTATAAGCAACTTTTCAATGTCACAGCTATCCAGAGCACTTTATGTGGCAATAAATTAAACACTGTTGGTGCAGCGATGGTTTTGGTACAAGAAGCAGCCATTATATGCTAGGCAATCTGTACAGGCCATGCGGTCAGGTTAGTTCTGTCACTCCTTGACGAGCTTTGCACTACATGTCCCAGGAGAGAAGCAGCAGAAAGGGAAAACTAAAGGAAGCGCCCAACCTGTGTGATAGGTACAATGAAGGCAAAACCACTGACGTTAAAAAAACATATCAGCAGTCACTAAAATGCTTGCTAAGCCACCTGTTTAAACAAATAAAAGGTGACAAAATGGTTAAAATGCCAGAGAATGCTGCCAAGTTGGGGATGCAAAAGAAGCCAGACGTCTGGATGCTGCTGAGCACCTTGGTCTTTGTGTCCCCAGAAGCACAGGGCAATGAAAAACCTTTCTGAAACAGTTTTGCTGAGGTTGACGTCCACGTTGAACACGTGCGACCCTGAACACGCACCTGATCCTTGCATACACACACGTGTGTTCCTAATGCCACCAATGGGACTTCTCTGATGTGTGAAACTGGGGGGGCAGGAGTTTGCCATAGTCGCTGAAGGTACATTACGGTAAGTAAAATACAAGGTCTCTACTGGATGGTCTGATCCTGCTGCCACCGCCTTCGGTGGGGCTGAATCAGGCAGTTACCATCGGAGTCGTGTGCCTCCTCCGGTACAAACCACCCCTCTGGCCATACTTTGCAAAGCTGCAGCCAAACAATTATCACGTGCTAAAAGTACGTGACGGAGGGGATGAAATTCTCTCTTCCTAAACATAGCTTTCAGCACATCCATTTATGTGTAAATGCTGGGGTTTATAGACTTGAAGAGAAAAACAGAATCAAAGGCAAATGTTTACCTGCCATGGGTCTAGGAGGTCTCCTTCAGAATCCCCGAAACATAAACCAAATACTTCTGAGTATGGAAACAAAGCCCATTTTCCAGAATAGCTTCCATTTGCAGTTTTTCAGCAAACTCTGAATAATTCTCCTGTCACAACAACCCCTAAATTAACCCCCACTCCTCACCGTTTGCAATTTTAGCATGAGAGTATTAACTGCAGAAGGAACAAAAGCAGCCCTTCAGCCGCCACTTCATTACACCGATGCCTCGGATTGTTTTTCCTTTGCAGGCCCGAAACTCCCATAACCTGGATTTGCAATTCCAGGCTTCGTTAATCCCGACAGCAAATGCTGCTGGAGATGCGGCTGGCAGTAAGCACATGAAAGACTTGCAACCAGTTCCTGCAAATGGCAGCGCCTGTTAATAACCACACAGAGAGCAGGGCTGCGCGTCCTCCTTCCCTTGTAGACAGAGCTGGGATACATACCGGAGCGTATGTGCCATCCCAAAAGATTTGTGTGGGGTGACTAATGACTTTTCTCTTTAGAAGTGGGCAGGGAAGCATAACATGTTTGTGATTACGAGGACATAAAAGGAGCGTGTGATTATTTTTCATGGGAATTCTCGGGAGCAGCGATGCAAGCGTCTCGGAGGATGGCTGGCCAAGGTATTGCTCTCTGCAGGACCGCTGACCTCTCCTCCCCGTCTCCTCGGTGTGTGCTGTGGCTTTAGCCCTGCGAGAGCCATCCCACAGCATATTGGGTTGACCATGAACTTTCTGTAGCCTTAGCTCCCCACCTCTGAGTCCTTCCAGGGCTCTCATAAGCCATGTGCTATATTTGCCTAGCTGGAGTTGCTCTGAGGACATTGACACAAGGAAAAATAGCTGCCTGGAGAAGAGGGTGGATTGTTACCCTTTGAAATTAAATATTGTTGAGCATCTGTAAGGGACTGCGTGGGTCAGTGTCACTGAGCAGGGCTCAGTTAAGGAGAAGACATGCAGGGTACATATGGCACTTGATCGACTCATTGGCCCCATGCACCATAAGCCTCTCAATGTGGGACCCAGCCACTAGCTCGCTGTTGTATTTCAAAAGCTTAATTTATCTCTGGAAGCCTTTTCTGATCAATACCTGTGGGGGCACCTGTCACAGCTGGGTAAACCTGCTGCTAGAGCTGCTCAGGCATTTAACCAGGGCCCTCTGAGCAGGGCAGGATGCTTGGTGAGAAAAGCAAGTCAAGCCATGAATACTGGTTTTGCCCTGTGCCAATATAATTAGACACTGGTCCATCCCATCACCTGCTGAGGCTGACCAAAGAGCCCCACAGTGCAGGAGATACAGAAGGGATGGTCTCCCATTAGCTGTGTGACAAAGGGAGAAAGGCGGTTTTGGAGTGAACTTTGGGAATAGGAAGGCGACTTTCTTACAGTCAAGCTCCTGAGGGGTTCAGGCCTAATTCAAATAATCCCCCGGGAGGGAAGAAGAAGGTGTGCACAACTCCAACGTCTTTCCCTCATCCATCCATTTTTGTGCTCCCTGAAGACAGATTATTTGGCATCTGTTCATTCGGCTCCCATGAGAACCTGGAAACAGCTGCACCATAAATGCAGGAAGCTCCCAAGGGTGGAAAGGCACCTTGAGGGGAGGGCAGCCCTTCCCTGGTGCCAAAAGTAGCCCAGCTGTAGGACTAGCCCCCTAGGTTACCGGCACATCCGTGACAGCAGTAGAGTTCATGCATGCTCGTCCTTCGATGCGATGGGACAGGGCGCACGCTGAATTGGGAGCGGCCAGCAGCAAAGCTCTGCTGGGGAGCCCACGGTACTACGTGAAGGCTTTGCACCAGTTTTTCCTCCCAGGCACTCATCCAAAAGATGTGAAAGAAGTTCAAGAAGCAGCTGTGCGCCCATCCCTTGTCCAGTCCACACCAGGGACTCAGCTCCAGGAGGACTCCCAACAAATTTCAGCCAGCATCACCAGGCCTGAAGGAAACCCTCCTGCCGACACTGCTGTCTCACTGAGCCTGCTGATGCCATTCTGTCACCAGGGTGAAATTTGGTGGGGGTGAAGCTCTGAACTCAAGATCAGAGCATTTTCCTGCTATCTGCACCACAAAGACAATGCGTCATGTGCTTATGAGATTACAATTTGGGTTTGTTATCATCCCCTTATATCAAAAGGAAGTTATGCACACAAAGGAAACACCAAACCATCACGTCAGGAGGGCTATAAATCACTTACTGCTATATATTAAGAGGACATCAGAGAGCCCAGTAGGTATGAAAGGGTTTTGAGAAGCCCCCTTTTCCTCACAATCACTTGATTTCAATAACCCTTGCTTTTATTTTGGGAGAGGGTGAAAGAGAGCACAGGGTTTAGTGAACACAGCAGTGAATGGAACTAGGGTTGTCCCACATGTCGGACTCATGGTTGACTGAGTTGGTTGACGGCAAGGGTTGGTTGATGCCATCCTGGCCATCAGGACATGGCTGTTGTCCTCTGGTGCCCAGAAAGGGCTGAGCTCCTGCTCCCCCCCTTCCTCCAGGTGAAAGCACCAAGCTGCTCCTCGATTCGGTTGTCTCTTTTATTTAACCTGTGAGCGTTGGGTTATTTCTGAGATCTCTGCTCTCCTTCCACGCTCTTGCCTTCCAGTCCTTCTCCCCTGGCCGCCAGCATCCCAGAGCTGTACTGAGAGGTGCATCCATGCAGCAGCAAAGAGATGGCATAAGCTTTGTCAAGATAAAGAACATTTTCTGTCCCTAGTAAAACACATCATTTAATTAAATTAAAAAAAAAAAAAGCCCAGAAAATGGTGGTTTTCTTGTTTTTTGGGTGAAGCAGTCCATTTGGCAGCAAGGGTCCCTTTCTGCTCTCTTGTTCTGGTTTTGGTGTCCTTTTGAAGAACACCCTGGGAAGACTGCAAGGAGCTCTCTAACTCCTCTTCCCCTGGCAGCTACCCGAAATCCTTGCAACAATTCTCTAAACCGCATGCGGAAATCCCACTCCTGCTGAAAAAAGCTTTGTATTTCCTAACTCTGCAACCTACCAAAATGTGTCAGCTCTGAAAGCTTTCAAGCTGACTGCAGACATTGCAGATCGTTTCTGCAGCTCTTATGTTCTGAGCCGTTATAATGGGGGGAAAACACGGATGTTATCATTGTTTTTAAAGTATGATTGTTGCTCAAAAGAATTATTGGGGCGGGGGGTAATTGTCTGGAGGATGGAGTGAATCAGGACTGACAACTTCCACTCCTCACTCATTCAAAGTCACAGAGTGAGTCAGTGGAAAAGCCACTGAAACCAGCACAGTCAACAAGGTACCGATATTCATATTGAGGTTCCTACTTCAGCTGCGTGGAAGACTTCAGCTCTGAGGGACTCTGAGGTTTTAGAGGCAAGAACATGGGAAGGCAACAGGCTACATTGCAAGCCTACAGTAAACACCATTCTGAACCCTGTCCTGCCAAATTCCAGCACTTCTCACCTAAAATTAGTGTCAGCTAAAGGTGTAACAGCCCTCAGGGAAGTCTGTTTTCAGTCCAAACAGAAGCAGTGTCCATACACCAGGTTCTCTGCAACAGATAAAGTATCACTCTGCACAATGAACTTTCCATTCAAATAAGAAGCGCAAAATATTCATGGCATGCAAATCATTAGCACGCAGAAGGTGCTGTCTTGAAGCTCTGCCACCAATGGCTAATTAATTGCAGGTACCATAACGATCCCATCTCGGGGAAAGGCTGTTCAGTGTGTAAGCAGAATCTCTGTATGCAAACAGTGCAATGCACAAGCGGAAATCGCACCTCGGAGAGCCCTTTCATTCAGAAAAATCAGTCCCTTCGGAAGCACTACTCACAAGAACCAGTACTGCAACCTGAATATTCAAAAAAAAAAATCCAATATTTGTCAGTACGAGCAGCATATACGTAATAATAAGAGGGTTGTACAGTGAGAGAAATTGTTCCAGGAATAAACAGCTTAGCAGCACCCAAATTAGCATGACAGTGAAAGCAGAGATCAAATGTGAGATCTTGTAAATCCACAGGAAATGACTCAAGAAACTAGATCGAGTAAAACTTCAGCTTCTCTATCTCAGACGCACGGGCTTCTCCCCACCGTGACAAATGTCCACATACACAACGCAAAACACATCAAAATACATTCAGATCAGAGAGCCGAGCTCTCCAGCATTAACAGGACCGCCCACACCCCAGTCCTCCTCAGGGGTATATGCATTATGATGGCCTTTTAATTACATGATTGTACCTTGGTTGTTTTTTCACGTGGCATAACTCTCCCCTTAGTCAGGTTCTGCGGGAGCTAACAGCTGAATGCTGTGCTCCCCATCGACGCTCCAGCTGAACACAGAGATGTTTGGCATGAGAGATATTAAGGAAGTTGGAAGCCTATGTAATCTCGGCATCGTTTAGGGGGGAAAAAAAGGAAAAAAAAAAAAGGATGGGTGGAAGTGTGCCAAATCATTACATCTGGTCTTCTACGTTCCTGCCATTTCCTTGCCCCCAGCCGCTCCCTCTTGCCCGGACACTTCCTTCCACTGCCAGCGTAGCCCTGCCAAGATGTTTATCATATCATTCTGCTCACAGGATCCTTGAATAACTCTCCAAAATAAAGAGGTCTTGGGGGGTATTATTAGCCGGGACGGATCCAGCAGCATAACTCCCCAAAGGGGGCACGCGTTTGCACAGCCCAGGGGGGTCA
This sequence comes from Anser brachyrhynchus, assembly GCF_964034855.1. Lineage (NCBI taxonomy): Eukaryota > Metazoa > Chordata > Aves > Anseriformes > Anatidae > Anser > Anser brachyrhynchus. Next base: position 1,227,208 of record NC_137696.1, on the reverse strand, counting down.
TACTGTGCTCGGCAGAGGAACAAACGGGTGGCAAGGGGATGGTGGCTTTGGCACCCAAAAGAGCGTGCCACAGGCTGCCGAGGGGAGGGGAGCGGGCTTGCTCTTCACACATCGCACAGCGTCAGGGGCTGAGCCTCTAGCAATGAAAACATAATGTTACTTTAACGTTACACCACCACGAAGATGTGGGTTCTGGTACCATATTAAGGGATGTGCTGCTGCTCCTCGGGGGTAGCTGCCCATACGGAAGGCCCCAAAGCTTTCATCGGCTCTTGCCTCCGTTGTGGTACTGGCAGTCCACAGACTTTTTTTCCGAGTTTCCACTTCTGTTCCTGAAAAGAGAATTGCCACCGCTTGGAAACTGAAACCCACCAGAGCAGAAACACAATTTCCACCCCAAAAATCTAAAGGCCCCTTCCAGACCTAGACTTGAAGGATCAGTCAGCGAGCGGCTTTCCTCAGGAACCGGAGCCCTGCGGGCCTGGATGTGGCAGGACAACTGAAATTGTGGCGGTGGGGACAGAAGCTGGGCAGCTATTTCCCAATGTGTGGCAGGGAAGGGGAGGCGAGGCCGGGTGGGTTTCTCCTCATAAATCAGGTGTAGGGAAGAAAAAGCCTCCCAGGGAGCTCACCCTGCCGTCACCTCAGCACACCCAAGCCCCTGGAGGGACGAAAATCCCTCCCGGGGACCTCATCCCACGGACACCTCAGTGTCTGAGGCGCCTCTCCCCTCACCCTGCGGACCCCTCAGCGCACTGCGGCGCCCGGCAGCAGGGCCAGGCCTGCCGCAGCTCCCCCCGGGCACGACGAGGAGCGGACACTTCACAGCGTGCCCGGGGGGGGCCCCGCAGCCTCCGCCATCCCCCGGGGCCGAGCTGAGGAGACCCGCGGCGAGCCGGCACCGCGGCGCAGGGGGCTCGGAGGGCCGGGCCGGGGCGGGCCGAGCCGCGGCAGGGGAGGCGCCAGCAGCGGCGGCGGCGGCGTCTCCTCCTTCCTCCCACCGCCTCCTTCCCTCCCTCCCTCCCTCCCTCCCCTCTCTCCCTGCCCGCCCGGCTCCGGCGCTGCCCTGCCCGCTCCCGGCGGCCGCGGCCGCTCGGCAGCGCCGCCGCTTCCTGCCGGGGCTCCCCCCCGCTTCTCCTCCTCAGCCTCCCCGCCGCTTCCCCGCCGCCCGCGGCGCCCCGCCATGGCGTGAGCGCGGCCATGGGGCTGGCCCGGCGCCGCCGCCTGCCCCCGGGCGCTGCGCCGCTCCCCCGGGCCCGCACCCCGCGCCGCCGCCGCCGCCGCCGCGGCGCCTTCGCCGCCTCTCCTCCTCCTCCTCCTCTTCCTCCTCCTCCTCCTCCTCCTCCCGCAGCCCGCCGCCGCCGAGCGCGGCCGTAGCCCCGCGCCCCCCCCCCCCCCCGGCTCGCCGCCTCCCCTCCCGCGCCGTCGGGCCGCGGCCTCCCCCGCCATGTGAAGCGCAGGAAGATGCGGAGGCGCTGCCCGGCCGCCCGCGGCGAGGGATGAGCCGAGACGGGGAGAAGATGACCGAGGACGCCTACCCAGACGAGTGAGCGGGGACGGGGGGGCGGGGGAGGGGGGGGGGGGTCGCGGTGCTTTTTTATTTATTTCTCCTTTTTTTTTCTTTTTTTTTTCCCTTATTTTTTCTTTATTTTTTCTTTATTTTCCCTTATTTTTTCCCCTTATTTTTCCCTATTTTTTCCCTTATTTTTTTCCCTTATTTTTTTTCCTTATTTATTCCTTTCTTAATTATTTTTTATGCTGGGGGGGGTCCTTTGTTGACCCGGTGCTGGGACCCGGTCCCCCCCCCCCCAGTCCCCCCCCCCCCCCCGCGGGCTCGGACACACGGACACGCGCTCGTGCGCGCGCGCGCACATCCGCCATTTCGCGCTCCCCCCCGGGCCGCCCTCATTTGCATACCGCCCTCTTCATTCATAAAAATAATAAGAAGAAATTAAAAATAAATAAATAAACAGGCCGGCGGCCACCCCGAAAAGACGGGGGGAGGTGCCGGCGAGCCCCGGGGGGGTAGAAAGGGGGGGGGTGCGGGGGGTGTAAATGGGGACCCCCCCCTTAACCTGCAGCCCCCCCCCCCCCCCCGCCTTGGAGGTGGGTGCAGGGGGCAGCCGGGTCTGCAGGGTGGGGGCAGCCCCCCCTCGGGGCTCGGTGGGGCTTCTTTTTTTTCTTTTTCTTTTTTTTGGTGGTGGGGGGAAAAGGGGGGGGCCACGGAGCCCCGCCCCCGTCCGCCGCCGTTTTGTGAATAGGAGGCGGCCGTCACATGACGGCGCATTCATAAATCCGGTCACCGGCGGCCGCTGCCTGCACCGGGCACCCCCAAAATCCTCCCCCCTCCAGCCCCCCTTCCCACACCCTCCCCATATCCCCTCCCCACCCCGAATCAGGATCTGGGGACCCCCCTCCATAGGTGAGCGCTCCCAGCTCTCCCCACTGTTAAATCCCCCCCAGTGCGCCGTCCCCGAGCCTCCAAAATGACTGACGCCCCCCCCCCCCCCCCTTCCAGCCCTTAAAAAAAATAAAACCTAACAAAAATTTGCTGCCGAATTACAGGGCCGGCTCCTCGCAGCTATTCCTCCTCGCCAGAACATCGTTCCTGGCTATCTCTTTCTGGTTTTGACAGTCAGAAAAATGAGTCACCGCACACAGGACTGGTTTGGTGCCAAGCGCCATAGGATGTGCCGCGCGCGGTGAAAGGACTTCTCGCAGGGCTCGTAAAGCACCGTAAAAAAATTGTGCAACTTCGGCTCCGTTTTAGGGTAAAAATTTAATTGCCGGCGTGCGCTGCGCTTATACCTTAACAACACCGAGATTATTTTGATGTGATTTGCCGTAGAAATGTTAGCGGCGAGGGAAATGGCTTCTGACTGCAACGCGTGTGTTAAGAGGAATTGTATTTTTGGCACTTCTTAATGAAGAGGCTATAAATACATGTTTATATGTAGCTTCTGAAATTGTGGTTATTTTGAAGTCGGCACGGTTCTTCCAGAAAAAGTTGGGTTTCTCTCGCAGATTGCCATGACCTAGCAGGCTGGAAAAACGTGGTGGACTCGCTTCCGATAAAACCCCTCCGGTCCTCGGTTTGCTTCTCAGTTTCATTTCTCAAATCGGACAGCAGAGAGAGGTGGGTCCGTGTATGCGGGCTGGAGAGCGCGAAAGCAGACCCGGTTCCGTGTGGTGGACCAGAGCTGGTGCTTGCTGCGTGTGGGCATCGATGCACGATGCTCGTGAGCCTCCATCTCGGGGGAGGATGCTGCCCCAGAGGCGTTTTTTGCACGGGCCTTGGTGCAGAGGTGAGTGTCGGTGCGGAACAGTGGAGCAACGAGTGCTCAGCTTTATGTAATTGTAGGCTGCAGTTCGTATTAGAATAAATCCTCCTCGCACATGCCGCCTCGTTAGTTTCGTGTCCTTCCTATGTGTGCCGGGAGGGAGGATCTCACATGGTGTGTTTCTCCTGCCTGCTTTGCTGCAGAAGCCGAGCAGGAGACGGGGGGCGATGGGCAGCTGGTGCCAAGCCCCCTTCCTGGTACCAATTTCCTTGGCAGACAGCAGGGCGAACGGAGCACCGTGGCTGGTCCACGTCCCTAGCAGCTTTTAGGATTGCTGCCGCTGCCACCGTGGAAGCGCTGGGCTCGTCCCGGCACAACCCGGGCCATAATGTTGCGGGACACGGTTCGGTGTTTTAGGTACGCCACGCTCTCCTTCGTAAGCCCTTCCCCTCCGGTCTTGCATTGATTGATAGCGCTGCTGAAGCGAGTGACTCATATGTTGTTTTTCGTTTCGGCGGTGGGTGAAGTGATTTTTTTTTCAATATATATGGCGTTAAAAGAAATAAGGACGGGCTCTCCTGATAAGTTTTCTCTAGCTGTCAGAACAATGGTAGTATAGCGTGCTATTTGCCCTAGATATCTGGCTTTAATTTGCATAGCTATTCTCATTTCACTGGGTGCACTGTGAGCAAATGTTAACAGCCAGATTGCAAAAAAAGGACCACTGTCAGGATGCACTATAAAATAAGTAAATTATGTTTTTTTTCCCCTTTTGTTAGCTTTTTTTTTTGTCTTGAGAACATCACTATAATATTTTGAGTTTTGAAACATTTTGCAAAACCAGGGAGGAGAAATAGGGCTTAGGATGCCGGAGACTCATCGGTTCCTTAATGACTGCACCATTTCCGATCGATACTTAGAGGTCGATTTGTCATTGCGAGGAGGGCGCCTCTTTCTGCTTCCCGGGCTTCATTTCTGCTTCCCTCCCTGCCTCCGTGCTCCTCTCCGTTTTCGGGGCCGGGAGGGGGGATGATGAACAGGCAGCATTAAAGCCACAGGGCCGGGAGGTGGTGGGAGAGCCCGGGGCGGGCAGCCAGTGGCCCCCAGGCAGGTCACCGCTGTATTTCTGGTTACAAGTAGGAGTATTCAGCCGAATCGGAAGGCATAAAATGATTCAGTTACGCCCGAAGGCGGCCGGCGCATCATTACGATGCAGGGTTCCAAGAAAGTCACAGGAAGTAATTAAATGGAAAAGGTCAGAGAACGAGGAAGTGGCGGTCCCGAACGCCGCGTTTCGGGATGGAGCCGGGGAGCCCTGCGCCAGCCCAGCCGGCTCCCCCAGCCCCGACCCGCACCGCGGGGCCGTCCCCGCTTGGTTTCTTCGCCCGCGCCAGCCCCGGTGCCGCGGGCTGGAAGCGTGCCTGCACGGCTCCTGCGATGCCCCGCGGGCTTCTCGCCGTGCCGGGTTAACCTGGGGCGTTGCGGGTGTGTTTTAAGGCAGGGCGGGCAAAACCCAGCGTGGGGTCGTGGCAGTGCTTCGGGGCGATGCGTTTTTCCCCTTCCAGGCACAACTCACGCTGATTTGTCCTTGTGCTGGTCCCCCAGTCCCACCTCCTCCCATTGCCGAGCAGCATCGCTGTCACTTGCTCCGAACACTGAACCCATCACTGTAGCAGTTTGCCCTTTACACTGAAATATCTTTTTTTTTTTTTCTTTTCTTTTCCATTTTCAACACGCTTTTGCCCAATACTGGTGATTTTTCTGTAGCTGTCATAAGCCATTCATTCAGCTAACATTTTTTTCTTGCGAGCTTGAGCCAGGGAGGAAGGCATGGGACATACTATGTGTCATGACATTATTGCTCACAAATAGGACAGGAAATGAAGGGTTGCCAAAATATAACTGTTTATTTCTTGGCCTGAAAACATGACTGTTTAAAATACTACATGTAAGTAGCTGCTTTGTTCAGTTACTTGGAGAACTTGCTGTTTATAAGGGAATAATAGCTCTGTAGAATGGAAAAAGGAAAAAAAAAAAAAGGAGCTACACTTTCTGCTTCTGTCTTGGAAACAACTTGAAAAGCAGCTATAGATAGAGGGATTTCTGCGAGGGTGTTTGCTCGGTCAACATGGAGAGAGACCTGTGGGAAGAGGATTGCATGCAAGCAAGAGGGAAGGAGCTGGACTTGAACTTTTTTGTGGACTCAGCACTCTAGCCCAAACCCTCAGAAAATCCCAGTCCTGTTTTCGATGAAGAGGAGCTGAAGGAACTCGCCTTTGGGCCAGCAAGTGGGTTTTTCAACCAGGAGCACCGAGGGCTAGCGATGGACGGTGCCTGCCCGTGGCATGGATGCGGCCGGGAGCTGCTTCGACCTGTTTTTGCAGCACTTTCTAATCTTGATCTGGCGCACCCTCTAGCGTGGGTTAAAAGGTAGGCTTTATCTGCCCATTTAATTAAATCCCGAGGCTGCAAACAAAAGTACGTCGTGCAGGGGAGGCTCTTTCTTAACGTGGACTCGCTTCTCTGGTAGCTGGATTGAAACCACAAAATTGTTTCCTTGAGGCCACCAAACCGCAGGGAGATGATGATAATTGTCGTTCTTCTTCTGGACAGGGCTGGAAAACAGGAGCTCGGGAACGAAAGGCAACGTGACTGCTGGGTTCAGCCCCCCGTCACTTTATTGCACGTTCTGGCATGCTTGAGAGATTGGAAAATTCAATTTCCTTCCCTCCAGCAGAATAAGAATAAATGATCCTCTGGAGATATTAAACCTGGGAGGGACGCGCTCGGCAAACTCCGAGTATCGTTACGGTTCTGTAAAGGGTGTGGGCAGCCTTTACAAATGCCATTGCATATGGATTCAGCCCGTTGGATGGTTCTGCAGAAGTCAAGGTCTTGTGGCTCATTGGCAAAGGTGCACCGTGTGCTTTCCTAGCTGCCAAGGCGAACTTTGGCCATGGGAATTGCTCCCTTCACCAAATCCATTGAAAAATACGCATTATTTTCTTTTCCCTCCCTTTCTTAGCAGCATAAGGTAATTCTCGCAAGAGACGCACAGGAATGGAGAGGGGACAGAGATGAGTAAAACTAAAAGCTCTGTTCCAGAGCAGAGCTCTGGATGCTCTGTTTGCTAAGCAAAGCGTTTGATTTCTGGAGGACTTACGCTTCTGAAGCAGTGTGGAAATTAAAAATAAAATAAAAGTGGTGGGGTGGTTTGTGGTATGAGGGTACAACCACCTTGTTTCTGCCCATGTACAGTTGCAAGAGGATTTCTGATGTGTCAGATGTCGAAGGAAGGACCACAAAAGTGGTGCTGTTGGGGGGGTGATGGTGAGCCCCGTGTCCCGCGTGGTGGTCGGGATAGTGTCACGGGGGGGGATGAGCCTCGGTGGTCCCTGTTTCTGCAAGCTGCAGACTGCAGGTGAGAAGCTGCTGTCCTGTACATCTCTGCACCAGTAAGGGAGGTCTTCTCCGAGCTGGCCAGCGAGTAGAGCGGTGCAGCATCTCCAGTGCCTCATGGCGCTGACCCTTTCTCCCACCCTGGCCACAGGGAAGCTCTGCTGGCGGTTTCTAATGATCCTTGTTTTGGTTTCCTTCTGTTTTCTGCCAAGTTTTTGTGAGTTTTCTTTTCCTTGCTTACCTTTCCCCAACCCATGTCCGCCCCCCTGTTTCCTGGTCATCTTCCTTTCCATCGTTTCTTTTTCTGGTGCTCGGTCAGTTGTGACAAGCTGGCTCCCCGGGGCTGTGCCTGCCAGCTCCTCTCCGCGTCCTCTGGCCCAAAGCTTTCTCTCCGTTTGCATTTCGATGCCCCCCTTCGCGCCTCGCCCTCTGGTTTGGTTTTGTATCAGCTTTTTGGCACGGAGGTTGCGGTTTGGGTTGGGTTGGCATGTGTGGGTATGCGTGCGCAGTTTCTACAGCTTTGTTTCCTTGTGCAGCTGTGCCGTGGTGTCGTGCTCGTTTTTGGGTTTTTATGGCATCAGCACGACCGTCGGTGTTGGTGCTGCGAGTGTCCCGTCGGCGCTCCTTGCCTCTCCTTTCCTGAAGCCAAACGAACGAGCAGCTGAAGCGAAACGCCAGCTGCCTCGCACAACAGAAGTAGGTGCTTCACCTTAAAAGCAAGCTGTGTTTTATCAAAAACAGTATTACAAAGTGTGCTTTCAGGGCCTGAAAGATGCGTGTGCCAACAGCCAGCAGGTTCTACCTGTTGCAGGAGGTCTAAGGGAGATTTATCCCAAATTATTATTTTTGTCTCCGGTCTCCTTGTTCTTAGGCTCTTTGAATAACTTTCTTCTTTGACTTTCTTTGCTTGCAACTCACACTTCAAGGACTGTTTTCGTTTTATTTTTTTCCCCCCTTTGTTCTCGACTCCTACGTGTGCTGTAATCAGAGGAGAGATCTTGAGTCTGTCAGCTGAGCCCGATAGCTGATGGCTATTCCATCGAGGAAGGAAATTTCTTCTTACTGGCGAGCACGGGGAGGAGGGGTTACGTGGCTCCGTAGCCAAACTCTTTGATTTCCCCATCATCTGTGATGTTTCCAGAAGTGGGCCGCGGAGCCGCTCACCTTCGCAAAGCCTGGCGAGGAGCAAAGCGACGATTGCCATGGTGCTGGAGCCTGGTCCCTGCTGGGTGGCACTTGCCAGGTGAGGAGCTGCAGAACCAGGTGGGGTGCAAGCTGAAAATAGCATCCAGAGCAAAAGACCTGAGCGATCCAACAGGTCGGTTCATGCGTGGGTATTAAACGGCCTTCCACGAGTCACGATAAGACTTGCTACCTGCGTACATCTCTCTAGGAACAAAGCTGTGTCTCTTGCTGAGAACAACTGCTTTTTCCCTGTTTTTAACAAGGAGGGTGAGTAGGTCACTCTCATCCCTCTGCTGCTGACCTGTGGGAGGCTTGCATCAGTACTGAGTTGTGTTGTAAAACGTGGTGTCTTTTGATCTGGCTCATGGGGAAGGAAGGGACGTGGTGCAAGTGCTTCTCTGCTTACAGGGACCTGTGTAGCCGTGTGAGGACACGAGTGTGGTGTGCACATGCACGCGCATCCTGAGGAAACCTGAAATGCTTAGATCTTAATTGTGGTTTACGTTTGTCCTGCGTGGCTAGTCGCATGACTTCTTTTTTCACTAGTTAAAAATGAGGCTGAAGGCTGGGCGGCTTCCCCCCCCTTCCACACATTAAAATATTTAGCATTGCTTACCTGTTTGGCAAGTAGTTAGGAACAAGATTAGTTCCCTTTGCAATTGTTGAAATGCAGTGGAGGTGTCTTGGCAGCAGTCGGGGTTTCAGGGTGCTGCAAGAAATCACAGAGCTGCTTCCCTGCGCGCTGGAACCTGGTGCTGCACCACAGCAAGCCCGCGACCTGCGGAAAGACTGAATGTACGGAAGGATGCAGGGGCAATGAGCACATCTCCACAATCTTTTTAATTATTAGAAAGCTAGTTGGTGGTTAGTTTTTTTTTTTCTTCGTTTTCCACGAGTCAAAGGGACGCAGTCAGGAGTTACTGGAAGACCTGAGCAGAGAGGAGTAAACTCGGCCCCTGCTGCAGGGCTTCTGCATCCGGCGTTGCAAGTTATTTACAAACAGTCTGGTTCTTCAAAATTACACAGAGATCTGAGAGTTATCAGCCGGGCTCATTCAAAGCACACTCGGAGTTTATTTCAGCTGTTTAACTTCCTTTCTGCTCGCAGAATCCCAGGATGGCTGAGGTGGGAAGGGACCTCCGGGGGACATCTGGTCCAGGCCCCTGCTCAAGCAGGGCCACCCAGAGCTGCTGGCCCAGGACCACGTCCTGTCAGGTTTTGGAGATCTCCAAAGAGACCCCAAAGCCTCACTGGGCATCACTGGGCAACCGTGCCTGAAGGCAGGAGTGGAGGCAATGCCCCATTGGCACAACACGACTCAGAAGAAAAGCCATTGCTTGGGCTGGGAGAGCAGGGTTTTAGGCCCGAGGGAGCCAAAACCCACTGCTCCCAAATCCCAGGAGAAGCTCCAACCAGCTAGATGTGGAAAAATGCTGTGGCCTTACAAAGCATGCCAAATTTTCCTTGGTGGGGAGATGCACATTGAATAGCCAGGGTCCAGCATCAGCCTTAGGCCGCAGCACAAATCCCTGTGTTTTGGAGCTGGATAGGCTCGGTGTTTTTACAATGCGTGTATAAATTGAGTAAAACCCGCCGATACTTCATCGTGATGCATTCTTGGGCTTTGCTCTTTTTTTTTTTTCTTAATACTGGAGAAATTACAGCAAAAACTTTATCGCTCGAGATTTATGGTGCTGCCAACATATTTCATCCTTGACTGAAACTTGGCATGGGAGGTGTTGAGCTGGTTGCAGCCAGGCCTTTCTTTACGTCTTGTTGCTGGATGTATGCAGCTTGGTGGCTGTGGAGATAGAAAGGTTAGCGAGCTGTGGGGAGATCTGAAAAATTGCGATTGCGATGTTTGCCTTGCCTGGATGACCCGCTGCTTTCAAAAAAGCATTTGGCATTTGGTTGTTGAACTAGGAGGAAAACTTAGTGCCGAACTTGCTTTCCGTGCTTAAAAACACAAATGAAAGGCTGCAGGGTAATTAAACCACTAGTGCTGCTTAAGAGAAGAAGTTCCGTGTGTTTTTTTTTTCTTTTCCCGCAAGTGTTTAGTGTTTGGGGATTGCCATACTGCATAAGAGTCCAAATGTTAAACGGCTGGAAGCTTATTTAGGAGCGCTGAAGATGAGCTGTTTTTGCTCGTTGCCTGAAGAAAGCAAAGCGTGGAGTTAATTTGATTTAAAAGTATTATTAATGAAGAGGGGGGAGAAAGGGGTCTAGCTGCATTTTTAAGGCGTGCTTAAAAAGAACAAGTATTATATACCACAACTTGAAGATTTTTCCAGGAAGAACACATCAACGAGAGCTGTTGTTTCTCCCTCTCTCAGTGACTCGGAGCTCGGCCCCGCTGAACTTTTGGGGGTGCTGGTGAAAGCCCCCCAGGTTGTGCCCTTCTGGGGCCCTCTGGGTAAATCGGGAGAGACCCAGCCCGGCTCCGGGAGGAGCGAGTGGCCTCGCGAGCGGCGGCAGGAAGTTCTAGAAATACCCTTTGTAAACACCGCATCCTGCAGGAAGAGCGCTCGAGCCCAAATAAACCATTTTCCCCCCCCTCTGTCTACGTACGCACAAACTCCACCAGTTTGAAAAGATCTTATCGGCCCGGCGATGTGCCTTTTTACGGTAGTTCCCAAAACAAGTTAGGTGATAAATACCGGCGGTTTTCTCCAAGCTCTTGATCGCCTCTGCCCATGCTGTTACCAAATAGCCTGCATCTCCCTCGCCCTTCGCCGTAAAACTTCCCAGGTCAGCAGGTTCATCCATCTCCATAAGTGACCGTTTTTGGTTAAAATCCTTCCAAACACAGAAGCTTGGTGCAGAAGTGAGCGGGAGGTGGGCGATTTCCTCTGCTCGACTTGGCGTGTGCCTACAGGGGGGCGTTCCCCCACCTAAAAGCTGTGCTTGCACATGTGTGGTACGTGTAGAAATGATTGCCAGGTGGAAGATGAAGGGGAGGCAGGGCAGAAAGAGGCTTTTTTTGATGTCTGATGTCTTTTTTGTTGGTCCTGGGACTGCCCTGGCATGATGCTGGGCTAGGCGATGCTATAATGCCTGCACTTGCAGTATGGTGAAGGTTTTACTGAACTTCTCTCCTATGTTTGCACCTTAAAAAGTACTCTTGCTTCTCTCCTGATTTTGTTGGTAGGACCCAGAAATGCTTGAGTACCCAGAGGCCGAGATGTGGCTGGGGTCTCCCAGTTTTCGGGTCGGTGCTTGAGTGCGGAGCATCGAAACCACAGCCCATGAAATAAAAAGGTTATGGCTTTAAAAGTCTGCTGCCACTCACTTCTTTGGTTTGGTTCTGCATGCAAGTCTTTAAAGAAGGTCCTCAAAATAACATTTCCAGAGAGTGCAGAAAAGCCCCATTTCCACCCCAAGCCCCTATAAGCAATGAAAAAGACTGTTCCCCAAAGTTAGCAGCTGTGTGGATTGTTTCAGAAATGCTGTACGAGCAACACAAAGATCTATAAATAGAAACATAAAAAGCCCTGGATTTGACATTTTGTCTAGTAGAAATTATTTGTAGTGGCTCGAATTGCTGGTGGTGTTGGTGTGTCCCCCCCTCCTTCCCTCCGCTGTATCTCTAAGGAAGTGTGGGCTACCTTTATCGGAGTATTGGTGGAATAGCTTCCCCAACCTTTCATAAGGTCGGATAAAAAAACAAACACTCCTCCTCATGGGAAGGAAGGGATGGGGAAAGAAGGGTGTTTTGTGTACACTTTCCCATTCATATTTTAAAAAGAAAATATATAAACTTCTGGAGTCAGGGCCGCCTCACTCGTGGAATTGTAGGAGTTGAGAATGAGAGCCTTAATTGCTTTTTCAGTGCTGACTTAAAAAAAAAAAAGAAAAAAGAAAAGAAAAAAAAAACAAAGCCAAAGAGGAAAAGCAATGAGCAGGAGAGCACTTGCTGCTCTGCTTCTGCTTTGGTTAGACAAAATGTACTTCAAGGTCTCTGGTGACTTAAGTGATATAATGGCTGGCTGCTGATCGTGGATGTACCTAGGGTGTGCGTGTTGGTTGGGGCTACGATGACGCAGACAATTTTGTGTCCTTTGTTCCAGCACCTAAATTGTGGGAGTTCAGTAAAACACAACTTCACTGCAAATTTCTTATTAAGAAAAAACAGTTAATTATTACTAGACTGTTTCCCTCTTTTGCTTCCTCTCTGCTGCAAGAATAGGAGGAATAACTTTTCGCTAGACCATTTGCAAGGTTGTGATTCTACCATTCAGAAATACTTGACTGCAAGACAAATAGCTAAATCTGTACATGTTTTTAGAAGGATAAATGTTGCTTTGGTTTACATGCTTGGGTTATGAATGGTCGAGGTGGGACTAGAAACAGGCGTCCCCAATCAGACCTTCTCCAGCTGATCTCGTGTCACCCATGGGATGCGCTGGCTACCTGCTCACGCTGTCGGTATTTAAAGCAGCCAGGTTTTTTTGTCCAGCTGTCCTAACCTTGGGCATGCAGCAGGCCCTCTTCCACGGTTCCCTCCTTTGTATGAGAAGGGAAACGCCTAAAACCCGGTAATGCCTAAGTGTCCCGTAGAATCGGCGACAAACAAACACAGATTAATGGCTGTAGTTCAGGATAGCTGCCTCCTCTCTGGAGAGCGCTTTTGCAGCTGCAGCAACTGCTTTTACTCTGTACACAAAGAGAAAAGCATCGGCATCATCCTTGGGTTCGGTGTGTTTTGTCTCTGGTGGGATGCTGAAGTCATTTCCTTGCGTGCGTGCCACCGGGCAGATCCGTGTGGCTGCTCTAGAGCAGCTCGTGTCCGGCCTGCAGGACTGCTCTGACAGAGGCTTTCGGAGGTGAGCAAGGCTTCCTTCTGGTGCTTCTGGCTCCTCTTGACTCGAGAAACCTATTTCCAGAGAAACCAGAGCATGCTCAAAGGACGCCTTACTCTGGCAGGTGACAACGTAAGGCATGCACAGCCTTATTCCAGTACAGCATATTGGGACTCAGTAGAGTACAGGAGCGTCTTGAAACACCATTAGGTGTTTCCTGGAGTTGTTCCTTGGCCAAATGCACCACCCTTTCTCTTGACATGCACTCATGCAATGGAAGCTGAGAGCTCTGCATCTGCAGAGAAGCAACCCCTGCCCTGTAAGCAAGGGTGGAAGGACCTGGCTGCTTCAGCGAGGGGGTTGTGGAGCTGCTGTCTCTGATCTGTTGTCTATGGAACAGTTGGAAATAATATCTAACATACGGTGCGTGTCTCAATTAAAGCCAAAAAGACTCGTTTAATGGACTTGCAGGGGTCTAGCTGAATAGTGCTGCTGGTGCTTGCAGGGAACGTGTCTGTGCCTGGAAGAGGTTGTCTCTTCGGATGATTAACGTCAGCTGCCCTTCAGCTATGTGCTCTGAACCAAGCATCAAAGAGAGATCCTTCATGTCCTCTCTCATCTTTTCATGAAAGTGACAGGCCAAGTATTAGGATGCCTTAAAAAAAATATTTGGTATATAGCTACCAGCATTGCTTTTTAGTACAATTAGTACTGGATTGTTCTGCAGTGTATATGGAAAAAAAAAATCTCTGTGTGTAATGGGGGCGCTAGGGAGAGAAGGGAAGGGGGGGATGGCAGAGAAATCTGTTGACTTAATTGGTGATGGGTCAGCAGAAAAAATACTAATGTACTGATTGATTGCAGTTCGTGCTTTTACAAACTGCTGTGATGTGAACCTAGACCAGCTGGGTCACCCTTTGCTTTAAGGGCCATGGGAAGGCGGTGACTGTATTTTCTTGGAGCGGTGGAAGTGAATCTTCTTTGTGTCTGCAGACGGGATTTTCCGGTGTCAGATGGTGTGCGTCCTTCACTCCTAGTTCGGAGGCATGTTTCTTGCCAGGTGCAGAGTACCTGGCTTTATTCCTCCCCGTTAAGCAAAGCAATGTGTTTTCTGGCTTCTGGCAGCATGGGTACCCAGCGGGACAGCAGGGCTGTGCTGTTGACTTCAACCCCAAACCTAGCTCAGGTGTGTATGCCGCAGGCTCACCCTTGTCCCCATGTGCACAATGCCTGTGCAGCTTCATTCAGGTGGCTCCACAGCTACAGCGACAGCAGTTTCGTGTGCTTGCTTCTCAGCGCTGAGTTTCCGTGGTGTTTGCAGAGGAAACCCAATTCTGCTTTCTTTTGCAAAGCGGGGGGGGGGGGGCGTGAAGTCCTGCTGAGCCCCTGCTCGGGTATGGGGGATGCATTGGGTTTAGCTGGCTGTCCCATTGAAAGAGGCTTTCTTCAAGTAATAATCGACTGTTCTTCCGAGCTGTTGTTTTCATGGGTGGAAGGAATAAGTTACCTCCTTTCTCGCATTTCTGCATGTGGTTTTGTTGGTAAGAGCCTTCTGCTGCTCCCTGAACTTCAGAGTAAAACTGGCTCCTCAGGATGGAAGAGGGAAACTCCGTGAGAGCACTTTCCAGCTCCCGTGTTGAAATGCACAGTATAAAAGTGCACTTGTACGCTTTGTTTTGCGAAGTAACTGTGCTGTACGCAGCCTTAAGCAAATAGCCAGGGAGAGGTGACTGAGGCATGAAGGATGGCTGGGGCTGGCGAGGAAAGGCACGCAGCGTAGAGCCCACGGTGCAAAGCAAACAATGAAGTGAACAATGACACATTTTAAAAACCTCACATTGTGCTAGGAGAAGACTGTCTGATGCCAAAAGCTGTGCTTGAGGTCTCTTGCAACAAGTACAGAAAGTGCAGAGAGGCGTGTTATTAGGGAGAATACTGCTCTTCCCGCCTCACCTCTGGGAGAAGTTTGGGGTTGGGTGTTATCTTTGTTCTACTGCTGAGCGAGATCCTCAGCAAACTCCCTGCTGAGGTTTGTGAGGGTTTATGCTGGGTTTATGCGTTGGCTTGCATGGCTGTCTTTTGAGGGAAAGTGTATTCATCAAAGAGAACAACCGATAAGAAAGAGATTTTCTTAATCCATAGGCACGTTTTCCTCCTACATCATGGGTTTTGAGACGCTTGAAAATGATACCCCATTATCAGTGGGAAAAAGAAGTAGATTTGACATTTAACTTCAAATTCTGGACAGAAAATACATCCAGAAGTTTAAAAGCCTTTTCTGGAGGAAGTGTCATACAAGCTTCAGGAGAGTCCTTCCTATGGGTTGCAGCTCGTTAGGTTGGTGCGATGGCAGAAAGCCACGTAGGGTTTTCCTTGCATGGAGCCAACGGGCATGCAAGGAACTTGAAGGCTGAATTTGGAGGGGTTGTGCATTCACAGCTTCTGCATGCTCTTGCCATTTTATATTTAACTTCTACTGACAACTGTAGACCTCAAATTTGGGGAAGGAAATACCGAAAGGCTAAAATCCAGTCTTTGTATATTCATTTTATTTTGGAACGTCTTGAATACAGGAACTTTCCTGCAGGAATGTGGCTTTGTCATTCATGATCTAATTGAAATGCTAAATATACTAACCTCTTTTGTGCTTAAGGAAAATATTTGCTGCTATATGTGGTAACTTCCCATTGCAGGTTAGCCTTGATTTTGTCAGCGTGGCTTGTTGCAAAGGTCAGAAGGCGGTTACTGTCTTCCGTCCCGGCAAACATGGAAAAAGTCCCTCAGAGGCTGGTCTTTGTGGCTGTTTGTACAAAAGCACACACCAGCCTGGCACAAGGTTGCGATAGCTCAGGGATGGGGTTTGTGATGAGCTCCCTCGCTGTGTCGGTGCCTGATTTTTTGCATGTTGCTGCACTAGCACAGACGCCTGGTAACTGATGCACGCGGGCTCCAAACTGGTCCTTACCGGACCGACGCTGCGTGGTCTTGATTTTCTTGATTCATTTCTCTGTTGCGAGGCAAGTGGTGAAATGAAATAGTTTGTTTCGCAGTGGGTACGGAAGACGTGCGTCGTCAGAACTGGGGTGGATTTGGTCGTTTCGAGCGTTGCTGCGTGGTGCAGCAGTTTTGCATTACGTCTCTATGGCTCTAGCTCTGATTTTGTGAATGTTTTTTGCCATTAAGCACTCCTCTGCATTATGGATCATGCATTAATTAATCCGCCCATGTCATGTGTCAGGACCGGATTGTGGCAGAGTGGATTTTTATTTTTTTTCTTAGTTAGGCAATGTGCTGAACGCATTCCTCCTCTTGGCTGAAATTAAACCTTCTCCCCACCCCGAACAGCTCTCCCACCCATGGACTTCTACCACGCAAGGCATGAGAGACATGCAGAGCGCGCCATAGGTTGGCGCGGTGTTTCAATTAACTATTAAGTGCTGTAGCCTGGTATACATCCTAATTAAGCTTGAAGAGCCTGCTTGCCCCCAGGTGAATAGGAAGCCTGCCCTAACAAGCACTGGGACACCAAGCCCCAAATTACTCTGTATTAAAGGAAAAGCGTAATTTTAGCCTTATAAATCTAAACAGACGTAGCACCTTCTGCAGCTGATGGATGCAGGTCATTGCTTTGCCAGCTGTTAGCAGATGGAGTTAATAAAACCCCGTTCAGTGATAGTGCTGCTATTGGAAATCACGTAGTCACCAGCAGGCTGAGAAGAGCCGTGCCCAAATCCCAGCGCTGCTTCAGGAAAGCAAGTGAGGAGCCACCTCGTTGAGTATGGGGGTTCTGGATAAGGGAGGGAAGACCCCAAAACCTAAGGGCTTGAGGAAGCGCTGATAAAATGGTGGAGATGGATTCCCCTGTCAAATGGTTAAAGGACCAGCCCGTGATGGAGAACATTCCTTTATCTCCTGCCCTCCAGCTGGAGCTCCTGCCCAGTCCTGCCTGCTGCTTGCTTGGCAGAAGGTCATGAGGAAGCCCCAGGCACTCTCCAGGAGCAGGATTTTTGGAATAGTCCCCGTACCATCCTCCATACCGGCAACAGCTGCTCATCGCAGGCACGACGGGCATCTGGGGGCCCTGGCAGCAGAGCCCAGACTCCCCGATTGCCACCTTGGCTGGGAGGAGAGTCTGCAGGTGCCATGGAGATCTTTAAAGCCACTTGATTTTTATTTTTATTTTTAATTTTTTATTTTTGATGCATTCAGCTTGCATCTCTGACTTGCTGAAGGACCCACTGGCCTCAAACACCAGTTGATTTACTGGCCAAGGCAAAAACGTCCCATGCAGCCAGGACTGTGCAAAGCCAAGAAGCCATGAGATGCCCCAGAAGAAGATGTGGCCAACTCTTTCAGCATCTGCTAGCTTGTAGCTGTCCTTGTGCACAGCGTGATCTGTAACCGGGGTTGCCAAAGCTTGTAAGGCTGCTTTGGAGAAGGCATGTTGCCCTTGGTTTTATTGCGTTTTTTTGTTGCTTCATGATATTTCTATACGACTTGAAAAAAGGGATTTGAGGAGCCAATTTGTGACTTCTAAAAAATTATTTGTTGATCATTGGCAGATGATGGAGAAAAAACTTTCTGGCATATTCATCAAGAATTCATCAATTGGAATTCTTGATAAATTCCTGTAATGGCAGGAGTCTAAGTTGGGTATTTTTGTGAAAGTATTGTCCAGATTTTGTTGGTAGCTCGAGCAAATAAGAAGTGAAGCCAGAACATCTAGGTGACATTTCAGGGTTAAAATGTCTTGCAGGATTGCAAGGCATGCTTGTAGGACGTGGCTTCATTCTTAATTCCGAACCTGGTTTTCAGTTTTCAAAATCAGACAGGCTCCCCGCCTCCTGGCATGAACCTGTCTCCTCAAACTGGCTGGAAACATCGGATCTGGGTACAAACTGTGGTACAAACACCTCAAATACTTATCTAGAGAGAGTGAACTTCTTGATAGCTGTTTCCTTGAAGTCGGCGCTTAAGGGTTCCATCTGTGTCTGTTATTATTATTATTCCTATTTCTGCTTCTGATAGATTTGTTTAATTACCAACACCCTCAGTCAACGGGGGGAGTTACGAGGCGATGTAAAACATTTCATCGCGCTGCTTATGCTCATGAAACTTCGGTGAGCTAACACATGTGGGAGACAAAGAAAAAGGTGATTTAACAGCTGGTCTGCTTGGCGGGGCAACAAGAAGGTGGGATTTTAATGAAAATAATCACCTGAAAAGGGAAGGTAAATTAGTGTAAGGCTGGTACCCGTAGCTAGCCCAGCTAGCTCGGGTCCAATTTTGGTTGCAGACCATCACTTCTCCATCTGTTCAGGGAACGTGCTGATAAGCTCTACATCATTGCAGTGGCACCAGGGTTTCTCTGGTCCACAATAATTTGGGTGAGCTGGACTTCTGAATTGTTTTGGAGGTGTACCCGTCAGATCCTTGTTTTTATTCTATCTGATTTTACTGCAACTTAGTCAACCATGCCGTTGTTACTGTCAGTCAGTGCCCTAGCTGATACGGACAGAAATAGGAAATGGGGCTTGATATATTCTGCATGTCAGGCAAATAGAAAATGCTTAATATTTGATAAAATATATAGATATTTACACAAATGTTTCATACATGATAAAAATAGCATTTAGTTCTTGATTGCCATCATGGAAGAGGTCAAATCCAAGTGGGAAGTAAAGTTGGTGCTGCACTTGCCTTTAATTTTTTGTCTTTTTTAAATATAGATTGTTTCCCCCCCCATAGCTCAGTAGTACCCATTAACTAACCTAGAAACGTAATTACATTTCTTAAGTGATGAATGCCCTAGCTCAAAGTGATTACTTCCAGTGGACAAAAAAAAAATTGACTTTATACAGTATAAAAGAAGTATTCAGCGTGACAGGAGTATTTCAGAGGGATAAATATTTTAACAAGCCTTTTCTAAGGTTAAGTGAAACTTCGTCTGTGGTCTGGGAATTCTGCGTATGTCACCTTAATTCAGCTTTAGGGCAGCAATTCGGTATGTGTGCATGGCCTCGGTTGTAATGGGAGTTATCCAGATTTCTCGCATGCTTTTGCAAGAAGGAGGTAGGGAAGTTGCTTCAAAGCGTTCCTGGCTGAGGGACAAGCTGGTGTGGTTTCCCCTTGCCCTCCTCTGCCCCGCTCCGTTAGGAGAACTGCGGCAGGCCCTGGGCAGCGATGTGTCTCAGCCCAAGCCACTGCTACGAAATCATTTATGTACGAGAAGTGACACGGGTCCGAGGGCTCCTCCTGCTGCCACCGTGGGCAGAGCGACGTGTTTCTGAGATGGAGGAAAATGTCACTGCCTCTGAATAAAGTGGTGATGTGGTGATTTGTGATGGTCTGAAAACAGTTGTGCCCCCAAGTCGCGGGAGAGGCTGTGGTGGCTGGCTTCAGCGTGTCCCCGCAGCATCCTCGAAGGGATTGTAATTCAAAGTGGTGGTAGCTTTATCTTCTTTTGAACGAAAACAAAGGAAGGAGAGTCCAAAGCAGCTTTTCTTTGTAGCTTTAGTGACAAAACCCTTCATCTCCAACAGGTATTACCTTAATCCGATATTATAGTGAATATACTGAAATATGTATCTGGAGGGAGTGCCTTCATCCTACGGCTCTGGGCAGAAATACAACAGCAAAATAACTTGGCTTATTTGGTATCACCTACAGAACATCGTGCGTACAGCGACAGCCCTTACAGTGTCTTGAAATGGCTTTCAACAAGGTGAAAACCAAAAAAACAATGTTGGCTAGCGAGGCAGCTCATCCGTAACGTGCAGGATGGCCTCACCGGGCTGACAGCTCTGGGGACCCGGGTGAGGAAACTCTCTGCAGCTGCTTTTGTATAGAGAATGGTGTGACCTGCAGATGGAGGCTTTCACCAGTGTCTTGAGCTTCGGAAAAACAAATATTCACTCAAAATAACATAAAAATAAATAAATAAATAAGCTTCCTCTTCTTCCTGTTTTTATAGTTTGCTTGTTTCCTCAGTGTCATGGGTTTGTCTCCAGGACTGTGGATTATTAATCTTCAGAGGATCAGGAC